>NW_025335761.1:13061815-13139160 GCF_004798865.1 Varanus komodoensis
TTCCTGTCCTTTCTAAAAAGGACAGGAAGGGAAAGAGAGGTGGGGGCGTGGCTTTATACGTCAGGGAAGGGATAGGATGCAGTGAGATAGAATGCAGCACAGATGGGGATTCAGTAGAGGCAGTCTGGGTGAAACTTAGGGGTTCTGACAGGGAAAGAGACCTGACAGTGAGGATATGTTATCGCCCTCCAGGTCAACTTGAGACCCTGGATGATGTCCTGACAGGCCAGATTCTAAGGATATCTCGGGGGAGAGACACAGTAATTATAGAAGATTTCAATCTCCCAGATATTACTTGGGAGACTCACTCGGCCGTGACAGCCAGGTCACGTCGCTTCCTAGAAGCTATTGAGGGAGCGTTTTTCACACAGAGGGTCTGAGAGGCGACGAGGGGGGGAAACATCCTTGACTTGGTCTTGACCAATAGGGAGGAGCTGATAGATGAAGTATAGATTAGGGGAGCTCTGGATGCGAGTGATCACTCCATCCTTTACTTTGGGATCAGGGGACTGCGGACGGGCAGCAGGTTGAGCACTAGAAGCTGGGACTTCAAGAGGGCCAACTTTGGCCAACTGAAGGCCAGACTGGGGAAAGTCTCCTGGGATAGGTTACGGGAAGGTAAGTGAGTTGAGGAGAGGTGGAGGTTTAGCACTCAAAAGGGAGGTTTTGGAGGCGCAAGCCTTGACGATACCTCTAGTCAGTAAGGTGGGGAGGCAGAGGAGAGTGCCGCCATGGATGCGAAAGGAGGTGGTTAGAGGGATTAGACGAAAGAGGAACCTCCGTAGGAAATGGGTACTGGGAGAAATAGACAAAAGGGTATACCGGGAGGAGGAGGCCTGTTGCAGAAGGATTCTTCGCAAGGCTAAGGCTGATTACAAGCTGAGACTTGCCAAGAATATCAAGAGCAACAAAAAGGGCTTCTTTCAGCATGTAAATAGGAAAAGGAAGGGGAGACAAGAGGTGGGACCACTAAATCAGGAGGAAGGAGATCCAGTGACTGATATGAGGGATCAGGCACAGATGCTAAATGACTATTTTGCTTCTGTGTTCTCCCCAAAGCAGGATGGGGGATATCCACATAGGAGATTAGATGAGGCTAGGGACTTAGGGGCACAGATTAGAGTCACCTCCCTTGAAGTTGAGGGGCTCCTCAGGGCATTGGACTTTACAAAGGCACCAGGCCCTGACGGGTTACACCCAAGAGTAAGAGTTGGCAGGGGCTCTCTCATGCCCGCTGGCCTCCATTTTTGAGACCTCGTGGAGAACGGGTGAAGTTCCAGAGGAGGGTGGCATCAGTGGTCCCAATTTTCAAAAAGGGTAGTAGAAAGGACATGGGGAATTATAGACCGGTTAGCCTTACATCCATTCTAGGAAAAACAATGGAAAGGCTCATAATAGAGAGAGATCTAGTGATGCTAGATAGGGAAGGGAGGCTGACAGCCACACAACACGGCATCTGCAAAAACAGGTCCTGCCAGACAAACCTTGTGGAATTCTATGACAAGGTTTTGCGATGGCTAGATGGAGGGGATGCAGTGGATGTGGTATACCTGGATTTCATCAAGGCCTTTGACAAAGTGCCCCATGATATCCTGGTGGAGAAACTGAGGAGTTTTGGGATACACCAAAGCACTGTCTGGTGGATTAGAGCATGGTTGACTGACTGAAAGCAGAAGGTAACCATTAACGGGGAATCATCGGGATGGTGGCCAGTGACAAGTGGGGTCCCCCAGGGCTCTGTCCTGGGGCCGATCCTGTTTAATCTTTTCATTAACGACATGGAAGAAGGGGTGAACAGTCTGCTGATCAAATTTGCAGACAACACTAAAACTGGAGCAGTGGCCACAACTGAGGAGCAGGTACTCCAGATCCAAAAGGATCTGGACAGACTATGGAAGTGGGCAGGAGACAACAGGATGGCGTTCAATGTGGATAAGTGCAAGGTCTTGCACTTGGGGCATAGGAATAGGTGTCATAAGAACAGGTTAGGTGATAAGTGGCTGGAGAGCAGCACTTGTGAAAGGAACCTCAGGGTACTGGTTGACTGCAGGGTAAACATGAGTCAGCGGTGTGATGCGGTGGTCAAGAGGGCGAACGCCACCCTTGGTTGCATAGCCAGAAGTGTGGCTTCTAGATCAAGAGAGGTATTACTACCACTCTACACGACTCTAGTGTGCCCGCAACTGGAGTATTGTGTTCAGTTTTGGGCCCCTCATTACAGAAAGGATATAGTCAGGTTGGAGTCAGTGCAGCGTAGGGCCACAAGATTGGTGGCCGGTTTGCATGGGATGCTGTATGAGGCGAGACTGAGGGAACTGGGTCTCTTCAGCCTGGAGAAGAGGAGACTCCGAGGGGATATGTTGGCAACATACAGGTATGTGAGGGGATGTCACATGGAGATGGGTAGAGACCTGTTCTCCCCTGCAGAGGAAGGCAGAACGTGCTCCAACGGAGCAAAGCTCAGGGAGCCAAGGTTCCGTTTGGATGCCAGGAAGCACTTCCTGACAGTCAGGACCCCGAGGGTGTGGAATGGGCTTCCACGAGAGGTTGTTGAGGCCCCATCGGTGCGGGTATTCAAGGATAAGCTGGACGTCCACATGGTGCGCATGTTGTGAGCAGAGCCGGCTGGTGCCGGAGGTCAGACTAGATGGCCCGGGAGACCCCTTCTGACTCGCTCTGTTTTCTATTTTCTATGTTTCTATAATAGAGTAATAATAAAGTAAATACAGGTGCTGAAGAGAGGGAGAGAGAGAATCTGCATGTATATGTGTAGCTATACAGTACTGTAAAAAAACAAATACAAGAAACAGTTCTTAAAAGAGTTTAGAACATTTTTGAGGTAACATTAAGCCATTAACTGGTGATGATGGAGATGGATCTGGTGCTGGAGAGTCAGGGTTTGATTGTGCTGCTGCAGCAGAGGGGGGCGGTTATCACTGGAGTCGTATTCTTGAGGTAAACCGCAAGAGTTGTTTGTACAGCCATTTTCTTTTTCTCATCTTGTAGTAGCAGAGGGCCTGGCTATGAGGGCAAATGCTAAAGAAAAACCAAAGGGGAACTACACACCCTACCTGTGCCCCAAAACACACTAGCTTGGGTATGCTTGAGCTGACACCCAGAACACAAACTGTGAATACTGTATCTTTAGGGAACTACTCAGCCACTGATGAGGCATTGCCAAATGCCTAGAGATGGTCACAGCTTTTCTCTAGAGATATTCATATAGGGTTTATGTGATCCATGCATTTGTAAATATGAGTTGTTCATAATGCAGACACTTGTAATCCAGGGACTACCTGAACATCTGAGTTAAGAAGAACTCCTACCTATAAACAAGCAAACCTGGAAATCTTGTCTCATCCTCAAGTGGTAAGCAGGCAGCCATGGGCACCAGGCAGCAAGGAGAGTAATAAAGGAGGAAGGAAGGGAAGAATAGGGAGGGAGGGAGGGAAAGTGAAGGAGGAGGGAAAAAGTGGTGAGCACCTCCAGCAAGGGTGAAGTTGGAACTAGAAGGTGACACCAGTCATAACTCTCCCCCTGCTCCAGCAGAACAATCAAACTCTGACTCTCTAGCACAGGAGTCCTCAAACTTTTTCACCAGGGGGCCAGTTGAAAGGTGACGGTGCTGGTCGTGGGCCGGAAAGGTGGTGCTGGAGGGGCATGCGGACACGGCAAGGCTCGGGCAGGTGGGTGCGCGCAGCGAGGCGAGGCGAGGCGAGGCGAGGCAGGGGTGGGCACGCACTGCGATACAGCGGCGGAGGCACGATGCAATGGCTTGCTTGCTCGGAGAGCGATTTGTCCAAGTGACTCCAAAACAACCTCCTCCAAGCAAGCCGCCGCCTCCCCGTGCGGGGAGCAAGGCAGGTGCATGCAGCATGCACAGCACATTGAAAACCTCTGAGGCGGGCCGGATAAATGGCCCCCGGGCTGTAGTGTGAGGACCCATGCCCTAGCACTAGGTCTGTCCTCTCCAACACCACTCTTATTTCCATCATCCTCCAGTTAATGAGAGGCTTAATGTTAACTCAAGAAGTGTTAATCTTTAATAATCTTTTGACTGTTTTTTCTGTCTGTCTGTCTATCCATCTAAACTGTTTAAAGAACTGTACTGTATCCTTACACACATACATACAGATTCTCTCTGTGTCTTCAGTACCTGTAGTTTATCATCACTGTATTAATATCATTATTTAAATATTGTATTGTGTTTAAGATGTTTTAGATGTATATAAATGTTATTTAAGTGTTTTATATGCTTTTTATATGATTCAACTGACATACAAATTCAACTTAAAGATGATCTCAGGAACAGAGCTTTTTCTTAACCTGGGCACTGGGAGTATCACCAGCCCCTGTCCCACCCAAACTCACCAGTGTTTCCTCTTTGCTGCAAGGAAATGCTGGAAAGAGTAACACCCTCTGGATGGGTAGGGTAGGAAGGCTCTCTCTCTCTCTCTCTCTCTCTCTCTCTCTCTCTCTCTCTCTCTCTCTCTCTCTCTCTGGTGATGCCTTGGAGGCCCTTCCTATATCCCCTTTTGCTTCCTCTCTCTCTATGTTCATGATGATTTTCCACAGTAATTAAAAAAAAAAACAATTAATAGGCTTTATGGCAGATTGTTTGTAAGTACAGGCTGTTTGTAATTCAGATGTTCATAACCTTGGGTCTGCCTGTACAGATTTTCTGAAGTACTTTGGGAAAATATTCATTCATTCATTAAACTTGTATTCAGTACTAATAGTCCCACAGGAGTGTAGAAGATAAATTGGATGATAAACTCCATTTACTAATGAATTCAACTTATATATGTTGGGTGACCAAATAGCAACTTTTATGTGGCTGAAGGGTTTGGATAGCTCAGTGGCTGAGTACCTGCTTTGCTTGCAGACAGTAGCAGGTTCGGTCTCCAGCGTGTCTGGGTAAATGTCTGCCTGTAATCTTGGAGAGACACTGCCAGTCATTGTCAACTGTGGGTGGGGGTCTAGGTGGATCAATAGCCTGACTGGGTGCAAGACATCTTCTCATGTCTCTTTGTGCCATTTTACCTACTGCTAGTAAATTAATGACCTGGAAACAATGAGTCAAAATGTTAGCAGCTCACATATTGAATAATTAGTTTCAATCCCTTTGTGAAATTAAGCATTTCTTCCTTTTCTTAACTTGAGGAAAAGAAAATATTAATAGCCTCATGCTGACTGGAGAGGATTTTTCTGACGTCTAGCAAAATCAATACAGAAGATGAAGGAGTTTATACTTGCACTGATGTTCATGGTGTTAAACTGCATGTGGTATTCTACAAATCTTGCTGTTTTGGAAATGTGAGCCTTTTTCTAAGTATATAGACTAGATCTTATAGAAGACACACCATAATTCTCCACTTGCATCTGGGCAGTACACATGGTCCACAAGCATGAGGCCCCAGACATATGGTTGATGGACTAGACCTATAAGATGAAACATTTGCTAGCATGAGCCTGTGCGGCTGCACAGAATGTCATAAAGACATCCCACAATCTTGCGAGCCAGATTAGAAAATCCTGGTACATTCTAGTTGGCTGCACTGTAACACATCACTTTCACCCTAATGTCTAAGGACAGCAGCAAGTGCCTCAATTATATGAATCATCAAAAGCCATTCGAATGAGCAGGCCACCCGCCCTGTGCGTGGCGAGGATACAATCACGCTTTTTCTCTGCCTTGCTCACAGACAGTCTGCTGCCTTTTCCATTCACTGGAGGCAGGTGACTAGTACCAGGTAATGACATAGGCAGAATCCGCCAAGGTTTTACTCCCCATGCTCACTGCTCCCTTTCTGCCCTGCTGGACCCACTGCCACCAGTAACACAAAGGAGATTTAGTGCTTTCTAGAAGATGCTCCAAAGTGAGCAGAGATGCTCATTTCTGGAAGGAGCTGGGTGGGTAGAGCTCAGACAAAGGAGCTCCACCAACCTGCCTCCTTCCCAACATGTGCATATCCACTTGTTTCCAGTGGCCCTGGAAGTGCTAAATTTGCCCAACAGAACTGGTGGGGGAGAAGAGAATCAGCTGGTGTGCAAGCACCCCATGGGATTCTGCCTTATGTTTATAATTTAGGTGAATTGTCACAGGGAGAAATCATGATAGCTTAAGGAGCTGGAATTTTTGAAAGTAAGGAGTTGTTCATAGCAGAAGATTGGAGGAAGAACATCTCCTGCTCACCATTGAGGACCCAGGAGCATAACGCCTCAATAATGTTTCTTCAGCATGTAAATTTTGTTGCAGGTACCAGTTGTGGGATATTCACTTGGAGGCTAGAAGGATTTTTTGCTTAGTTCACAGTCAATGATACAGCATTGTTATCTTGATGATTATGATGATGATTAGGTATTATTGCATTTATCTACTGGCATCTGCTAAAAAGTAATAATAAAATTGTAAAGTCATAACACCCAAACATTGCTCAATATTATTTATTTGATTTGATTTTTATCCTGCCCCATTCATCATAATTCCTTATTGAGAAGGAATATGGTAATAACATAGGAAGCAAGCTGATTTGGAAAAAGTAATCTAACTATTAGCATACTAGAAGAATTATGGGCAAGAAGATGGTCCTCTCAGCCCTCTAAGTCTGTGTCAGCTAGGTCTAAATACATGGTATCAAAAGCAGTCCATAGACAGCACTTGCACCCCACAAAATCACATAAAATTAACAACAAGTTATCTAAGATGTGTTGGAGAAACTGCAGTGTAAGGTGATCACTTGAACATATGTGGATATATTGTCCAAAGTTCAAATCTTTTTGACACAAAGAAATACAGTGACTGAATGAGGTAACACAACAAAACATAACTCCTAATGAAACTTTATTACAGTTTTTATTGTTTACTGGTGAGAATAAGCGGTTGTTTTATATAGAATTGGTAGTGATACTCTTAGAGCTATGACAATTGAGATTGTTGGATCCTGGAAAAATGCCCGAGGACTTTCATTTCAGAAATATCTTAATAGAATATGGTCAGTGACACTGGTGAAGAAACTGACCATCACTTTTGTCTGGCTAGAGGGAAAATAAAGAAAGATAATTTTGTAATAACCTCACATTCATTCTTAATGTGTTTTTTCCAAGAGCTTAGATTAATCAGGTTGATTTCTGGGATAGTAGTTTTTAATCTGGCATAGAAACAAACTAATTCATAATTGATGTAATATATTAATTGTACTGTTCATAGTTATATAAGACATGGTGTGTATGTAATTAATATACAAAAAAACCTAGAATATTAAAAACACTGACAACATCAGAACATTTAAGCAACCCATTTTGAAAGCCTGAATTGAAAACATGCACCTTTACATCCCTTCTAAAAGGCAACTGTTGTTCTCGAGGGAATGCATTCTATAGTTTGAGGACAATAAGGGAGGAAGTGCTTCCATGAGTGCTCAACAAATGGGCCTCAGACATTCAGTGGCACCCCCAAAAGAGCCTCTTCAGTAGGTCTGAGTACTCTGGCAGCTTCGTAGTGAGAGAGATGGTCCTTTGGATAGCCAGTCCCTCAGCCACTTAGGGCTTTCAAGGTTAAATTCAACACTTTGAATTGTACCCAGACAGTAATAGGACAATCAGTGCAGGTCTTGTGGCACAGGCCCAATATGGTCCCAATAACCATACTCTGGTTTGCCATTTGGCTGCTCTATTTCACACCAACTGAAGCTTCTGGATACTCTCCAAGGGCAGCCTCACATAGAGCATATTGCAGTAGCTGAAATACAATGTGACCAAGGCAAGGACAATCATTACCAATTTAGGAAGGGTCATAGTTGGTGCACCAACCATAATTGTGCAGTGGTGCTCCTTGCCATGACTGCTGTTGAAGATCCAAGGACAGTATGGAATCAAGGAGCATTCCTAAGGTACAGACCTTCAGGGGTACAATAGCTCCTTGCAGAACAGCTTGAATCCCAATCCCCAATTTCTACTGGCCAACACTTCCATTTTGTCTGGGAGCTTCTCTACACAAGGCATTCATTGTGCACTCTTGATCCCCCACCCACAGAAATTTGTGGATCATTTTATATGACACTGTCATCCTCCAGGGCCTCTCCTGCAAATGCCAGCTATTTTCATGGCTATTTTTGAGAGAGTGGAAAATGCAGTATTATTCCAGATGTTTTTCCAGAATTGCACTCTATACCACAGCGCCATCTTCTGCTTGTGCAAGGGGAGATGTAGAAACATATAGAAAGGCAGAGAAGGCAAAACCCCTGGAAAAAATAGTTGTGTAAAAGACACACTCTTAGTCCCACAAATAAAATGGAAGAAGTCTCAGTAAATCACTGGGTTAAATGTCTCATTTAGAGAAGCTCTGGATTTAACCTCTGCTTGTTCACTCTTATCCAGTCATAAGGGTATAGGAAAAGTAACACTGGATCAGACCAATGGTCTATCTAGCCCAGCACTCTTTCCACATGGTGGCAAACCAGTTGCCCACAGGATCCCTCATGCAGGATGGGTACAAGCGTTCTGCTGCCCAGGCTCCACAGCAACTGGTGCATGCAGGCATGCCACCTGTGATAATGAAGTTATCACATGGCCATCAAGGCTAGTAGCCACTGATGGTCTGTTGTCAAATGCAGGCAGCATTCAAGGGTTTCAACAGCTTCCTTGGTGTTAGGTGACAAAGAGCAATAGAATTAGCTATGGTCAGCATATTGGTGGGTGCTTAAAAGCTCGAAATGACCTCTTCCAGAAGTCATTTCATGTCAACATTAAATAACATGGGGAACAAGGCAGAATCCTGTGGAACTCTGCAGGTCCATGGCCATGGAATCAAATAGAAATCCCCCACACCACTTTCTGGGCGTGACAAAAAGGAATGAAACGGCTGCAACACAGGACCCCAAGACCCTCTTGCAAGATCCAGCACTGTTTGAATGATACCTGCGTGTCAGTTGATAGAGTTTTCTTAAGGGGTAGCTATATTGGTCTGTTGCAGCAAGAACTATAAAGAGTTTTTTTGGCAACTTCCAGACCAACCAACTTGTTATGGTATAAACCATGGGTCCTCAAACTATGGCCTTGGGGCCAGATCTGGCCCTCCATGCCCATTTATCTGGCCCGCCATGCCCATTTGGACCCACCGCGCGTGCACACCCACCTCGCCCTGTGCGTGGGAAGGCAGCGGTTTGCTCGCTTGGAGAAAACGATCTCCAAGTGAGCAAGCCGCTGCCTCGTGCACCCGCCTCGCGGCACCTGCCCGCCCTTGCCCGCGCCTCGCCTCACCGTGCCTTGCTGCCAGCCCGCCCCTTGCCAGCCCGCCTGCCCGCACACCACCTTTCCGGCCCGCGCCCAGCGCCGGCAGCTTTCAACTGGCCCCCGGTGGAAAAGTTTGAGGACCTGTGGTGTAAACCTTCGTGTATGGGAGTCCACTTCACCAGCTGCCATTGCCTGCACAGAACTGCTCTAGTACCACAACACGACACTGAGACTTGTCTGCTCACAAGTCCTACAGAATATTAGCATGGGAGTATTTCAGACAATTTATGCTTTGTAGAAACAAAGCATCACCCACAAGGGGTTTCGTTCTTAATATGCCCCAGCTGAATGAGCAAATCCTTCGTGAAAATCTTAAATACTGGAGTCTAATTCCTCAGCTTCAATTTGCCTTGTGCATTCAATAGGAATTCTTTCCAGTAGTTGCTCTGCAGCCTGGTCCCAGAGAGAGTCTCTTTTTCATATTAGAGATTTCTTTCTGTGCTTGGCTGATGGAAAAAAATACACTTCTGCGCCTTTTGGTTCCTGATGATCTTTAGCTTCTCTCAGAGCTTGCTTTTACTAGATTGGAAAGGTCTACTACTCGCAAAGGAAAATTTGTCATCTCCCTTATGAGAATTTGAAATAACAAAACAAAATTGGCTTTACTCAGAGAGTTTTCTCTTTATTAAAGCCTTCAGGATTTTGCAGTGCACATAAGAAGAAATGATCTGAAGATAATCACAATGTTTCCTTTGCTATGTTTCACATGGAGAACATATTTTTCAGTTCTTGTCCTATATATTTTATACAATGCTTTAGGCAAGTAACAGCCTAAATCCTATGCATATTTAGATAGGGAAAATCCTACAGTTCTCTGCAACCTAATTATCAGGGCTTGCTGGGAACTGTAGGGCATTTTTTTGTAGGTATATATATATGATAGCACTCTTCAAGTCTAATTCTATATACAGCAACAATACCACTTATCTAGGTTGGCAGTGAGGACTGGATCCAGCCCTTCCCTTCAATGAACAGATGGGCTCTTTCTGTCTGAGAAGGAGTTGTGATCCAGTGGAAGGATCCTGCAAATGGGAAGCAGGGAGGTGAATTTTGCTTAGGTGAAGTCTCTCTTCCTTCATAACTTCTGGCATTACCTCCTGCACTGTTCTGGAGGGTTTCCCAGCCCTCTGAAGCAGAGTTTTGGAGTGTGCAAGGGGCTGCATGGAAGAGGAATTGGCCAACATCACCCCTCCTTTTCTGCTGGAAGAAATGTCTTCTAAGCAGAATTCTGCTCAGGGGAAGCTCCTATTGTGGAAGTGAAGTCCTGATTCAAAGCATTTGCTGAAATTTGGTTCCTAAAATGGCACAGCAGCACAAATCAGGATCATTATTGGCAATTACCTGTTGCCATGGTAAAGTTGTATTATTCAGAGGCATTTCACTGGGAAATCATGCGGTGTTGTGTGGTTGTCTGTGGCATTTCCAAAGCAGCACACAACAGATAAAACCTTGTGCAAAACCTTCCTGAAATCATGTGTGATTAAACTCAGGTATCAATTGTATCGTGAGGGTGTAGGGTACTTTTTGGCTGCTGGATTTAATATAAATCCATATAGTTCCCCCATACATGTTACAAGATACCAGTTTTTCTGGAATGTGCAAAACAGTGTGTGGCCAACTTTACTTAGGGACTATATTAGGGAATGTATATTTATTTATTTATTTATTAATTAAAACATTTTTATGCCGCCCCATTTGCCGAAGCCTCGGGGCGGCTCACATATTTATCAGAAGTGCTTATATATCAGCACTTCTATTTAAAATCCAAATTATAGATGGTGTTTAACATGCTGCAAGTGAGTTTTGGGGTCATTCAGATGCCTCTGCACTGCTCCATCTGTTCCCCGAGGAAGCCTGAGGTCTACAAAAGGAAACTTTCTCTCAAACTCTCTTCTGGGGTGTGGAAGCCTCTTCCCAAACAGCCCAGTGTGGCCTGAGCATGCTCAGTGGACATTAAATACTGATTAGTGAAAAAAAAGGAAAGATGAGGAGATGACGACCTTGAGTGGCTGGAATCCTGAAGAGGGACCACTGCACACTGCAACATTTTGCAGTGAGATCTTTCTAAGCTAAAATCAGTGGGTACTTCCAAACAGGAATTTCACCAGGAAAAAAAAGTGAAGAATAAAAGATTTAAGTTGATGTCCAAATAACAAGGGTCAGTTAGTGATCTGTCAAAAAGTCACAGGATCCTGGAAGTTATAAAACAAACTTCTGTCAAGAAGGTCAGAGTTGTAAAAATGTGCCTGGAAGTGGCCTTTTTTAACACCAGATGTCCTAAGAGGTGATATGGGTCAAGATAACCATGTACAAAAGTAACTAAATGTTTCCTGATGATTATGTTTTCCTTTTGCTGATGGATGTATCCTGCTTTTATGGAGCAATGTTTTCTGCTATGACATTTTCTGACACTAATAATTACAAAAGCAACACACACACACACACACACACGTATTTTGCATGTACTTGATGACTGAAGGAGAAGCTAGTCGACACTGGATGGGCTCAGCCTGCATTGCTTGTGCGCACCTACAGTAAAGAGTTAACAGAAAGGCTTTGCTGTTGTTGCTTGTCTCCGGTGTTCAGGCAGTGAACAAGGAGGACTCCGGTCCCTAACACCAATACGAAAAGATTAAATAGCTGCACGTTGCCTTTTGATTGGTAGCACTACAAGCCCTCTGTCTGGAAGCATTAGCAATCTTCCTTCTTCTTGACCTGAGAGGCAGAAGCCACAGCTAGCTAAACATCAGTTTAACAATACAGCCTGAATTTCCTCCCTGTTGCTACCTTTTTTATTTTTTGACTCACAATTAAAACTTTAAGAAGAATCATAGAATAGTCGAGTGGAAGGGGTCAAGGAGGCCATTGGGTCCAAACCTCTGCTAGTGCAGGACACCGAGTTACACCATCCCTCTCAGATAACTGTCCAGTTTCTTTCTGAATGCATCTAGTGTGAGCAAGCCCACAACCTCCCACAATGGTAATAGGTTCCATTGTCGTGCTGCACTGGCAATGAGGAAACTTTTCCTGATATCTAGCCTGCATCTGGTCTGTCACAACTTGAGCTGATTATTCTGTGTCGTACACTCATAAGTGAGATCTTGTCCTTCCTCTTTGTGACAGCTTTTCAGATACTTATAAAGTAATATCATATCCCCCTCTTTCAATCTCTTCTCATAGAGCCGTGTTTCCAAACCCTAGATCATTTTTATTACCCTCTTCTGGATCCTTTATAATTTTTCTGCATCTTCCTTAAATCTTGGTGCCCAGAACTGGACACAATATTCTAGTTGAGGTCCAACTAGTGAAGAATATAGGGGAAGTATTACTTCTCATGATTTGAATGTGGCTGCATTGCATTGTTGCCTCATATTTAGCCTATTGTCCACAATAACTCTAAAGTCTTTTTCTTTTTCAGTTCTGTTGAGCCACATATTCTCCATCTTGTACTGAAGCATTTGGTTTCTTTTTCCTAGCTGGAGAACTAGACATTTATCCCTACTGAATCTCATTCTGTTGCTTTCAGCCCAGTATTCAAGCTTATCAAGATTTCCCTGGATCTTCATTCTGCCTTCTAGGGTGTTTGCTATTTGCATAGTCTGCAAATCTGATTATCTTTGCTTGTACTTCCTCATCTAAATCATTGAAAAAGATCTTGAAGAGCACTGGACCTAGGTCAGAAACCTGTGGCACCCCACTAGTTATCTTCCCCCACTTTGAGAAGGTGCCATTGATGTGCACTCTTTGTGTCCAATTTAGAAGCCAATTTTGGATCCACCAAATAGTTTTTCCATCTAGTCCCCTTTTTGGCTAGTTTCCTTATCAGGTTGTTGTGGGGCACTATGTTGAAAACTTTGCTAAAGTCAAGGTAGATTATGTCCACAATGTTTCTGCTGTCCATTTGGCAGGTTACCCAGTCAAAAAATGAGATTAAATTAGTCCGACAGGATTTATTCTTGATAAATCCATGTTGGCTTTTATTAATCACTGCATTTTCTTCAAGTTACTTGTAGACTGATTTTTAAATAATTTCCTCCAGATTTTTTCAGGGATTGATGTCAGACTAAGAGTTCAATATTATACCAAAACTCACTTTCTGAATTTTAAACACTGGTGGATCAGAGTGGGCGCCAGTGCAACTCCTACCATCCCCTGAAATGTAGGGCAGGGGGAATCGACCCCAAATCTCAACTTTCCTTTTCTGCAAACAAAATGTCACCTGTCCCAGAGCACCAAAAGCATCAAAATTTAGCTTGCAAGCAAGCATTTAGATTCCAACGAAAGGTACTTATTCTCACTTGACAAGCCATTCTTGCCTGCCTGAATAAAGTGTCAGGTAGGGGAAGGGAAGGTGCTTGGGGTGCCAACAGGGGTCTGTGTAGCTTTTGGCCTCAGCCTCCCGCTGCCCTGCTCCCTGGCACACCTCGTCTTGCTTTGTCCAAGGCCTGGGGCAGCTGGTGAAGCTCTTTCTGCACTGTCTGCAAGAAGGTGGGGTGGGCAAGAGGCTTGGGTCTGAGACTTTGCGGCTTGGCCCTAGCCCTATGGTCTCCTCTCGCAGACAATATGGGGATGGGGGCACATAGGATTCCATCATCAAAGATCAAAATGATACATTATTAAGCATTATAGGCAGTAAACAATATTAAAAGCATCCAGGAACCAACAACATAATGATCTGATTAAACAAAGAGGTAGATTCGAACCTGGCACCTGAATGTACAGGTTCTCCTTGGAAAAGCCATTCCACAGATGGGAGGTAGTCATCATCTTGCTGCCAGCCTTCACTTATTGCAACATTACTATTTAGTTTTCTCATGCTAGCCATAGTTATTTATTCATTTCATTTGTACTATACCTTTCTACCAAAAAATGGCAATCAAGCCGTGCTGTTCCAGTTTCTCTAAGCAGAAATGTCTTTCTTTCCAATTAACATTTTTCTGCTGTATGTAAATTCATTATCATTTCTGAATTTGTATTCTCTTCATGATGTTTTATTTAATATTCTCTCCACTAAACCACACTCTTTTTTTATTGACAAATGTTTTTCCTGGCTGGCTCCCCTTTTAGTATGCAGTCTTCAAACTATGTCCAAAGGATCTTAGCAAGCCCTTATCAACAAAGATATTATCTCATCAAACTCTTCTTTTGCAGCTAGTTTAATTTTGTCTCCTTTTCTACTGTGAAATATGGCAAGCATTTTCCACTAAGCCAAAATTCTAATACACACAGCACAGATAACCTTGATTGCTAATATTATCAGTAAGGATTTCTGTTGCCTAAGAGATAGCATTTGATTTTTGTTTTGTATTCATGAGAGAGATTGGCTTTGAGCCTCAGGGTTCCCTTCCCATAAGAAAAAATAAAGTGAAGAAACTTGATAAGCACAAGATGTTTCAAAGGTCAGGCTACCTATTACCAAGCTTGCAACAGCTCCAGACATCCTTGCATCCTCCAACTGAAACATTATTTTTGTTGTTGTTAAATCCTGAAAAACGTATTCTTTGGAATCTTTAAAAGACAGAAAATTTTGCAGAGCTTCCATTCTGAAGGAGATCCTCAAAGTTTCGCATTAACATGATGATAGTTTGAATCAGTGATATTCTTTGTAATAGGAGGCTTCAACTTACTGGCAGAATGTTCATACATGGCATGCAACCGTCTGGCCCTTGGTAACTATTACAGCCAGAGTCAGTTGATCAGAAGCTGCATCAGTCTTTCAACAGCTTCGCTAAGGCACTATGTGCGGTTACATGCCATTTTGTTTACGTTGCCTGCAGTTCTGTGCATGCTTAGGCAGAATAAAAGGCCTACAACTCCAGCCACAAGGGCTGGCTGGGGAATGCTGGGAGTTACAGGGCTTTTTTTCTGTCTCAGCAACCATAGGGTTTCACCCCCAAAGGATGTTACAGGTCTTGCTGATACTGACAAAGTTACAGAGATGCTTTCTTCATCAGACACATTCCTCAGCTGCTCTCCAGGAAATCAACTAACTAAAAGCGAATCACATGCTTTCTAGATCCAAATATTTCCTCTTGGCAGCTTGTGTGTAGCACGCAACACCCCTGCTCAAACTCTCCAGTTAATCTCATTGGCTTCATACACCTTGGTCAGTGCATGCCATTAATAACTCCTTTTCCAGTACAGGGAAAATATCCTTTCATATAATCTATTGTTCGTAATTTTCTAGAGCTGCTCTAACCATGTCCGGCTACCACACTTACTTGGTCCATTCCAATAGCAAGCTGGTGTGTGCTATCATTAGAGATGGTCAATCAACTCTGAGGAGTTACTTTCCAAGAGCTCTTGGTGAATTGATGGCTTAGGAGAATTCTGGACTCAGATCTCACAAGAGCCATTCCAATATGCTATCTACTGAACTACAGTCATTGTCTTTCTAATACTATTAAAGTCCAATTCTACACAAGTTTAGACAAACAAAGCCAGGCTGGGGCATGTGGGAGTGGTGGAGCATTTCTTTCCTGTCTAAACTTGCATAGGATCGTGTCCTTAAGCAGGTTTTGTCCGGCTGATTTCCAGGTGATCGCTGATACCAGATTTGACTCAAATTCCCGTCAGAGATGCAAAATTATGTAATTTGTTGTACTGGCTTCTCTTACTTTAAGGATAAATAGATCTATGAAAAGTTAACACATTAGCTGCATTCTATTTCTCGTGCCTATGTAAAAGCTATGACCCTTTGTAACCAGGTTAGGCAAAGAAGTGGGGACAGGTGGGAAAAGTAACATCTTTTTCTCTTGGAGTGTTTCCTGTTGGATCCTACATGCTTTGCATGGATTCTACAATTTCTGTTAAGTCCCAGCCATTTCTTCACATCCACTTATTCTCACCTATCTCTCTGGAGACCTCAAGGCAGGTGAGCAGAATTTTAGCATCTCACAAAGCCTGAGACCATGAGGGAGATTGGAATCACCACCATAAAAGTGAAATTAAGCCCATCTCTCTCCTTGCTTCCTCTTAGTGTCTTTGCAACCAGTGCCAGCCTCTACATGGATCTCTTTGCTGCTAAACTCTTTGATCTGCTCCTGCTCCTGGGTGGGTTATTCCTACTGAAAGCCTCAGTCCTTTGATCAGACACAGCAAGAATTTTCTCTCTTGGTCTCTGCTCTTATTAGAACACACATGCATGTAAATGGTCGGTGGGAGACCATGTGAAGGACTATTGAGGTATCAGAAGTGATGTGTCAAAGAACACGCGGAAGTGAACCTGGGGAATTACCAGTAACGTAAAGGTTTCCCCATGACATTAAAGTTCAGTCATGTCTGACTCTTGTGGGTGGTGCTCATCTCCACTTCCTAGCCGAGCGAGCCAGCCAGTGTTTGTCTGCAGACAGTTTGCGTCATTATGTGGCCCACATTACTAAACACTGAGGTGCACGGAACGCTGTGACCTTCCCACCAAAGTGGTACCTTTTTATCTACTTGCATTTGCATGCTTTCCAACTGCAAGGTTGACAGGAGCTGGGACAAAGCACGGGAGCTCACTCCATCTGCGGATTCGAACTGTCGACCTTTCGATCAACCAGCGCAGCCGTTTAAACCACTGAGCCACCCGGAGTCCCAGTAGGCTTTGTTAAATAACTGGACAAGTTGAACTTGAGTGGCAATACAAAAAGCTGACTAGCCAAGTGTCTCATAGATTGGAATTCTAGAGTTGCGACATAGGCAGTGCAAGAGCACAATTTCTGCAAGACCGCAATACTGGCACTTACGATGCCAGTAAAGCCCCTGGCTCTGTTGCGGTGGTTGTCTCCTACACCCAATGTGGCAGGATGCCTCTGCATGAGGCACTATCCTGCTAGGAGTGACAATGGAAAGGTCAAGAATGAGAAGAAAGGTGAATCCCCTTTAGATCCCTTGCCTAACATCCTGTGGACCCTCAGCTGGCAGTTGAGCTAGTATAACTATGTTCTGGCTTCAAGTGAGATGACAGAGCTGTAGGGGAAGTTCTTCTAGATCCTCTTTGTCACGGATAAGCTGCTATCATGGAGCCATAGATCAGGCTTTTCAATAGCAATCTGCCTCAAATTCAGGTCAGCCCTTCTGATAGCTGCCTGGGAATCTGCTAAGCTCTGTAAATTTCTAAGGAAATCTAGAAAGCAAGGGAGATAGAAACAGTTGTGAAACAGATGTGAGTAGTGCGCGCCCATGCACATTTTGTCATGTATACATACAGTTACCCTGGGAGCTGGTCCATCTTTATGTAGGGATAGCATGCCAGGAATCAGTGGCCTGGGCAAAGGCAATGACTGTCAAGCTAACTCTTCATGCACAGAGTTCAATGCATGGCTCTCTGTGTTGATATGTGACTGGCCATTTGTGGAATAATTACATGGGCATGTGCTTTACCCTTATTTGGCCAAAAACAGATATGGCGGTGGCCTCTACTAAGAAGATCTTCTTAACCTACTCTTCACTGTCAAGGACTGAAGCATTCCAAGGTTGGACAGGGCAAAGAAAGATCCAACCATGGTTTGCCACACTAATAACTGAAGTTACAGTTATTTGTTATATGTGGAGAATGTTTGCAACAGAGGTAGGTTCAAACCATATTAAGTGTTCATTTGCTTTGGGTCATTTTATGGTTCATGTTGGAAAAATATTGCTTTTTGGAGAGCAGTGCTTTCAGGTTCTTGGAGAGGACAGAACATCTCCCAGTGCATTCAAAGCTAGTTCAGGAGAAACATAAGAACAGTATGGGAAAGCAGGATTCCTGTATTCTGTCTTTTCAGATACTGGTTTGCTAACTATGGTAGAGTAATAAACGAAATGAAACTAAACTATCACTAAATAAACAAATGAAATACAATCTGACATGTTTCTGACACAGGCGTGTGTTGAATGTAAAAGTAGGCAAATAGATGTGGATTTCATAAAGGTCTGGTTTTGTAGCAGATTTTGATTTTAGGCATTTAAGACCTTAGTCACAAAGTCCCACACTTTCATCTGCCCAAAATGTTGGAAAGATAGGTTACAGGAAAAAATATTTTTAAAGAATTGATAGACTTGTTAATCTACATTATTCTGTGCATAACCAGAGTGTGCATTTTTCATGTATCCACATACATGTTCCATTGTGGAATTGCAAAATTTGGTACTCTGACAACCTAATCTATCATATCATGACAATCTAAAATCTAACTTACAAGACTGCAGTGCAAGGTTTGGGAATTCTATCTGGAGAACATTCAGATCTTTTCCAGGTTATTGATGATTGTTGTACACCATCCAGACAACATTTTCCTCCAATATACAGTTCTGCTTCGGTGAAAATATGATTTTCCAAGTGCCCAAACAACAGTATTAAGTGCTTGAAGAAATGTGCTTTGGTGCCTGCAGATATTAGATGGTTCCTGTGATGTCACCATGACAGAATGTGGCACTCACTCTTCAGAAACCCTTTCTGAGTCCTAAATATCAGCCATTGAAGCTGCCATCATATACAGACTTACCAAAGACTAAGTCTTATTAAACTCAATAAGTCAGGCACTATTTACTTTTGATAGGCATATATAAGACTACTGTTCAAGTAACCTTTCTCTTCCTAGTTCTCCTTCTACACTGCCTAACTATGTGAAGAAATGACTATTATTTTCATTGCAACTTCCCCTGCCCAATCCAACCCAGGTCATCTTGAAAGGTCGTAAGAAACCAGAAAAACTAGGGGGTCTCCATTGGTGCTTCATTGCTGGACCAGCCTCTGTCATAGACTGCTGTTTCTGCTGAGATGTCCAACCATGGCTGGGCTGGACTTGCCATTGGGCACAGTGGGCTGGTTATCAAGGAATGCTGAGGCTGGTTATCATGAAAGGACAGCACATTTATTCCTGATGTATTTTCAGTGCTAGGAAAAGGAAGAAGTAGCTTAGGATTTTCTTCCTCAGGTGCCAGGCGTGGATGCTATTCACCTTGAAGGAGCTAAAAAGATCCTCAGGTGTAAGGATGTTTCATTTGGTCTCCAAGGCCAAGATCATCCATGGTATTGTATTCTACAACATTATGTTTAGGCAGGAAAGCTGGGAAGTGAAGAAAGCTGATAGGAAGAAAATTGCTGGTGCTGGAGAAGAGCTTTGCACATACCTTGGACTATGAGAAAGATAACAAGTGGTTTCTAGATCCAGTCAAGCCAGAACTTTCCCTGGAAGGTTAACATGACAAAATTGAAGCTGCTGTACTTCAGGAATATCATGAAAAGACAAGACTTCCTGGGGAACATAATAATGCTAAGAGAAGTCTGAAGCAGAAGACCAACTATGTGATGGATCAGTTCCATAAAGAAGCCACAACTTTGAGTTTAAAAGATGAAGGACAGGGAATTCTGGAGGGTATCCATTCTTAGGATCACCATAAGTCAGAAATAACTTGACAGCACACAACAACAACAAACTACATTGTATAACTGATTCAGGACAAAAATGGATGCCAGGTTTGTGTGTGTGAGAGAGTGTGTGTGAAAGGGGGAGAGAAAGGGAGAGCACATTTAAAAAAAAATAAACAATGGGTAATGCATTTGGGAATGGTAGATAAAGAAATATGACTGATCATTGGTTAACATTTTGGACAAACAAATGAATTGACCTCTGTGTACACTTCTAATAGTCCTCTATTTTTCCTGAACTCTAGTATGAGAATTTGTCCTTCAGAATCATGATGCCAGCAAATATAAGCATTGTAAAGGTCAGGGAAGCTTTGTAGGTGTTTTGCTGTAAGTTTTGTTTGATTTTGGCAGGCTTTTAATACTTACAATTGAGTCTTGAGAACCCTCAAAAGGAAGATAAAGGTGGGCTTCTGTGCGTTTTTTCAATAGCCTTAGACTGAAATGCTGAGATGTTTTCTCCCTAGAGTTTTTGAAATGGACAGCCTTAAGCGTGCTGTGTTCAGACTGGCCCAGATTCATTTTCCTGTTATTGATCATCCTTATTTCTCTGATGTAAGTATAAAATAAAGACAGGTGCCTAACTGGCTGACTGCAATGATATCCTCAAAAGTAGATATGTTAAAATCTTGTTACACACCAGCTCCCTAGAGAAGAGAAGCTGCAGAAAATTGCTGTAGCACCAAAATGAATAATTGAAGCAAAGCGCATTCAATATGTGCATAAACACAGAGGCCAGGGTGCAACCTCCTAACCAGCTGGCGGTGCAGAAACTCACAAAGAAAGTGCCGGATAGATATATTTCTCAGGAGAAGCTGACCCACTTTCCGAGGAGAGCTGGGGAAGAGGTCACAGCAAGGACCGTGACAATGTAATATTGGATTGGTCAGCATCTCAGCCAGAAGCAGACCCTTTTGTAGGAGAGGGGTGCAACCCAGTTAAACAAACATTAGTCCCCAAAGCACAGCCTGGATATAACATTCCCTTCCTATTTCTTACCTCCTGCATGGGGGACATGAGTCTTACTTTATAGCGGACAGTCCTTTAATTGAAGGGCTGTGAGAGCACAGCTTGAAGGCATTTTCAATTTGAAGGACTGGCCTTTGAATTGCCCAGTGG
This sequence comes from Varanus komodoensis, assembly GCF_004798865.1. NCBI lineage: Eukaryota > Metazoa > Chordata > Lepidosauria > Squamata > Varanidae > Varanus > Varanus komodoensis. The sequence goes on from NW_025335761.1 coordinate 13,082,622, forward strand.
GATGGAACCCAAGGCAATGGAAAGAAAGGCACACAAGTCACCTGGTCCTACTCTCCCTCACTGTGGTGAAGTGTATTGCATTTCTTTGTAAATTATTGTGCTTGTTAAAATTAAAGCATATATTTCTAAATGTGTGCGTAAAGCTAAACTTAGCATATGCACATTTTATGCAGATCTGAGCCCTCAGCTACTGTCATTTTTAGTGATGCGTTTCCTCATTTGGGGTAGTGCATAAGGGACCACCTAAGCATTGATGTTCGTACGCACAAAACCAAACCTGCTGGAAAAACTAGCCCAGTGGATGCCTCCCCTCCTCAGGACAGAAGGTGGCCTCTGCAGGTCTCTGCTTTCCTTCCCAGATCAGCTTGTGTCATGAACAGAGATTCTCACCATTACCACCACCTCCTCCAGATATTTCACTAGTGTCTCTCTGCTGGTTCTTGCTATAAATCCTAGACACAGAAATAAAAAGAATGGGGAACTACAAGGGTCTTGAGAGAGAGGGCTGGAGAGAAGACGAGCAGCCGGAATGGAATTGTAAGAGGCCTGGGCAGCAGCAGAGTTACACTTGGGATCCTGTGTTGTTAAGTATCTCAAGATTAAGGGATGCCTTTATTTTTTTAATAAAAAAAAATCAGTGGCATTCACATCCCTATAGGGATACCCCCCCTCCCTTTAGCAACCCTAATTCTAAAATATCCCATTTAAAAGCCAGTTACCCGTAAGGGGCATGGGGTGAGCAGGCAGAGCTGACCACACAACACTGAAGGCTAATCGTTCATGCTGCTTATTGTGTGTGTATGTGGTGTTGTGTATCTGTCTCCTTTCCTTCATCGCAGGCAAGCTCCACCGAGACCTCATTCGAGACCAGAACAAAGCTCCATAAAGATAAATCACGCATCAAAGCGGTAATCCCATCTACCCGTGACTTCGCAGGGACCCGCATCGTTCCCTTTTCCCCAGTGGTATATAACTCCCCCCACCCCAGTCAGAGGGCTAATGCTTCTGGCAGCCCTTCATCCATTGCAACCCCCCCCCCTTCATCTTTCCTCTTTCATCCCGGGAAGAGCCCGCTGTGTGCAAGGGGGATGGGAGAGGTCCGTGAAGCAACCCCGAGCCTCTTCCGCCCGGGTCTGGCCGGTGGGGGCAGGTAGGGGCGGGGGGATTTCTGACCTACCTGCTGCTGAAGGCGTCGTCGCCGTCAGGCGCTGGAAGAGGTGGAGGGAGCCGGCAGGACAGCCGCCGCTTGAGTTCTTGCCGCCGCCGCCGCCGCCGCCGCGCTCGCCCGCACTGACAGCTCTGGAGGCGCCGCCGCTGCGGGGCGGGGGGCGGCGGCGCGCGGGCAAAGGGAGCGCAGACACGCGCGGCGCAAGAGCGGCGGCCGGAGGAGGGGCGGCGGCGAGGCGTGCCGGGGAGCCGGGCCGCGGGGCTGCTGGGGACTCGCCCGGCCAGGGCGCCGGGAGCCCATCTCTCTCTCTCTCTCTCCCGCCCCCTGCACCCCCGCCCCGCCTTCGGCCCTGCTCGCCTGGACCGGCGAGCGATGCAGAAATTCAACAGGTGCGGCCTCTCTCCTGCTGGGAGATGGGGCAGCACCTGTGGCGGTCCTGCCTGTCAGAGGCACAGAAGCTCTCAGGCGGACCGTCCCGTGAGGCCGAGTGCGGGGCCCGCCCGAGGGGCTGGTGCGGGCAGGTGGTGGTGGGGTGCTGAGGAAGGGGCCTGCCCTGCTCCCCCAAGCTAGCCTGCTGCCTCCAGGTGCGGCGGAGGACTTTGCCCACGGCAGGACCGAAGACAAGTTCCCCTACTAGGCCACGCATCCTTTGCGCCCGGAATGGCGGACGGCGCTGTCTTGTTCCTCGCCTCGGACCAGGCTCGTTGCTGCGGTGACTGTCCTTACACCCCCCACCCCGGGAGCCACAAAGTGACTGGCCCTTGTGAGGAGGATGGTTCAAGGGCTGGACAACTGCACAACACAGTGGTGGTGCGGAAGTTAGTCCTGGGAAACGCCGGAGCTGCGCTCTCCTCCACATACCTGCCTGTCAAGGCAGCTCAAGGCTGGATTGTCAGGAAGTCAAAAGGGCGGCAAATGGCATGGAGGGAAAGGAGAAGTGGGGAAGAGTAGGGGGTGAAGGAGGAAAGGAGCACGATTCACATCAAATCCCACAGAGGCAGAACACTCCAGAATGGGGGCGGGGGGGGGCACAGCTGGCCCCACCTTTAGAAAGAGTGAGGCAGCACCATTGGGTCAACATTCCGCTAATATTATTCACAATCCGTGGTTTTTTCATCCTTCTAAGGTCCCATTGGGCTAACTGCTTTAGGGGCAGTATCTGCAAATAAAAATGTGGAGTGCAACTTGGAACAGATGAGTAAGGCAGAACTTAAAAGGAGCATTCCTGATTTAGAGATGCAGAGCTGAGGCAAAGCATGTTGAGTGCATGAGAGATTTAAGCAGGTCAGGATTTTAACAAATGCAAGGGAACTGGAAAGCAACTGCTGAGTAAAGAGGAGCGGCTGAGCTATCAGGCTTGTCTGAATGTATCACCTCCTGTGGATTCTGCCACCTGCGCACAGTCCACAGTTCTCTGCACCTGCCACATGGATATAGCGGGGGATCAGTGTGTCCTTTGCACAAGGGTGTGAGAGCTTACTAAAAATAGTATACCAAAGATTCCTCACCCCACCACCTGCAGGGGAAACATGGCATGTGGATGCCTCCTGAGCTTTACACTTAGGGTGCCATCCTATGTGGCTGCCTATATCTTGAAAGATTATGGGTGTCCGGTGAAGCAAAGGAGAATGGCAGAGGCAAGGATTCCCCTACGCCTTCACAAACATTTAGTCTGCCAAAAGGTTTTCCCCTTCTTGCTTTCTCTTCCCCTCCCCTCCCCTTGCAAGGCATTGCATGGATTCTGCAGGTGCCAGCCGTGTCTCACCCACCCCCTCCCCAGCCCCTGGAGTGCCCCCACAACACCTGCCCCAAGGATGGTCTTCCATCTTCAGGGCCTCAGATGACATGTGAGGGCAGAGGGAGGACCTTCTTTCCAAGGTCTCAGTGGGGGCTCCACATTTTCCTAGGACTGGCCAGTCAGTGTCTGCTAACTACGGGATTGGACCCTCCATGACTGAAATGAGGTAGAACTCAGATTTCAAGCGTCCAAGTCCACTCCTCTGTCCCCTAGACAGCCAACACAGCCATGGAGGTGTCCTCCTGAGTGAACACTGCAGAAATGAGTGGAGAGGAAAATACGAAGCTGAATGGCTGGCTGGATTGTTAGTGCCGCACAACTGGTGCAGAATGGCTTCTTGGCGCCTCAGCACAAAGCGGATGTGCCAATACAGGATGTTCACAGTGATTATGGTGTAATAATGTATAATTCACCAGAGCCTCATATTTCAAAGCACAATGACCATCTAAGAAAGCAAGAAAAAAGCAAATTTCTGCTGCTCCCTAAAAATTAAGTATTTCTCCAGAACCTCAACTATTGATCTTTGAGGGAGACTGAATAAAGGCTTTTGATCCTGAATCACATTTAGCACTTACCTGTTACAGGATCTCTATGTTGATGGATCACAGACATTAAAGAATATAAGGATGAAATCCTTTGCATGTTTAGACAGGAAAAAAAATGTATTATCTCCCAGTATTTTCTGTTCAGCCCTGTCATGTAGGATTGTACCTCAGTTATCTGAATAATAAAAGAATCACTTCTTGAGCTACATCCAGTGGCAAGAGAGCAGACTTGCATTTGTATAAGAGGACTCTCCCCCCCCCCCCCATTCACTCTCTAGGCACCTGTGAATCTGCTCTGAAGGATCTGGGCATGTCGTGAGCGGAGCTGGCTAGTGCCGGAGGTCAGACTAGATGGCCCGGGAGGTCCCTTCTGACTCGCTCTGTTTCTATGTTTCTATCTCCCAACCAGAGCAGGTCTGGGAGTGGCGGCTGCAGGGTTGGATATGCACAGGAATCAATTTGTCTGAAGAGAGACACCATTGGAGATCACCCATGCCATTCTTAGTTTTTGCTCAGTATCATTGACAACTTACATGCCTTTTATTTAACTGTTCTACCTCATTCTGTTGGTATTTATTTACTTGTTATCTTTAGATCCTATCCTTTTCCTTCCAAGGGACTCAAGGCAGCTTATATAATTCTCCTCCTCCTCCTCCTCTTTTCCTCCTTCTCTCAATCTTATCCTCACAACAACCATGTGAGGCAGGTTGAGCTGAGAGTTTGTGACTGGCCCAAAGTCATGTTGAGTTGGGACTAGAAGCCAGATCACCTGGTCGCACACTCCTAACAATTATACCACACTGGCTCTCAACAACCTATATTGTCAAAGAATGCTCTTTGACCATCTGTTTAAATATTTGTGACATATTTTTGAATATAAGATTTAAGAGATTTATATACATTGTGGTTTAAATTTGCATGGGAATGTTGAATGGATGACACAATTTGTGAGGTGTAACTGTGATTCTGTACTGAATTTCTGACCTTCATATTTATTGTGAACATCACCCCAGTGCACCAAAACCAAAGGCTCAAGATATCCAATAAAACATTTGCCAGAACTTCTTTGATAACAAGTTCTTCAGGTTGCTGTGCATGTAGATTTCAGGTGTCCCTCACATCTTAAGGAGACAGAGATAGAAAGAAAAGAACTCACATCAGTCTTCCCAAATCTGGTGCCCTCCAGTTCCTGGTATGCTCTATATGTTCAACATGAAACATTTTATTGTATCTATGTTGATTCATGCAGCTCTAGTTATTACAGAACAGGTTTTCATTTTCTGCATCTACCAATTTTGTTCTAGCTAGAATGTGGAAGTAGAAGCCCCACATAAAAACGTATTGATTGCAGAGCTGTTCATGAATTTTGTAAAAGCAGCATGGGTCTGCTGAAAGATCAGCATGGAGTCATTTAGATAAATAAATACTGGTTCCAAACAAAGGCTTGGAGCCAGTTCAGAACTTGTCCATCTGTTGCTATGTGTGCTATATTGCTTGACACATTGCCCAGCCTGAAAATTGTTCCTGTTCAATAAAAGATTGTTCCTGATCATTCCAAGCAAGACTGCAAGAGATTGGAGACTTGGATAGTGTAAGCAAGGCTGATCTTGCTTCAACGATTGCCATGTCATTACACATTTAGGGAATGAGAGGGAATGAGATATTGTACCAACAGTTGAAAAATGGCACACCAGAGGCAGCATTTTTTCTGCTTTTGGTGTTTTTGGTCCTTCCCTCATGAATATATTGTGGCTTCTCCCGTTGTCCATCCAGAATGCAGCTGAATCTTGCTTGCCCTTTGCCCTGTCCTGTGGGGATGACTTGGGCAGTGTTGTCTGAGCCTGCCTTTTTCTTTTTCTAGCTAAAAACAGTTATTCTGCTCAATTACACTGAGTGTATTTGACAGGTTTGCCCTCCAAGTAGCACTGCTGGTGTTTCAGTGGTGCCAAAAATACTGCATTTCCAGCTATATTGAATACCACTTTAGCAGGTAGCCAATAGCTGTACAATGATCAACAAACACACTGACTGTAGTTAAATGCAGACAAAATTGAGTATCATTGGCCCATAGTTATATTCATTACTAACATCAATAAAAATGCAGTCAGCTACATCTGGATTCTAAATTAGTTACATCTGGTTAGTGGGTAGACTATGAGACAATTCTAATTTCAGATCCCTGGGGTGTAACAACATGTTTTTCTGACTGATTTATGTTCTTAGTTGGGGTGGAAACATCAGGGTGGAAAAAATAAATGAACAAAAAATTTACAGAGATTCCCTGTGTGTACAACACTCCAAAGTATATGAAACCTCCTTCATCAAAGCCACCCTATCTATTTCCATGGAGGGAACAGATTAATGTGCACTTTCCTTTTTCTGTGTGGATCTCTCTTTCTCCCTCCCCACCCCCCCGCATGAGCAGTGCGCATTGATACATGCATGTGCAGTGCACACACCTCTCTGGACTGGGGTCTGAAATAATCATTGAAGTGGATAACCAAATTTAGTAGGTAGTAAGTCCAGTTGATCTATTTGCTTCATTCTAGCCATGCAACATCAACACAAATGCACATTTGCAACATTTTTAAAGCTATCCACTGGGAGTTCCACACTTGGAATAGTTTTTGGGAACACTGTCCAAATAGTCTTGATTTCTACTGATCGAGGTATCAAAAATGAATAAGAATCTGTGCCTAGTTTTCGAAATCAGACATAACCCTCTATCCTAAGAGAGAAGATGGGCTGGTGTGTCTGCTTGCAATAAGGAGGAAAATAAGGGCTGGGAATAAGAAAAATATCTGACATATATTTAGCTTAAAGTGGATGCTTTGGACAGTCCATGGGCAGCCTGGGTGGTACCTGCTTAGCCCCACCTGCGGTGGAATAGCTTCCATCTGTGGAGAGGTGGGAAGTCTTCATGACCTTCTTTGCACATATGCTCTAGAAGGTTCAGGAGCCCAATGGAGCATAATTTTGCACAGCTGAGTTGGAGAAGAGCAGGAAAAGGCCCTGGGCATGAAGCAGACATCTGCTTATGAAGCACTGGCTTTTGCCTCCAATTCATATTTTTACTATTTTCTTAAACAATGGCTTAGAGGTTCACCACACCCATCACTTGCATATCACAGTTAACCACAGCTGTGGTTCATTAGAAATTCACATTAAGCACCTATGGCTTAAACAACCCACTTCAAATAATAACTCCAAATTTAAATGCTTCCCATGATCTTCTCCTAACAGTAATGAGTGATCAAGAACAATGCCATTCACATGATCAACTGAAATACCGCTGAAGGCAAAATACAAAGGAGTCATTCCATTGTCGTTCAAACACAGAAAGACTCCATGAAAGTAAAATCCCTTTTCTTTCCTCATTCCAGCTGCTCTCCTTATCATAACGGGACAGACAGAATCCCCAAAGCAATGCAAAGGACTTATAATTTACAGTCAGTAAAGTAGGAAGTTAGGACTTAAGTCTGTCCTCTATTTACCTTCTCAGTTTGTGCTGCACAACTGGGTGGCCCGGGGTACTTTGCAGCATATAGAAGAAATGGATTTGATGTCATTAATATGTATTTATGAAAAGCCTCTCCTGAGTGTTTGATTTTCTTCTCCATTGTCACCAGAAAGGGAAGCTGTGTGACCCACAATGATAATTAAGGAGCTCTCTAGAGTTTCTGCAATACAATCTTCAGCAGAGTTTCATTTTAAAATCCCTACCTATATGAATTCTCAGTTAATCTAGCTCTTGCATGCAGAAGTTATTTCATCAAAGGGCTGAAATACATTTCAGAGAAGCTCATGGGGCTGCATTCTAGCAGTGGCTTGAACTAAAGGCAAAAATGGTGAGGCCAAAATGCTCCAAATACCAGCATATTTTACTTAAAACTCTTATGGCCAGCAACTAAGCCTTAGGAATGGTATTCAGTCTTTTAGACCATGGAGGGGTGCAGGACTGCACAAAACCCTGGAAAACATTTAACAACTGGTATTTGGGGGAAGGATGGAAGGTTCAAGGAAAGGAATTCAGCCTTTGGGGGAACCTTGGAGGACCAAGAGGATCTGATGGGGCCTTTAGTCTTGAGGTTCTGCACCCCTAGTCTAGCCCCATGTGAAGGCAGGAGCACCCATTTCCTTTCTGCATATCTAAAGGAAAGTATGTAGTCCTAATGAAAGGAAGCTCACTTAGAAGATTAAGAACTCTATGGAATTTTTATTCTTTAAAAAGGTATTTTTCTAGAAATCTGCCCTCAGTCACACGGTAAGTAGACTTCTTTTCTATACACTTGATACACTCCAGGAAAGATGGTGCCATAGAAAATGTCTTTGGTACTACACAAATCTCTGTTTTTGCTACAACAGACCAACATGGCTAGCATTCTGGAACATCCTATACATTGTGATCATGGAGATTTAATCCAAATCAGTCCCCACTGCTTGGGAGCCCACAACGCAGATCCTTGCTATTCTGCAAAGTCAGACACTCTTGGCCACTTCTTCCACAGCAGGCATTTTCTATTAAGACACTGTACGTTAAAAAAATGAAAACACCACAAACGAAAATTCTCAACATTGTCAGAATGTCATTCTTTTAGTCATGCCATCTGGTACTTGAAGTACAACCACACAGACTTCTAGTGGGACAAAGCATATGGTGTCCTTATAAATTTAGATGTCACAATTTGCTGCACTGCACACATTTCTAATTCATTTCTTTGTATCCAGCTGAGTTAAATGTCCATGGAAACAAAAAGCAACTACGTTTCACTAATTTTAAAATCGATGGTTGCCAACCAATGAATTCTGAGTAATCTAACTGGCACCTATCCACATGAATTAAGGCAGGGAATGCTGATAGCCTTACAGCTTGGGAGGAAAATCAAGAGCCTCCTTGTTCACTACCCATGCTTTACTCAGTCAACACTCTTGGGTCTTTTGCAGCATTGCCACTTGTACGTCTTTCCTTTTTTTGCAGAGCCATTGGCAATCTGCTCAGAGGACAGGGCTGCAGGCAGTATCCTCAGTGCTGGCAATTTTCCCCAGTGTTCCCACCGTTGCACTTTGAGACTGGCAGCTGTTGAATGGTAGCAATGATAACATTGACAGCTGTGTCACAAAAGCGTCCTCTGCATACCTGACCTATTTTAAATTACTTTTCCTGCTGTTCTGTGCTTGTTCCATTGTAGCTGAGCTCTTACACCATCCAGCGGCTGTGAGCCTTTTACAACAGAACAAGAGCAATTCACACACACAGACCGTACCCTAACCATTCTCTAGGCCCCTGCAACTGAATTAGCCCTACATCCCGCATTGCCAAGAGGAATACTGCTTTGTAAGTGTAACATTAGTCCATCTCTAGGAGAACGTTATCCCCCTCAACCCCTTCCCCTCAAAAAGAAATCTGGAAAGATCTTTGGAGTGAGACGTGCATTTATGAAAATCCTGCCACTGATTTATTTTGTTCTCTAATTGAAAAAAATGTCTGGGATATCTTCCAAAATAATGTTTTCACCTACCTTGTAGGAAAGTGCTCTGGTTACTCTGCACAATTCAGTGTGTGAAACTAAAATGGAGTCTGTTCTCTCGGTTATCATGGCCACAGCTGACAGACTAACTCCATCTTTATATATCTACATTACCCAAACTGCTTGGCATGGTTCATTGCCAGCATGTATGGGTGTAGTCCTCCATAAAGGTATAACTCTTCACCCTTGGGACAAATTTATTTATTTATTTTATTTATTTTTCGATTTATATCCTGCCTTTTTCCTCAAAGGGCTCAAGGCAGCTTACATCATTCTCCTCCTCCATCTTATCCCCACAACAACAACCCTGTGAGGTAGGTTGGGCTGAGGGTCTGTGACTGGCCCAAAGTCACCCAGTTGGCTCCATGGCCAAGCGGGGACTAGAACCCAGATCCTCTGAGTCCCAGTCCCATGCTCTTAACCACTACACCACAGTGGCTCACACACAAATAGCTCTCTGCTTTTCTGAAAAAAATGTTCGGAGTCCTGTTTCTCCCTCATTTGGAATCAGCACTTTCATATAAACATTTCTTTCCATCTGGGAACACCAGTATTATAGACTCATGTAATGTTAGTGCATGTCAGTGGATTTCCCAAGGTCCAATAAAAATACATGTTGGGCTCCAGGCATTCCTACCTATATCAAGTATTTTCCCAACATGGTTATATCAAGTATTTTTGCTCTTTAGATTCTGTTCCTTTACATATCAGATTCTTTGGAACCAGGCTACCCCTTTCTCTCTGTATCAGACTGAGATGCTTTTGTCACTGGTTGGTTCAACTTTGTAGATATTCTGTTCGTTATACCTCTCTGGAGAATTGCACCTGATTTTCATTCTTAAAGCATGCACTCTTCAAGCAAGCATTCACCCTCTGAATTCTACTCAGTCAACCACAGAACTGGCCCTTTGTCACTTGGTTTATGTGAAATCATTTCTTTGCAATAAACAAAAGCTGATTCAACTGTGAAGTTGCTTTGCAAATTAAGATACAGACATGATCCAGCTTTCAACGGCAGTCTAAAACAAGGTCACTAAGGCACCACTACTAAGACAAAGGGAAGGCTGGGAGCAGATTAACAAAGGAGCAGTTGTGGTTGGTGCCAGACATTCACATAGAAATTCAATCTCCTTATCCAGATGAGTCCTAATGTGACAAATGGAAGGTTTCTAACTGAGAACACAGTGCCATCAGGAAGTATGCACAGACTCACGAGCTGTGACTGCAAAGAAGGTCATAAGGACATGATCTAACCTTCTCTGATTTCAGCAGGAATATTAAGCATAGCAGAGCCAGGTGGGACTTGGTGCTACTCTGGTTTTAACCTGTACCAGAAACACTGATTGCATTGCTTGGCAGAGTGAGGTGGCCAACACAGGCAGCTGAGTTTGGGGAGCATGAGAAGGCAGCACATGGTGAGTTACTGAATGAATTACTAGTGTATATCCCAGTGCTATACGTCTTAAACATAAATAAGGTTTCCTAGCCAACTGCACTTTCTTGAGAAGGTGTAGAAAGGACAACTCAGTCTCCAACCGATAGTGGCCACTAGCACTGAAGGTCCAAATCCCTCGCTGGCCATCTGTCCCAACACCCTGCCTTCCACAAGCAGCTACTGAAATAATAGTCCAGGCTGATCAATGTTGCATCAGGTCCCCTGGATTAGTGGGCGTTTTGCCCACATGCATTATGCCTCCTGCTACCCCCTCCCCCCACAAATCTTTCTGTCTGAGGTTTTATTTTTTTCTGAAATCAAATGCTCTTCTCTCCTCTTTCCATGCACCCCTATTTACAAATAGAGGTGCCCTTGGGGGACAGTGTGCTTTGAAGACACACACACCTGGACTGAACCCTACGCACCTGAGCCCGGAATCTTTTCTGTACCTAGCCCCACCCCAAATGCCAGTGTGGGATGTACCTGTGCAAGGGAGACTGAATAACCCCCTCCTCGCATCGTTGTGGGACAGCAGCCTTCTCAGGGGTAGCCACGCCAAGCATCACTGATGGCTCTGAGAAACTTGCCATCTCAGAGGTGGCGGCCCTCTGTGAGACTGAGGAAGCACCGCCTCGCATGGGTGTGAGGCAACAGCCTCCTCCTGGATGGCACTGCTCCGTGAGCTTATGCAAAACACCTCTTTGGGATGGCGGCAAGACAGGAGCCATCCTTTGGAAGGCAGCACTTCATAAAGTAGAAAAGGCACAGCTGGCTATCCCAGAGTGAGCCTCTCTGGGTGCGGTGGTCTGCTTGCCAGGATAAGCAATGCTTCTCCTCCTACAGAGTTCTTGACTATTTTAATAATAATTAACTTTATAGCAGGGATTATACTTTGAGAATCTCATGTGTATATTCTCTTAAGATTAGAAGGTATTTCTCATTGCCTTCTGCACTTCAGAAGTTAGGTACAGAATAATGGAGAAATTGTTAATTAATAAAATGCTGGCACAAAACTAACTGGCTCTCAGTGTCGATTTTCTTTGCGGCTTCTGTTCTCTGTCTCTCCACATACGTGTCTTAAGCTCAGCCATGAGCATAATGTCAGCTGGATTCTGGCATTCCCTGAAACAGAAACACTAGGAGAGTGTCAGCTCACAAACCAGTTGAGTGGGACCCCTTCATTGGGCCATGGTTGTCTCCTCAAGGGCTAGAGGAAGGTGAGGCGCTTGCTACCAACACCAGAAAGAGCTACTTATGGGATTTTTCATCTCGACACAAGCATCTTGGCTTGTTATGCATCTTCAGTTGTAACTGGGTAATACTATTTGCGGTTCTGCCCCAGGCAATAAAATGTCTTGGGCCAGCCCTGGTAAAGGTTGCTTGATGATGATGATGATGATGAACCAGGTACCTTAGAAGAAGTGTTTTGAACACAGGTGTTTCTTTTTCTATCAGCTTGGAAGGCTTCCACTTTCTATGAGGCATCTGAGATGGCCAAATCTCTGTGCTTGTATTAGATCTTTCCGCACTTGTACTAAACAGCAAGAAGTCCAAGCTTGCAGCTCAGTGTTCTATGCCAGGGGCTACCCACCTCCGTTATGTGTACACTGATGAGCTATAAGAGAGCTGGAAGCATACGCTGAGAAATCAGTCAACCAACTAACCATTCAGTCGCTCTTGAGGGGAAGATGCCTGCTTTGTCACTGGCATGATTCATTGCTCTGGTCCTACCTCCTTCCCATCAGCCTCTGTTGAGAGCAGGTAATTTTGCTGTGTCCTGATTAGTTGTGGTGGAATCATTCAACACGACCTGTACAGTGCAATTATCTACTCTTGGAGGAAGCTGCCCATTGTACCTCTGTGGGGAATATAAGTGCTGAGCATCCTTCCAATTGGCACTACAAACAGATACGGGAAGGCTCCCTCTGAGGGCCGTTCCTTTTTGTTCCTATACAATGTACATGGAAACTGCCTGGATTCTGGGAAAGAAGTGAGCCTCCAATTCTAAATCAGGGAATGTGTATCTTCTGGGATTGAGGTTTAGGGGACAGTGCTGTGGGCCATATAGGCTCACAATTAAGGACTTTCTTTCCTGGTCTTAAAATACAGGCTTTGTCATAACCTGCTTTAGAGAGATGTTTTCATTCTCAAAAATCATGACAGCAGATTTTCAGCCCACAAGGAAAAATCTTAGGATCTAAGGGCAGGGGTGATGTTAGGAGGCTGGCTTGCATGTCTTGAGGACCAACTGGATAAAACACATGCTTCTTCATAGCCCAAGAGTCACCATTCAGTTCTGCCTAATTCTCTGGGGGCCACACGCTCAAAGTGGGTGTGGCCAATGGTAGGTGTGGCCAAAGCCAAAGTGGGTGTGGCCAAAGCAACATTCTCTCTACCCCTTCTCTGTCTCTCTCCTTCCCTCTTTCTCTGCCCCCTCCTCTGTCTCTCTATCTCCCCTTCTCCCTTTCTTTTTCTTTCACCCTTTCTATCCTGTTGGATCAAACTAAAGCTCCATTTAGTCCAATCTCATGTTCCCCAAAGTGACCAACCAAATGCCTTTGGAGGATGAGTGGGCAATAAACTGTGCCCCATTTTGCTTCCCAGCAATTCTTATACCAAGGCGTAGCACCTTTAAATCTGCACGGTGCCTATATAGCATTATCATCCATGAATCTGCTTAATCTTCCTTTGAAGCCATTTAATCTGTTAACCATCACTATCTCTTGTAGCAGCAAATTCTGTAAGTTAATTGTGTAATTGGTGGAGAAGTATTTCCTTTTGTCTGCCTTAACCTCCCACCATTCAGTTTCATTGGCTGCTCAGAGTCTTGTATTATGACAGAAACCTCACTCCTCAGATTACTTCTATTTTAGCAAGGATAGGCAAATCGATGCTATGTTCAAAATCTCCCACAGTAACAATCTCTCATCGTTTCAGATTCTTCCATATGAGCATTGCTTTGGAAAAAGAACTGGAGGAGACAGGAGGATTTCCTATGGCAACCATCACATAAAACCATATTTAACCAGACCCAGTGGATCTTAAACCTACTCAAGGATGTCATGTTCTCACTATGAAACTATGGATAGCAACTTGAGCTCAAGATGTATTGCCAGTTTTCTGGTTAAGCGCGTCTGCAACTTGCACATGTCACTCTTCATCCATTTCTACATTTGCACAGAGTGGATTCTTTCAGATATTTCCTTGTAACCTTCTGCTACGTTCCGTCAAAAACTGTTACTGAAGCACAAACGCCGCATCATCTCATTCAGTACTCAACGTCTGAGCACAGATCACATGTGTAATCCAGAATAGAGAGATGCTAACCCTGTTCAGTCATTCTAGAACTTGTTGACAACACGCGAGCAAGGAGTGGGGCAATGCAGAGTAGATTCTACATCAGGAGTAGCCTTTACCCAGCCGTCCATTTGCAAATAGAGTGCAAAATGTGCAGAAGGAGGCCCTTTGTGCACACAGGTATATAATCCAGAACCCTGTTGGTGTGAACAGGTCTCCTCCCTTTTTCCTCTTGCTTTATCAAATGCAAAACAAAACCTTAGAAGCATGGTTCTTTTTGAAACTTCTCTGGGTACAGAAGAGCATAAATCAAAGAAGCATTCTGCTAGAGTGCTGGGAGAAGCATCTGCCTATGCAAAGAGCTGAATCCAAATTGATGCTTCCGCTCCTTCCCTCCCTTTCTGAACAGCTTCTGACTCCACCCACAGCACAGCCCACGCTGCCTGAGGGCTAAAAGGTGGGACCACTGGAGACCTTGTAAGAGGGCAGCTTGGTTCCACCGCCTTTGCCTGGAAGCAAGGAATTCTTCCTGCACCTGCTTCCCTCCCACCCTGAAAAGCCAGCCCTTTCTAAAGGAGGTCAATTCTCATGCACAGTATGAGAAACTTCATCAGGTAACCTTGAATCTGTCAACTCCCCTCCTGCACCGCTTCTCAGAATTGAATAAATCTGCCTGAGCACCTTGTAATGTGTGAAGGATGGGTCCCTCCTTACACCTGCCCTTTCAGGGTCTGGGTCATGTGGACACCTCCACATGGATATGGATGAAGGCCTCTCTCTGCAGCTACTGGGTGGATGCCAAGTGCGGTGCTAATTGGCCCTTGTGATGTCAAGGTGGAGCTACATGGCACAGCTGTCCTTGCATGTTACTTTAAACAGCTTTTAGAATGACTGCATCTTGTTTCTTTTTGGAAAAAATCTGGATTTGGTGACACTTGCATTAAGTGTGGAGAGCACAGACATTGTGAAATTTGTCCTGAATGCACTGCCTATTCAAAACTTTCTCTTATGGTATTGTGATGATTGTTCTGGATATCCTCAGGTCTCATAAAATCTGTGCTGTACCTGAATACTTGTACAACACGCATTGTATGAAGATGAAATAATGGAAGAACATGAAGATGTGAAAGATCTGGCATACCTTGGCTCAGCCAAGAAATTAGAAGAAGACAGAGACTTGGAAGGACAGCAATGAAGTAGAAGTAGAAAAGATCGTCATTTCACTGGATTATCCACAATGTTGTGTTCCTGATCATAAGAATAGAAGACTGTAAGCACCTAAGAAAAGCCATGCTGGATCAGGGCAGAGGTCCGTCCAGTCCAGCACTCCGTACGCATGGTGGCAAACCAGCTGCGGGATGCGTGCAAGACCATGGCCTGCCCAAGCTCCTCAGGAACTGGTGCATGCAGGATGCCTCCTCTGGCAAAGGAGGCAGCACAGAGCCAGCAGGGCTAGTAGCCTCTGATAGTCTTTTCCCCCAAGAAACTGTCCCATTTACTTTTAAAGCCATCCAGCTTGGTGGCAGCCAATTCCATAGTTTAACCGTACATTGTGGGAAGAAGCACTTCCTCTGATCTGCCCTAAACCTCCCACCAATCAGCGTCATGGGATGACCCCGGGTTCAAGTGTTATGGGAGAAGGAGAAAAACATCCCTCTCTCTCTACTTTGCCTACCCCATGCATTATTTTAAACACCTCTATCATGTCTCCTCTTTCTCCTCTTGCCATTTTCCTAAGCTGAGCAGCCCAAATTGTCATAGCTGTTCCTCATAGGGGAGCTGCACCAGCCCCTTGATCATTTTTGTTGCCCTTCCCTGTCATAATACAGTGTTTTGAAGTGCCAAATGCGCTCCTAGCCTAAAATGGTTGCCCACTCCTGGGGTGTGTGTGTTGCATATTATGTGGTGAATCAGAAGTTTAGGGAGAGCTCAGTGAAACACATCCCAAGAGATGCAATTATATAAGAAAACAATTCCACAATGCACAATTTGAAGCACAAAGGAACTCTAAATGATCCTAAATGAAAGAGTGGTAGCGTTGTAAAATTATTTGCATTTTCAGAAATGAAGAGAATGGAAACAAAATAATTGTTGACATAAAAACATACCTGAAGACTGCAGGAAGAGGATACCTTAATATGAAGCTGGTTTATACTGGCACATTTAGAAAAACACATTTTAAAATCTCTGCAATGGCCAAACTGAGACGCATTTGTGATGCCCTTACACCACCTACTGGATACTTAGCGGATTGTTTGGGGAGAAATGCAAATAATTGAATTACAGATTGATATCAATTTTTAAATGTAGCCAATCCAATCCGAGTTGGAATTTTCTTCTTTCCTCACCCTTTCCCCAACTGGGGTTGGAATACTTATGCAAAATTGCTGCTCTCCCAGGTGGTTTACGACGCAGCCTTTATGCCCATTTTTATGTGGTTCAGCCCTGGTATGTATGGCAGGACTATTTCACCTCAGTCTTCCTGCAGGGTAGGACTTCTTTGAAAGTGTTGTGCGTAGATGCTCCTGTGGAGTCTGATTTTTTAAACCAATCTGCTAGCAAAGTATGAAAGTTTTACATAGGTCTGGTGATAGCAAACTTTGGTGGAAGGAAAGCATTGCCACAGTGAATGAACGGAGCCAGCAGATGCAGCAGATCCCAGCTGGATTGTGATTGTGCCATTTTGTGTTTTCTTTATTATTTGTTTAACTGAGTTTTAATTCTTATTTTTTAACATAGTTCCTATGATGGTAAGCCACCCGAAGTGCTGCCCTTTTTGGTAGAAAGGACGGCACAAAACCAATGAAACAGGAGGCAAAGCATGAACTGCTGGACTCACTCTGCAGGCACTCTGGTGGTCTTACGATCAGAAGAGGAACAGGCTGGAAGCAGATCTGAGGGCAGGATGTGCTGTACCCACAGGGCCTTGTGTGGGGGGCTGGAGGTGATGTTCTGATGCGCGTGTTCTGAGCGTAGGTCCATCGTGTTCCTGTGTTCATGGATGGTAGCAGCACCTTGGGCATGGAGCTCTCTCCCCCCAGGGCTTCAGAGTGGCCCCTTCAAAGAAGGGATGGATGGCCTGCTTAGGGAAAGAGCGAGCCAAAGGAGGAGAGGAGGCTCTTGGCCTGCTAGCCAGAGGTCTGGAGGGATGGATCCGCTAGCAGGGGCTGGGTTAATTGATGGGCTGAGTGGAGTGGGACTTACAGGTAGGTGCATAGGTTTGCACCCAGGGCTTCCTCCTCTTTTCTCCTCCTTTCCCTGTGAAGGGCACAGCGATGTACAGTGAAGGAAGAGTTTGCAAGAGTCTCTGTGTTTATAACCAACTGTTACAGCACAAAGCTCTGCATCCATGCCCAGCAACACTAAGCCCTGTTGGCTCAGTGAGACTCAGCCCAAGGCAAGTGAATGTAGGATTGCAGCTTTAGGGAATGATTTCGAATTTTAATTTTTAGCTTAAGGCAAGTCCTGCTTCATTAACTGACCCAACTGCTTGACAGGACATGGCCCCACTGAAGGCTGAGAGTCAGTTTTTCTTCCTTTTCAAGTCTGCTACGAGATGGCTAAGAGTTGCTAACAGGAGGGAATAAAAGAACCTGGCTAAAAATATACAGTTAATCATGGGAAATTGCATTGCTTAAAAATTAACAATGTTCTCCAATTTCCATAGCAACCCCAATCAGTGAAGAGGGCTGTTTTATCTTCTCACTTTCCCTGTGCTTAATTTTATCTATAAGCAACACAATCTGCACAAATGAATTTTAAATCCCAACATGCATGTTGCCCATTCTTACCCAGGGATATGAAATAATCCGGCCTCCATGCACAAATAGTGTGTCCAGAAAGAGAAAGAGAAAGCGCGCACCATCCAGTGCTGCAACCCGATGCTAATTTGAAATAGAGGCAGCCCACACCCAACGCAGGAACTCAGAGGTAACCACCCTGGGCTATCACAAGACTATCTTGTTGGCCTATCGAGTAGAAAGATGGGATATCAATCAATCAAGTCTCCTATGTTACGATGTTATGCTATTCATGTTATTAAATTCTGTTATGCTATTAAATTAATTAATTTCATTTCTTGTGTTATGTTATAGCTTGGCAACATCAACATCTTGCTCTTATTCAAGACTCAGGACTAGGCTGAGGACTGGTGTCATGATTTTTTTTTTTTTTTGAAGACTGTGGGAGTTATGGTAGATCTTCAAGACATATCTGTCCCTATTAGAGGAAAGAAAACCTTTGGTGAGATCACGTTCCTATATATGTTGGTGCAAGCCACAATGTGGAGAAATATACATCATGATCCTCACATCTGCCAGAATCTTTCTCAGAGCTGTTGCTTTCATCAGCTTTTCAAGATGCATATTTAAAATGTGTGTGAGGGAGGGAGGGGGGAGAGAATGAGAGAGAGAGAGAGAGAGAGAGAGAGAGAGAGAGAGAGAGAGAGAGAGAGAGAGAGAAACAGTTTGCAGGGATTGGTTTGGGAATGCTGATTGGGAATGTGCACATTATTTTTTCTCAATTTTTACACTAATTTCCCTTTAATACCCATCATTCCTTTGTTCTGCTGTTGCTTCTGCTTCTTCATAAATTTTGCTCACAATTGTTTGTCAATACCTTTCTGGCTAGCACACCAATCTGCAAATATAGAGAGGGAGGAGGAAGAGAAGAAAAAGGATACGCTCTGACATTAGGTTAAGAATGGGAAATTTGAAGCCTGAATTAAGAACAACACTCACTGCACTACTTTTTCCCAGAAGGTAACTATGATGTGGCAAGTCTGTTCAGGGTGAACTAGAATTTCTTTAGCTGTAGTGCATCTTCAACTGCAGTTGTTATTTTCACACCCAAGCCTATAGAATCCACCTGGCATCACATATGAATGCAGAATGAATATGTCTGTCTGTGAGTGCAGATGCATAAGTTGACGCCTGAAATGAAATCCAAGGAGGACAGCTGAACACCTTTGGTTCATCGTGTTGATGATCACATGCATCATCTTGCTGTGATGATGATGGCCTTCCATTTGACTGGAAGCTCATCAGCTGCAGATCCTAGACTGGCACAAATACATGCACGCACCTGTCATTGTAACAGGGGTGCAGACACTGCTAGTGCATTTGGAAAAACTTCCAGCATTTCTTGGTTCAGTCCCCAAAGTGGCTTTTACATATGTACTGTATATTTACCCTGACTCTTGTAGGACAAACTCCAAAGAATTACTTTTGCCTACAGAAGGAGAAGGAAGCTGCCCTTACTGAGTGAGAACTTTGGTTCATCAAGCCCATTTTATTGACACTGACAGACAATAGTCTCTCTGGAGTTTCAGGCAAGACTCTTTCTGGAGGCCAAAACATCTGTATGAGAAGCAGGTGCTCTACCAGTAAGCCACAACCCTTGCTAGTTTTCCATGTTCCCCATGCAATTGTGGGCTTCACTGTGGCCAACAGGTTCTCTGACCACATCACAGACACCTGCTGAAACTCTCCCCACTTAGCTTCCAGCGTGCCTCAAATGTAGATTGCTGTTAGGAAACACAAGTCAAACGGCCTCTCGGAGGCAAGGAACTGGTTGCAAAGTTCTTTGGATCCTGAAAATGGTCTGCCAGATTGGTGGCAACTGTCCTGACTTCTCAGCTCTCTTCCTGCCATCTTGGTTTTGTCTGAAATACCATGCTCGGTGAGCTTTCCTATTTTGATTTAATATGCTAAGCAATCATTCAGGATTGAACTGGCATTTAAAAACTCAAGTATTTTCAATGGTGTATTCCCACCAAGAATTTCAGGTAAAATCACTGTAGATGGGCAGAAATTCACCTTGCAAAATGTCAGAAATATGAATTCAGCAGGTTTGTATCTTTTCCACTATTATTCTGCATGTTTTGGTGCTTGAACTGCATTCCTCAGAACATCCAAAAGATGGAGACAATGTAAGGCAAATCATTTAATTTGATCTTGAGGCTTTACATGTTTTATTCAAGTGCATCATTTTATCATGGAACTCTAAATGTGTGATGATTGCAGATTAATGATGTGATCCTATACAGACTTAATTGAGATTAAATCCCACTGAAATCAGTCGAACTTACTTCTAAGTAAACACACATGGGGTTGTGGCCAGCATGTTTTCTTACAGAAAATAGGGTCTTGTTTGTCCAGCACACAATCCTTGGCCATTCTCACCCAGCTTCATCATTAGTTCTAAGAGAGGAGAAGGCACAGGCGAGATCAGCTTCTTGCTGTATGCCCAGTTGTGATTGAAAAGAAGAAAAAAATGGCAACAGCATTGCAATAAGAATCCCTTAGTGAGAAACACTCCTCCTGAGTTAGGGAACAGTAAAATGTTACTCCTGATTGGTGGTGGAAGCTTCTTTATGTGGAAGAAGGAAAGTGCAAGACGCACCTTCCAGATGGAGTTCACAAGCCATCTCTGAGAGATTGGGGGTTACGATATGATCCTGTACATGTCTGCTCAGAAGCCATCTCCACTGAATTCAGTGGGATGTATTTCCAGGTAAGTGAATATAAGATTGCAGTCTTAATCCTCTATCCCAGGTGCACGCCTTATTTTCTCTATGTGAGGGAATAGCTGCTATTCATGAATATTACAAAAAATACTGCACACAGGTATGTGTGTGCATGAGGGGGAACCAAATCTTCCCAAGAATCTTTGTGATGCACCTCATGCATTATTATGGGCATATTTGTCAGCGTGAGTATAGAAGGAGACCAGTTGTGTGCACTTAAAAAAATGCAGACAGGACAATGGGGTCCTTTGAGTCTCCAAAGGAACAGCAGTAACAGAGGCCTGGGGGCACAGTTTCATGGCAAAATAACTCTGGGGGAAACCAAGATTTAAAGATTGACATGAAAATGTTTGTTTGCTGGACCTCAATGGTCAGGCTGGTTGTTACTTTGGACCAACTTTCAAGTCCCAATGCTAACTTCCTTCCATTCTCTGCTTTGTGTACTGGATATAATTTGCCAGCTACAGCTGCATGCCATTGAAACAGCTGGTTGAACCTAGGTTTGGTGAGCTGCTTCTGCAGCTTTGGAGGCAGAGCTGCCCTTTGTTATTGGAAGGATTCACTGAGACTGAACATCTAAACCGATCCACAGTCCATGTTTATAAATATCTATTATCAGTGAATGCAAATGATATACATGGTCTTCAGCAATAATGGAACAATTATCAGAGTCTCCTATTCTGCCCAATCAATGACTTGCTTTGTTGGCACGTGTAATGGATCTCAGGTTATGTTTA
The DNA here is from genome assembly GCF_004798865.1 of Varanus komodoensis. NCBI lineage: Eukaryota > Metazoa > Chordata > Lepidosauria > Squamata > Varanidae > Varanus > Varanus komodoensis. The sequence goes on from NW_025335761.1 coordinate 13,103,656, forward strand.
ATTCAGCAAAAACTGCTACTTCAAGTCTATTGGATGCTGCAATATGTTTTCAATAAGATTCAGTCTAAATGGTGGAAGTATAATACGGCTGATGTTTCTCTCATTCATGCATTTTGGCAATGCCCAGTGGCTGCTTCTCTTTTGGAGGACTTAATAGTATGGATAATCTTTGTGATGAGATGTTCTTTAATTTTCATGGACATGAACATTCGTCTTAACTATCTACTTTTCTCTTGGAAGTAAACACAAGGTCAGCATAAATGGATTCTCTGCGGCCTCTTGACAGTTAAAAGACTAATTGCATGGTACTGGAAGGACAAACGGCCACCTTCGGTAACATCATGGGTTGACGAAGCCTTCAATTTTGGAAAAGGTGGTTTTTAGGTGCAATTTGCATATGGACAATACATGGATGTTTGGGCGGTCTCTCCTATATTCTATGCACTAGTATCCTTAAGAATAGTAGCATATTATACAGCATATATGTATTCACTGTAATGGATCTGCTCAAATTTTATGAACAAAAACTGTAGAACTATTTGTAAAATTATATTTCTTTGTTTTTCATTTTGTTTTTGGTTTGGTTTTGATTTTGGAGGGAAAAAGCTAAAACAAACCCTGAAACAATATGCCAGTAGCAAATTCACTTCTGAACCTGATAGCAGACAGCTTATTCATGCTAAAAGGCTACAAATGGAAGATTGTCTCTGATACAGACATCCTTTATTGAAGACTTCAAAACTGTCATTAAAATAGTACAATTCCATGGCCCTCCTGTATAGGTTTTTCTCTCGCATCACAGCAGTGGGAATCTTTGCTTCTTTTCCTTTCTCGCCACAGTGTAAGCGTTCCGCTGCACCTTTTCTGCCAGATATAATGACATGTGGTTCACAAAGTGATGGTATTTTCAGCTTCTTATGCCAGGAGCATAAAAGCTCCAGTTAGCATGTTCATTCATTCTCATCCTTGTTTGAGGAGTCAGGAATTCTGTCTGTTCTTCAGCCCCTCCACACACAGCAGCCCTCTTTGGAGCCAGCGTGTGCACGCCAGACTCACGGATGACAAAGACAAAAGGCTGGAGTCGAAACGACGGGCCCTCTTCAGGGCTTCTTTGTTTAGGGCTGAGCTCTATAATAGAAAATGTGCTCTATTGCATCAAGTAATGCTGGGTGTGATGCATTTAGAAATTTTCCGAGCATAACATACCCTTCCATGCATGTTCAGGGTTGAGTTATGCATTTTTCATCATCCTTAACTTTATTTATGTATCCCTCTCTGCCTTTACTCTGCTTAGGGTACCGCCTAATGCCCTCCACTCTACAGGCACACCAGCCTCCAAACTTGGAGACCTGGATGCATCTGAGATGCACTGTTCTGTGCAGTGGCATCCAGATCCACCTCTTCCATCCCTTGTGCCCTTCAAAACACCTAGAAGGCCATTTCCATCCAGGTGCAGCACTGTGGAGGATACTGTGGAAGCGGTCAGCCCCAGGCCCCTCCCCTCCGTGCCCCTGGCATCCCCACTTTCCTTCTCTCCAAAGTTGGTTTCCAACCTCAAAGAGGCAGCAGGCACAGTTCTTTCCAGTCTGGCTGGGGGGCAGCAGCTTCATGTCCAGACTCTGAATTGTCTTAGTCAGAATGTCAGAAGGTCATTGGATTTTCCTTTGAACTGCTCACAACAGAAGTAAATACATTCATCAGTCATCAGCTTCATTGCAAAAGTAAATGATCAAAACGAAAAAGCACAAAGTAACCTTTGTCATTCTCAGTACAGTAATACTCAGTCCCTAACAATTCAGCTAGAGCAATTCAGCTATAGCAGCGCTATACTGACAACATGAAATAGCAATTCACCATTCTTTTATTGAAACTAGCACAAATCAGAGGCAGAATATTATAATATGAACACACAAAGCAGCTTACAAAGGTTGAAATGTACTTTCATATTTATCACTTCAGTTCTAGAATACCAAGGGATGAATTGCACATGTGAAGGGAGTATCAGTTTGAATTTCTCTATCCCCTTTCAAGACTTCAGACACAAGGACTGGTTTACACATGATGCTAATGCTAGGTTATTGAATGGTGGGTTGCTGTGATGTGTAAATTCAGCTGCATAAACAAATCATGGTTTGTTAACCATAAACAATCCAGAGAGAATAGCCATCATTTGTTACTTGGTTTGACAAAAGCATCAGGCAGGAGTGTGAAAAGCCACCCACCGACCGAGCTGTTGTACATGTCAATACTACATGCTACAAGACATTTGGGATGCGGGAAGGGAATGCATGAGGGAGGAGGGAGAAAATCCACCAAGGTCTGAGTAAACAAACCACGGTTTGTTCAAACATCTGCCAGACAAATCCACAGATTAATGATGAATTAAATAAACCACCGGCTTGCATTATGTGTAAACCAGTCAGTGGCTTGTCTGCTGCAATTCATGCTTACAGAAGCGGACTTCTCCATCCTTGCTCTGCCTTGGACCCCACAAAGGCTGCAATGGGAAAGGGATCTAATTTAGAGACTACCAGAAAGGAGATTTCTGAAACAGACAGGGGTGTATCTGGGCTACCACAGAACTGGGCATGGACCTGCCACTTCATGCAGTCCTCTTGGCAGCAATGGGCCCTGTAGCTTGTCTCCTGGTGTTGGCTAGGGGGACCAGAGTGCCACCACTGGCTCCCACCACCCCATTGCTATGGTCAGCAAGTGACCATGAAATGGATCTCCTGGCATATTATATAGTTTTTGCCTCCACTTCTTGAACAGGTGTGCAGGCTTGCAGCCAAGCTGACAAGTATGCCAAGGTGGTGTGCAGTTTATGGGCCTGGGTGACTGAAAGCGGAGCACCTGCACAGTGTTTTTGCTTAGCCTGGATGGACACACCACCTGATCTTGTCATCCAAACCCTTCCTTTCATCAGTCACAGTGTTCTGGGTCAGCTTTGCCAAACGCCGAGCTGGAATACACATTCTGTACAATAGCCTGTGTTTGGACAAGAGGCGGCACTATCCCAACAAACTGACATGTCTTTGGGGCAATTATGATTTTGCTTCCTGAAATCTTGCTTGTTTGCAGCAAAGCTGCCTTGATGTTAAGGAGACTGCAGGATAGAAGGCACATGACACGGTGCTGAGTTTGATCGAGAATTAATTATGTCAGGTGCTGCCTGCAGCGGTGTCTCTCTCAGGTCTGTTCCTTGCTTTCTGTAAGTTGCTAAGGGAAAAGCACCACAGAAAGCCATAGGTAGGAAGCACAGATAACGCGAGCATTTGTACTCTCCTTTTTATTAATGTCCTGCCACTTTGCTCCCCTTTGCTTGCCCTGCAGCTCTCCTCGGCCTTTCTGAAACTCAGCTGGCCCCAGCCTTGCAGATGGCCCTGCGCCAGCCATACCTCATCTTTTGCATTCTTTTAAGGTAATTTTTCTAGGCATGTAAACAACAAAGACAGCCTGAATAATAAGGATGCATCCATCTGCCAAGGAGCTACTAAGAATTCCAGCACAGATATTTCCCCTCCCCTATTTTTAGAAATAAAGCCACATTTATAAACAGGCACTCTCCGTGTAGCACCGTCTCAATATGAGCTGGTAGGTATTGATCAGCTCCCTGGCCCAGACTGTTATTCCCTCCCCGCTGGCCTTTGTAGGCCAGAAGGGGCAAGGATCCAGTGCAGACACGGGTGCATATACCTGTCAAAGCACCTTGTCAGACTTGCTTGAGCTGTACCAACTAAACTCCTCCAAGAAAACTGAACCAGGCTGTGCTCTGGGTACCTCACACCATCCAGCTACTATAACGTTGGAGGTTACATCCTAGAAGACACAAGAGATTTTGTCCTGGAAGTGTCCAGCAAATATATTACAGTGGGCCTTAGATGGGTTCCTTCTGAAAGACAGTGGAGCTCATTGACCTAGACTTTTAATCTGATGACTTTAGGGACAGAAGTGGCAATTCCTCTGGGAATGTGCAACCGTGTGAGGACTAAAGGTTGCCACCTGACTGGAGAACTCATGGTAAGGAATTGGTTCCAGATCACAAGAATGCCATGCCAGGGAAGCTGCCTTAGGTAACTTGCTACCTGCCAAGCCACTGTTCAAGGCACTGAGCAGAAGCTAAGTGGGACTATTCTGAGGCATGATCTGAAAAAGCTAGACTGATCAGAAATGGAATTCCCCTAGTGAAACTCTGCAAAACAGGGCAGCTTTATACTCTTCCACTATTCTAACCCAAAGCATCGTCTATGAATCTTAAACACATTCTGGTGTAAAAGAAATGACCACAGGAGGACAGTGCGAAGGTAATGCTTGCAGACAATGAGCATTGTGCATATTGCCTTGGTCATTATTAAATACTTGGTAGAGCTCATTGTGAGTGGTTTCCAACAGGAACAACTTCTAGAAATCTGTTTCTGATATAAGCACTTTACATTTACACTTTTGCCAGCTTTATTAGCATGTCTCCAAGGCATCCTTCCCATTACATTCACAGGCTGCTGCCTGGATATCTTGACCTTGGCTTCCGTCTGGAAGAGATGGACATCAGAGGCCAGCTGGCCTCCGTAATGAGGAGCATGCTGGTGCATAATTGGGCAGAGGAGGATCCAAGCAGCTCTGCGTGATCAGAACTGCCGAGGTGAACCACACGCAGGTTCGAGGGATCATGGTTTCCAATGAATCCAGTATCGGGTTCCAGCAGGCTTGGCATGAGCATCCAGTGCCCTTGGGCAGATGCAAGGGGCCCCACACTTTGCCAATCCCCACTGGCAGCAAGGCCTGCCCTGCCCTGCCCTGCCCCACACAGCCAGGCAGGGGCAGTTACAAGCCACCACTAAAATGCTCTGTGGTGCCTCCAGATGCAGTGGAGGAGTGGTCCCTCTTGAGGGGCAGGCCTCCATCTTGACTTTCCAACAGCAACGCCCCCAGCAAGGTCCACTAATGGAGCAGGAGTGTTTTGCACTCTGTCTGCCTGTCTGCCTGTCTGCCTCTCCCCCACCCCCACTCTCTTATGTGTCTTTGCAGGCTTTTGGTAAAGTGAATTGGTCTTAATTAACCACTCAAGGCAAAGCCGAAATGGGAGGGTCAGGGCAATGATGCCAGTGGATGTGACCAGGGCGGCTGCTGTCCTCCATCCTATGGAGAGTCCGGTGGGGGAGAGGGGACTTGAATCCTTCCACATTGCTCTAGCACCCCACTCCACACCAACAGTGGCAGATCTACAGGTCTCCTGAAGTTGCAGGACTACAACCCCCATCAACCTTGGCCACTGGGCCATGCTAGCTGGAGCTGATGGGAGTTCTAAGTTAGCAACATCTGGAGGAGCAGAGATTCCCCAACCTGCTCTGCACACACTTCCTCTCCCAGCTGAGGGAAGCCACAGCCAAAAGCATCTCTGCCTGAGCCAGGCAGCCCCATCTCTTCCCCCTCGCTGCTCTCCTCCTCCTCCACCTCCTCCTCCTCCTGGCCTCAGCCGAGACCATCCACCCTAACCCTGCCCCAAACTCCACACAAACAGCTGTGGGCAGATCCTGTTCAGGAAAGTGCCCTTCATAGCACTGCAGGCTTCTTGCAGTGTTGCAAGCGGCATGTTGTATTTTATTCTTTCAAACATCTATATTGGGTTATCTTCATATAACTAGTTGTACTGCATGCTGTGGTTCGATTCACTGGCAGTCTGCCCAGAGAAGGCTTGTTACTGGTGTCAGAATCCCGGAATCTCAATTTGAGAAGAGGAAATAAAACTCCGGGTCATAGGAAAGATCAATCATTATGAACCTCCGCGTCTTTATTGTCTATCCCAGGTTCCCGCGGTTGACTCACGATAATGCATTACCGGTCTAGCAGAGATGAACTCGCTGCAAAACTTCAATATCATTACAGGGCATTTATAGGTACACAGGTATAGGGCAATTGATGATAGAATGCAGAGATTACAATAAGATTCTGAGGTCATCACATACAGAACAGATAAAGAAATGTCAGTCAATCACACTGTAACAATGAGATTAGTATTGACACTTTAGTTGAGTAACTTGAACCCATCTCCAGGTTTGCTTAGACATGCAAATTCAAGCTACTAGAAACTATTCATGATGCTCAGACCCTTATCTCAACTCTAAACATTCTGCATGATCAGGGCACATGGAGCCCTCTGGGCTATCAAAAGATTATTGTAAACTGAATTCCAACAATGACTATTTATAATGTATATTTGGGCTAAAATGGCCTCCTGTAGCCTACAGCTAAAGGTGAGAGAAAGGAGCGGGGGAATGCCATTTTAAACAGTGACAGCTTGGTTTTGAGAAGGAAGACAGGATTTGATCCCACAATGCAAAGGCACTCAGGAGTAATGCTTTTCAGACAGGATTTACCCAAATTTACCCAAATGGGCAGGTGAAAAATAAGATATCAAGAGATAGTTAACCTTGCTAATTTCCTGAATGAGATTTATTTCAAAAGAGACATGAATCCAATCGCCGATTAGGTGGGGCTGTGCGGGTGTGTGGGGAGGCTTCAGAGGAGAGTGCTGGGCTGGGAGGCATCGTGCAGAGGTGCAAGCAGAGCAGCCAGTCCCGGCGGCAGGGCTTTGCTCTTGACGTGCTCTGCCACTTCTTGTCGCCGTCGAGGAGGCTGGTGCGGCAATGGCTTGCAACCTGGAAAAAGGGCTACCGCACACGCTGGGATGCATTGGCGGTGTTGTCTGGGTTTGGGGCCTGTTTAAAGGGTGGCGATCGCAGAGAAAATGGATAGGGCAGGAGCAGCTGCAATCACCTGTTGCCAGTTGCAGATTAAACTGCTGCAAGAAACAGCCGATGAATTAGCACTGCCTTATTCTCAGGTCATTCCTTGTCAGTCCTCTGGCAACAACTCAAGTCCTCAGATAAGACTGTATCGACCTACCTTGAAGTTTAACCGTTGCTTCTGTTTGGAAAATTCAGATAAATCCTGGCAGAAAAGGGTTGCTTATATGCCTCTGTGTTATAAAAATGATTGCACCCCTTTCTCAGTAAGCACCCAAAGTCCCAGGCCAGGTTACTGTGTAGCATTTGCTGTTAATTTAAGAACTGAGATCTGATGGCTTCCCCAAGAAGCTTCTAGGGCTATTGTTTTTGCTGATCAGCAAGAGCTGATAAGGAAGTTAGGCTAACAGCATTACAGCCACCCTTATACATGCCAAGACCCACAGTAATCCCTGTGCCTCAGTGAACGTTATGCTAATCTCCCGCAACCAAATGCCATTGTGTTGAGCCCCCTCTGCAGACCTCACCTTCTTCTGACTGTGTTCACCTTGTTTCATCATCAACTGCCTAGCTGCTGGGCCCAGGTGTCCGAATCTATAAAGCACTCTGTATATGTTCTAAAAGCTTGTCGTTGGCGTTGGAGACCTCTACCCAGTAGCATGCTGCCCTGAGTAACTGCAGGGGACCTGTGTGATCTCACCAATAAAAATGCTGGCGTTCAAGGCGATTCAATCTTCCCTGTGGCTCCTGGTAATTCATTCTCACCATTAGTAAACAGACTCTGACACTTTCAACTATTTTAGGAAATAGATTTGCTCAGAATATTCTGCACTATAAGCAATGGAAAGTAAACGCAGACCATCCTGTAGCTCACTTAAGCTACAATGAGGTTATACTGTGTTTCAGATTCTGGTGCTAAAGTTTGTGGTTCTTTGTTTCAAAACCCAGCTGCTTCAAATTTTTATTATTTATTTATTGTATTAAATAGCTCCAGGGAGGTAACAAAAATCAAAACTTGAAATACTTGATAATAAATACAAATACTCATCAGATAAAACAAAACCTCAAAGCACAACAGTTAACAAACAAACAAACAAACAAACTGTGAAGCACAACTACTTCTAGGAGGCCAGGCAAAGAGCTGGGCCTTTTAGAGGCACCAAAAATAAGCCACAGTTGGAGTCTCCTGCACACCAGCAGAAAGGACGTTCCACATTCTGCACTGCTAGGGAGAAGGCCCATCTTCAGGTTGCTACCAGATGGCAGCTGTAAGTCCATCTATGTTTTGGTAGATCTTTCAGCTCTCTGAGATGAAAGGATGTGAGATGACTGCCATTCAAGGCAGAGAAAAGGCCAATCTCCTCTTTTATTAGAAACAAATAGGCTGGCCTACAAATTAAGGAAAAAGCTGAATTCAGCAGAAAGATGTATTCCAAATCCATTATACACTGTGGGTGGAGGAAATGATGACATCTATAGCATAATATGTGTGAACACTGTCAGAATCCCGGAATCTCAATTTCAGCAGAGGAAATAAAACTCGGGTTCGTGGGAAAGACCAAGCGTCCAGACCATCTGAGGCTTTATTGTATTTCCCTAAGGTTCCCATGGTACACTCACAATAATGCATGCATTACCGGGCAGGCAGAGGTGAACTCTGCTGCAAAGCTTCAACACATTGCAGGGTATTTTATAGGTACACAGGTACAGGGCAATTGATGACAGAATGCAGAGATTACAATAAGATTCTGAGGTCCTCACATACAGAACAGATAAAGAAATGTCAGTCAATCACACAGTGACAATAAGATTACAATATTTCAAATTGCAGCGTATTGACACTTTAGTTCAGTAGCTTGAACCCATCTCCCGGTCTGCTTAGACATGTAAATTCAAGCTACTGAGAAACTGTGCATGAACTCAAGACTCTTATCTACTCTAGACATTCTGAATTGGCCAGGGCACATGGAGCCTCTGGGCTATCAAAAGATACTTCCTTGTAAACTGAATTCCAACAATGACTATTTAATCATTGTGAAGGTATAACAATGTATATTTGGGCTAAAATGGCCTGTCTACTGTAGCTTACAGTTAAAGGTGAGAGGAAGGAGCGGGGGATGAAGGCCATTTTAAATAGTGACAGCTTGGTTTTGAGAAGAAAGACAGGATTTGATCCCACAATGGAAAAAGCACACAGAAGTAATGTTTTTCAGACAGGATTTATCCAAATTTTCCCAACAACACTCAAAGAATTCCAAGCACGTGCTAGGCTGATACGTGTTTTATTGAAACAAAAGTGCTCCCTAACCTGCTACTGCTCCAACAGTCAGGAAAATTTCCCTGATATCTAGCTAGAATCTCGCTTCCTCTAACTTGAGCCTGTTATTTCATGTCCTGCACCCTGGGATGACCAAGAAGAGACCCTGTCCTTTCTCTTTGTGATAGTTTTTCAAGTACTTGTAGAGTGCTATCCTGTCTCCCCTCAGTCCAGTCAGTTCAATACAGTCCAAGCTTCTCTTCTCTTCTCTTCTCTTCTCTTCTCTTCTCTTCTCTTCTCGGCTAAACATGCCCATTTCTTTCCATCTCTCTTCATAGGGTTTTGTTTCCAGTCCCTGGACCATCTCTGTTGCCTTTGTCTGAACCCTTCCTGGCTTGTCCACATCTTTCTTAAACTGCAGTGCCTGGAACTGAACATAGTACTCCAGATGAGGCCTAATTGGTGTTGAGTAAAGGGAACTAGTGCTTTCTGAGATTTGGAAGTGATACTTCCAGTAATGCAGCATAAAATAGTATTTGCCCTTTCTGCAGCCACATCACATTGTTAATTCATATTCAGCTTATGATCTACAACAATTCCAAGATCCTTTCCACTTGCAGTATTCTTGAGTCAATCTTGTAATTATACATTTGGTTTTTTTCTCCTAGGTACAGAACCTGGCATTTGTCCCAACTGAATTACAGTCCAGTGCACTTTCAGTCAAGTGCTCCATCTATCAAGATCACTTTGAATCTTCTTTTGGTCTTCCAGACTATTAACTATCCCACCCAGTTTTGTGTCATTTGCAAATCTGATAATCATTCCCTGCACTTCCTCATCCAAATCATTTTTTAAAAAAATATGGAAGGGCACTGGGTCCAAAGACTGAACCCTGCAATTTCCCACCTGTTACCTTGCCCCAGTTTGGGGAGGTGCCCTTGATGAGCACTTTGATCTGATTCTGGATCCACCTGGTCATTGTTCCATCCAGCCACTTTTGGCTAGATTGGTAATCAGGATATCACAGGCTATTTGTCCAGAAAACTTTGCTGAAGTCAAGATAGATTATGTCCACATCACTCCCACAGTCCTCAGGGAGGCTACTGTATGTACCGTATATATAAGATGACCCTTGAAACTGGAAATAGCAAAGCAAAGCAAAGCAAAAACCAGGGTGAAAAATTTCCCTTATCATGGTTTGTCTTACGTATGCATCACAAGCTGCGTGTGTGGCCAGGCCCGTGGCCGCATACCCAGTCCCAAGCCTGGTGCCCACCTACCCTCGTCAGGGACTGTGCACTGTTCCAGGCTGGCCATGGCGGCAGCTGGGAAGGGGAGCCTTTCTCACACGGCTGATCATCTAGAAGGTTCCAGCTGAGAAATAGTGTATATAGCAGCACATAAGACGCCTCGTGAAACTGAAGGTAGCAAGGCAAAAATTGTGGGGTCATTTTATACACCTGACGTATGATAACATCAGAAAAACAGCCCAAAATACAGACCTCTTTTTTATACACGGGTCACGTTATATGCCAGTATATACAGTACCTGATCAAAAAATGAAATCAGAGTAGTCTGGTAGTTTGTTCTTGAGAAACCCATGTTGACTTCTGGTAATCATGGCATTATTTTCAGAGTGTTTGCAGACAGACTGGTTTTAATCTGCTCCAGAATTTTCTTAGGGATTAGTGTCAGACTGACAGGTCTGTTCTTTCCAGGTTCTTCTTTTTTTCCTTTCTTGAACTTGGGGACAGCAGTTGCCCTTCTCCGGTCATCCGGCACTTCCCCTGCCCTCCATGCTGTCTCAAAGATAATAAAGAGTGATTCTGAGTGCCAGCTCCTTTATAACTCTAGGTTGGTGTTCATTGGGCCCTGGAGATTTGAACTCTTTCAACCCAATTAAATGATCCCTGACTATTTGCTTATCAGTCTCAAGCTGCCATCTTGCCCCTTCATCAGGAAGGTCATAGATCATCATGTTTTTCTATAACAATGCATGTGGGAAACTGAACAAGATCTTGACAGGGAAGAAATAGGTTATAATTCCTATTTTGGTGTTCATTAATTTTACCTTCAAGATATTAGAATCTCCTGAAGATTTTCTACAGTTCACTTGCAGTAAGAAATCAGCTCTCTAGCCTTCTGTGCTTCACACTGTAGCATCAAAAATTAGCAGCAGAAATGTAGACTTATCAATTTTTAAAGAGGCATCGAATGAATTAAAAATAAATATGCACAGTGGGCTGAATTCTAGAAGGAGTCATGGAATTCTGATGATCTGTAGAAAATGCAACCAACCAGCAAACAAGGCTCTCACCATTCCTAATTATCACATTATTTTTGTTATTTGTTGAGTCTGAAGATGGCAGTTGAGGTGAGAAAAGCACTTGAGACAGCGGAATTTTTCTTCAAATTCCAGCAAATTTATCTCACAATTATGGAAATAAAACATTGCTCATTAGTCTCAGTAACATTCCGACCAGTCGCTTTAGCTGGCTGGCCTCTGGCTGCACGGCCTCTTGGAGATACTTAGGCTTGGCAGATACCACTGCGCTCAAGCCCTGACAGTTGCCACTCGGTCACTGGCTTAGAGTTTCTTGGCAGCTAGAAAGCAGCCCAGACTGAAACTTTCCAAGCCAGACGTGGATATCTGATGAGTCTTGCCCTAATGCCATGGCAAATGTCGACAACATCTGTCTGGGGATGACTCTTGGGACAGGGAATGGAAGACTTTTCTTCTTCCTGCCAGAAAGCCATCCTATGGCCTTGGTGGAGCTGACAATCAACCTGATGCTGGCTTAGATCTTAGAGGCTTAGAGGCTTCGGCGAATGGGGCGGCATAAAAATGTTTTAATAAATAAATAAATAAATAAATAAATAAATAAATAAATAAATAAATAGATGCTGTGATGCCAGATGCATTCTGTGATGCCAGAATCCCATCTTTCCACAAAGTTTTTCTTTGCATAGTAAGCATCCCCAGGCAGTGATATATGACAAAATATGCAAGCTGATACGATGTCTTGTTGATCTAAGCACATGTGAGAGAGGATATCTTGATCTCACTGCTCTTTCTTCGGTACTTTTGGCTGCATTGCAGGGTTTTGAGTTGAGGAGCTTATTATTGGCCAGCAAAATGTCCACCACTGGTAGTAGATCCAGGTCTGGAAAGCCTAGCCCTAACCCCCTCTCTCAGTGAGTCGACCTTCTTGCCACCATGGGAACCAGCTGCTATTGCTTCTCTTCCTCTTCCTCATCACTGTGACCACTGACTCGCCTGTCAGATTGGCCCTGATCTCACCAGCTCCTCCTTCCACTGTTGTCTGGGCCAGAGCAGGAGACAAGGAAGGAGGCAGGTTGCCATGGTGAGGAAGAAGAACAAGTCCAGGAAGCTCTTGTCAGTCAGCCCTTGCTAGGCTGTCAAATCTCGACTGGTGTCTACCCATGCCTGTCCTGGACACCGGCCCTGCTTATCACTGGAATCAAAGGGACGCACTTTGATATTGCAAAAATCTTTCCTGATGCTGGAGGTGTAGCACTTCTATTCATGCATCCTTGGTACAATGTGATCTGCCATTTAAAAAAAAAACGTTTATTTTTTACTAGAGTTGGTGGCAACATTTAAATGTTACTACTGGAGAAGGAAAGGGGTTCACACTGTTAATCTCTGAGGAGTAGGAAGAAGCAGTTCAGAGGATGGCATATTGGGGCATCATCACAAATGTTTAGTTTGGATTGGTGTTGTTTGGAAAGGAAAAGATTTGGGGCTCCAAGCAGAATTCTGCCTTGTACTTGCAAGTCCCTTGCCTTCGTTTAGTCCTGCCCTCTGCTCACGGAAGCTCTGAGATGAGAGCAGCCCTCCGGTGCTTGTTCCCAGCTTCCCTATCAGAACACGTTTAGTTCCAACATTTAGCCATGCAGGTGGGTAGGAAAGGTGTTGCATGAGCAGGGCAAAGCCGTTTTGAATGGGTGAAGAGAAGGCAGAGCAAGGAGTGGGGAGACTTTTTTTGAGAAATCAGCTGCATGGAGTATGTAGCTTCAGCACTAGGGATGTATGATCAGTTTGGTTCAGCTCCTTAAACATCTGCCACTTCCTGGTTTGCTCCTTCTCCCAGCGGGGAAAATGTGAGTACATTTTTCAGGCAAAACTCACATATTCCTGAACTTGAGAGGGGATTTGCAAAATGCATTCATTTCAAAGTGCATTTGTTTAAAATGGATTTTGAACCCCCCTCCCCCAGCAGTTTTCATACTGCAGTCCATGGGCAAATGAATGCTTTTGGCGGTAGCTCCCATGTATCCTGAAGTGCCTGATCCTGTCTAATCTTGGAAGGTAAGCAGGGTCAGTCCTGGTCAGAATTGGGATGGGTGGCTTGAGGGCATGTTTCTAGGATTATTGCTGTAAACTGCCCAGAGAGTTTTGGCTATGGGCAGTATGAAAATGTAATAACAACAATTCTTTAAAAATGTACGTTCAAAGGCACTTTGCCTGTTCAACAAGAACAAAAACCCCTATTTAGGAAAGGGAAAGAGGCAAACTGAGTTTCAAGGTGGAACTCTGAGAACTTTGATGAACGTGGACCTTGCTGATTCTCCCATCTCTACATTACACTCTGCTCCTAACTTATAGAATATTTTGTTATTGTTGTTAGTCGCGAAGTCGTGTCCGACCCATTACGACCCCATGGACAACACTCTTCCAGGACTTTCTGTCCTCCACCATCCCCCGGAGCCCACTCAAGCTCACACCAACTGCTTCAGTGACTCCATCTAGCCACCTCATTCTCTGCCGTCCCCTTCTTTTGACGTCAATTGTTCCCAGCATTAGGCTCTTCTCCAGGGAGTCCTTCCTTCTCATTAGGTGGCCAAAGTATTTGAGTTTCATCTTCAGGATCTGGCCTTCTAAAGAGCAGTCAGGGTTGATCTCCCCTAGGACTGACTGGTTTGATCGCCTGCAGTCCAAGGGACTCACAGGAGTCTCCTCCAGCATCACAATTCAAAGGCCGCAATTCTTTGGTGCTCAGCCTTCCTTATGGTCCAGCTTTCACAGCCATACATTGCAACTGGGAAAACCATAGACTTGACTATACACATTTTTGTTGGCAGGGTGATGTCTCTGCTTTTCAGTATGCTGTCTAGATTTGCCATAGCTTTCCTCCCAAGGAGCAAGCGACTTTTAATTTCTTGGCTACAATCCCCATCTGTGGTGATCTTGGAGTCCAGGAAAAAAAAATCTGTCACTACCTTCATTTCTTCCTCATCTATTTGCCAAGAAGTAAGAGGACCAGATGCCATGATCTTAGTTTTCTTAATATTGAGTTTCAAGCCAACGTTTGCACTTTCTTCCTTCACCCGCTTCAAGATGCTCTTTAGTTCCTCCTCACTTTCTGCCACGAGAGTGGTATCATCTGCATATCTGAGGTTGTTGATATTTCTTCTGGCAATCTTAATTCCAACTTGTGATTCATCTAGCCCCGCCTTTTTCATGATGCGCTCTGCATATAAGTTAAATAGACAGGGTGACGTATACAGCCTTGCTGAACTCCTTTCTCAATTTTGAACCAATCAGTGGTTCCGTGTCCAGTTCTCACTGTTGCTTCTTGACCCGCATATAGGTTTCTCAAGAGACAAATAAGATGGTCTGGTACTCCCATCTCTTTAAGGACTTGCCACAATTTGTTGTGATCCACACAATCAAAGGCTTTAGCATAGTTAGTGAAGCAGAAGTAGATGTTTTTCTGGAACTCCCTAGCTTTTTCCATGATCCAGCGTAGGTTGGCAATTTGATCTCTATTATAGGTTATTACAAGATCCTATAAGTTAAGAGTGGGTTGTTCAATGTGGAGGCTGAATGCACCTCTTGCTCTCCTCAGTGCAGTAATTTGCAAACCTTCTCCATAAGCACGACTGGAAGCCATCCAGTTAAATGGGAGAAAGTAAGAGGATTCACTGAAGGATGACATTGGAAAAAGTTGGGAGGACTTGACCTGCTGCTTTTTCCTCTTGATTCCAGCCATTGACAATCCTATTTCCATAGTTCAATGAAGATGTCAGCCCAGTGCATGGCTACTGTGAAAAAAGGCAAACTCGACGTTAGGCAGAATTAGGAAAGGAATTGAAAATAAAATTCCAGTATCGTGCTGCCCTTACATACATCTATGGAGCACCTGTACACAGAACAGTGTGTACAGTTCTGGTTGCTGCACCTAAAAGGATATTGTAGAGTTGGAAAAATACAAAGAGGACCACTCAGATGATCAATGAGCTGATGCCACTCCTGCATGAGAAAAGGTTACAACTTCAGGGATCAGTTAGCCTAGAAAAATGGTGAATCAAGGGAGATAGGATAGAGGTGTGCAGAATCAGGCATGGTCTGGAGAAAGTGGTCAGGGGGACATAAGGTTACATAATCCTTCCCTCATAATGCTGGAAACATCCAGTGAAGTCGATCAGTGGGAGACAGAAATAAATGATGCAGGTCACTTCCACTGCATGAGATGGAACTATGGCTGCCAGTTTGGATGGTTTTAAAAGGACAAACTAAGGGAGGAGAAGGCTTTTAATGGCTACTAGTCCTGCCTCTAGCAGCAGAGGCAATATGCCAATGTATACCAATTGCTGGGGAGCATGGGTAGGGGGCTGCCATTGCACTCATGCCCTGCTTGCAGGCTTCCTGGGGGTGCCTGGTTTGTGTGTGAAGGCGATGCTGGACTAAAGGGGCTTTGGTCTGATTCAGCAGGGCCCTAGTGATGTTCTTATACCTCCAGCCCAAGTTCTGTTTCTGGGTTACCGTAGAATATGGTGAATGTTGAAAGGTGGATACTATGCCCATTTATATAGATGCCAAAACGATAATGAACTGCCCCTTACAGAACCAGGATTGCTTTGCAATATCCCCCCCCCCCCCCAAGCTCTGAGTTTCAAATGCAGTCATTCACGTTGGAGCAGTTAATTTGCATGCACCGGCACTCTTGCTCTGCTCTGCTCTGCTCTCCAATCAAGCGGCTCACGTGCAAAGGGCCAATTCCAGACTTAATTGGTCATTTGCACTTGGAATTACATGGCTTTGTCTGCAATCACAATAATTACAAATATACATTGAGAACAAATTTGCATGTTCTTGCTTGAATATCTGGCCATTTGTTTCTAAGACTGTGCCCAGCAACAATTTCAGAACTTAATTATATTCAGTGGTAACTATAGGAGACATCTTATATTTTGGGGTGGGGCTGTGGCTGTGGTGATGGTATATTGAGACATGTGAGTGAGTAACCAGATGGTATGCTATGCCGGCCTGCCAAATGTATGTATTTATTTATAAAATTTAGAAACCACACCTGCTGCCTACCAGGTGCCTGGGGCAGCGTGCAATAAAATCAACATAATTTCTCATCAAACCAAAAACCATACAGCAAAATTTGAGAATGACACTAAAATTGACGAGTGGCAATGCATTATTCAGCACCGCAAGCCAGATGGAGCAGAGCAGTCTTTACTGCCAGTCCAAAATCAAATAAAGAAATCACGCCTCCCTTGGGAGGCAACCTGTACTTGGACTGCTGTTATTGGAAAGACCACAGGTATGCCAAACCACCAGGCAGAGGAGCCTTGGTGGGCGGGTTGTTCAGTGAATAACTCATGGACTGAGCTTGCCACAGCTTGTTCCCCACAAGCCTTTGTCCCAGTCTCTAGCTAGCTTGGGCAAGTATCCCAGCATCCTTCATGGCATGACTTGTCTGGTCTCTCCTTCCCCACTTTGATCGCTACACTTTTTAGTGTCCCCCTTTTTTTCGGAGCCTTCAAGAAGTGCAATTGGGGTGTTTTGTTTTTTAAACCTGGCCTCTGAAAATTGTGCAGTCATATTTGAGTTTTGTTTTGTTTGAATATTGTTTTTGTTGCTCTTTCACAAGCGCACTCTTATGGGTGTCAATATGTATACCTGAGAAATGCCCTTGACTGCTTCAGGTGACAAAGGAAGCGGCAAAGTGGAGTTAGTGGCAGACCGACAGGGCGAGAGGCTGGTTCTTGGCACCTAGTTGCCAGGGGTCGGTGGCCAAGCTGACCATTGAAAAGCACTGGGAAGGGGGCAGAAGTGGAAAAGGGCCAACAGTCCTCCAACTTTTCCGCACTTCCCTGGGTCTCCAGCAACTCCAGAAAGGGGAGAGATTAGTTCTCCCTGCCTTTTTTGCAGCTTCTTTTCAGAGCCGTTATGCTCTAGTGGTTACATTTCCCTGACAGTTCAGGAAAAACAAAGGAAGAAATACAAGCAAATATGGGAAGTACATTCATTCATTCATTCATTCATCCAATTTATATGTGCCCCACTAGCATAGGGTGTCTGTGCAGCTTACAACATATTAAAATGCAACAACATAAAACAAGACAAACACAATATAACATTCACAACAAAGACCAATAATAACAATGATAGCACCTGTAAATAAATTAACAGAATTTTAAAAAACCAAAATAGGAAAAGAATAGAATTAATTATACCCCAGAAACCATTAAAATTAAGAATAAACATCTCTCCTTTAAAAAGCAGAAACCATTAAAATTAAGAATAAACATCTCTCCTTTAAAATCATATCCCATTGACAGCAGCATAAAAACAACATTATTCATACTTAAAATTCCTCTTTTAAAATAACTGCTAAACAGGTAAGTCTTTCATTGGCACCTAAAAGCCAAAAGCATCGATGCCAACAGGAGGAGAAATGGGGGAGAAATGTGCGCTAATGTAAAGGCTGGGAAGTAAACAAAAGTGACATTTGCATACTTACAGCAACAGTGCAGTTAATGCAAGAACTTCAGAAGCTGGAGGAGACTCTAACATAGCCAAAGTGTCACAGTCTGGCTTGGAGTCTAGCAAATGCTTCAGCTTGATTATGCGGCCATTCGGCCTTTGTGGGCAAGTCACATTTAACACAAAAAGTGGAAAAAGACAGGGAATTATCAACACTCAGCCATTGATCCAATGTAAAAATCTGCTTGTGCACCCAGGTTGATCCTATGAATCGTTTCTTACCTGTTTTTAGATTTGATTTCCCTCATAATTTATGGTAGGAAAATGGGTCAAGCTGCAGTTGACATGCCATTGGGAATGCAAGAGGGATCCTTGGTGAGTCTGATGGCCAACCTGGAAAATCCCTTTGTCCACTTCTGCCAAGGTGACAATGTGGGGACGGAGTCAAGGAGCCTGCTGCTGCTGCTGCTGCTGCTGCTCTTAATTTCATTTCTATATCGCCCATAGTAAAAGCTCTCCAGGTGGTACACAACAAAATATAAGAACAACAGTAAAAATCACACATTCTTTTAGCATAACATAAAAGCACGTTGAAAGACAATTAAAAAGACCTGGCCGAGAGTAAAAGTCACCTTTTATATGTACAAGTGCCCATTTGGAAACCATAGTGGCAATTTACGTAAAGGCTGGGAGAAGTGTGAGCAGGTGACCTGCTTGGCCTCCCCTCCAGGGGCTCACTGTGGAAGGGCTGCTTCAGCTCCTACCATGTCTCCCTTCTCACGCTTTCTTATCTGTAAACCAGGCTTGAGTCGGACAGCCCTTCACACAGAGGACAACTTTAACTGAAGGCCTGCCCCTTGTAAAGCAGGATAGATGCTCACCCTGTGATGGTTATTACAAACAGGAAGACCGCAATCCTGACTGGGGCTGCTGCAGAAAGTTGTGGATGTGTGCTCCCCACAAACACAGGAGGCAGTTGGGGGGCCTTTCCTTTGATTATGCGGAAAAGCCATTCTGTTCATATTTATTGTTAGTGTTTGTATCCCAGCTCTCAACATTTGCTCAAGGTGGTTAGCAAAAGTTATAGACTGAACTCCATCCTTCACATATTACAAAGACTCAGCTCTTGAACAATTCGTAGCAATTTCCCAGATGTGTGTAAGAACATGTGTAGGAAGAGCTCCTATGGAAGTGGTATTCTTGGGCATAACTGATCATAGCTAATGGAGGGTTAAGAACGCCATTAGAATCAATGTTCACGCATTCAGTTCATGTCTATTCTGCCCCATAGCTGATTCAACATAACGAAGTGCCAGTGCTCATTTTAAGAGCCACATCGCCAAAGAGAGTCCAAAAACACAGGCAGCACTGGCAAGCCATATTAACCGGCTAGTTCTCAATTGTATCAGGAAGAGGTCCTTTACTGGGGGTTAATCCCTTCCAAGACCACGCTGCTGTAACCCGCGGTGTTACAGACGAGACCAGAGACCGGATGGTAAAGTAAAGAGGAGATTTATTCCTGCGGCAGGGACCACATTCATAGAGGAATGCGGTCCCGAGTGGAGTTTGAATGAGGTTTTTATAGCTTCACAGTGAGTTTTCGGTAAATGGGAAACAATACAATCAGTTTTTGACAGAAATCAGAACAATGGTGACAACCAACGGGAAGTTACAAAATCACATAGTAGCAGTTAAGCAAGCGATATAGAAGCAGATTTGATTAGCAGTAAGTTTTATCTTTTAATTTACACCTTCCAAGCAATCTTTGTCCATTACGTTGTACGTAAGCTCTTTCCACTTTCCGAGGGGAATTCTCTGAGGCAGTTACTAGTCATTTGAATGGGCTAGAGCTCAGGAGAGCTAAGCCTATCATGCACACCCTGAGACAGTTTGATTATTCTAGTGTTTGACCGTGTCATGCCTATCTGGAGCCTAGAGGAGTCATGCCTATCTGGATGTCCTGAGCAAGCTGATAGATATTATTATATCAGGATCCTGGGGAGTCAGGCACAACACACACCTCCCAAAGTCCTGCTATATTCCAGTAGGAATGGATCCTCAGCCCCTCAGCTACTGTGAGAATTGCAGGTGGCTAAGAAGAAATGTGGAAAGGGGTGGTGGCAGATATGGCAGCATCCAAGATGCTGGTGCTGCTGGTGCTGCTGGTGCTGCCGCTGCCACTGCTGCTGAGGATGATAGGTGATGGTGCTGCTCCTTGTAAGCCCTGGTCCCACTGCGCCTCTGCTTAGGATTCTCCATGTGGAAGAGGAGAAAACATCTCAAGATGCTACATGTTTAGAGGGATTTTTTCCCTCCTCTGCTGGCCTGGGGCAGCTAGCTCTGAACTCCTTCACAGATTTTCTTTTTTTTTAATGAAGGGATGGAGCTTGGTAGAAAGCACAGAGAGAGATGGGGGGGATGAGGCGTGCAGCTCCACAACTGCTTTTCATATAAATGGTCCCTGGTTCGGCTTGCATCGGCTTTGGCCCGACAGCTGGGAGAGGCAGTGCCCGCTACGGCCGGCAGCACAGGACACGATGGACCATGAGTCTGTTCAAGGCCTGTTGGCATAAGCCCATGAAACTTTGTGGTTGGCAAGCATGCGTGGCAAGTGGAACACGCTTCATGTCAGTCCCTCCCCACTCGGCCTGCCACTCTTCCTGGTGCATCACCACAGGCTCCAGAGAGGAAAGTATAATGTGTGAAATGGCCTTAAAAGTTCTGCCCAGCAGAGGGCAATAGCGTATTTTAAATGCACTGCTCAACACTGATGTCAAGAGCTGGCTGCTTATCCTCCTGCCTGGCCATTTGCTTGAATCACCCTTCTGCCCTACCGTAAATCTGGCCACATAACAGCCATCACTTGAACTGTTTGCCTAAGAATTTGGTTAAGTGTCTTCCTATTGCCAAATAGCTTCCAAGAAAATTGTCCTGCACTGTCTTATCTGGAAGAAATTTCCTCATACATGGGGCTGTCTATAAAGCAGCTTTGGCTTTTAAGGTTTGAAAGTTTAGCTAATGCAGTGGCTAGATTAAACTAACCTTCCCCAGCCTGGTGTCCTCCAGTTGAATTGGACCACAGCTCCCATCGTCCCCAGGAAGCATGGCCATTGGGCATATTGGGTGGGGCAGTGGGAGCTATAGTCCAAGCCATCTGGAGGGCCCCCTGGTTGGAAAAGCCTGGTTGAATCGATTAAAAGGTGCACACAGTTAATCAAGCAGTACACATTTTTGTGATATAAAATATATTTTAATATAAATCCAATTGCAAATGGCAAGCATCATCTTAAAAGGCATTTTCCTTACTCTTTCACAGAAGTGGAAATGCCTCATCCAAGATGGTACCTACTGCAACTAGGAGTGGGATGCTCAGTGTATTTCTGATCTGTGCTGCCTGTGAATTCATAATCCCGCTCCATCCTGTTTCTGCACTAGCCTGTGAATTTATTTTTTTTCAAATCTGTACAAAAGTTATCAAATGCACTTTGGTGGACTGAAAAATGCACTTGTTTTCTCAGAAAATCTGCATTTCCAAACATATTTTCTTTCAAATTGTTCATCCACCTCTGTGCGCTTTCTATTCACAACTGTGCATGCTTAGTATGGATGGCGTTTTTCACACTGAGAAGTGCATTGCAGTGCTCAGAGAAGGGTGCTATCTGAAGACAATGGCATCCTGATCTGGGAGGTGCAGATCAAATGGTTCATTTGAAATGCAGACTGAAAAACTCCTTGATTATCCCTCGTTATGACACACGCAGGAAGGAATGCCTCTTTTGTGTTGTATCATGTCAACACAAAGTGATTATGCTATTGTTTTCGCTCAGACACAGTTGTAACATTCCAGCTTCATATAATAGTTGTGATTGACTAAAACACAAGTGATTAATCAGATAAAATTGGCAAATGCACAAATATTTAACATGATAGTTTTTTCCTTTAATACGAACACCTGTAGGGAGGCTTAAGTGGACTTGGGACCAAGCATCCAGAAAGGAAGGGTTAACTCTTTCCTTCTGTGCTGCGGTGCAGACAAAAATTACCCACTAAAGCTGTTAGAGCCACTTCAAACACGATCAGATTCTTCTATGGAAAGCACACCTCACCCTAGGAAGAATGCACACACACTCACATGCACATGCAGCTTAAATGAGTTACCTTCACAATGCTCAGACTGGTTATCCGCACGTGGATTGCATGTTTCTACCCAAACATACACTCTGTATCCAAAATGGCTAACCTATGAAGCCAGACTGGTTTCACTCACTCCTTAGCTCTTTCACTGAGCTTGGAATGATTTCAGGGTGCTAAATTCTGGCTTGATCCTTCCCTTGGGCCTTAGCTCAGTTTCAGTGCAAATAGATCCTGGCAATGCATTTTTTCCTGGCTGTAAATATTTTATTAGATTACAAGCATATTTTCAAATGAATCACCAGCCTGTAATATTACTGCTGCATACGGTTTGAATGGAGAATAAAGAACACTTGACGTGAGGCTGATCATTCCAGAGAGTAATGCAGAGACGCCATCTCTCAATAAACTTTGCTCGGAAACATCTGAGTCTCTTTTTGCCCTTATATGATGAGGATGCTCTGGTCTGGGAGGCCAGAGAATTCCCAGGATCCTGGAGGTGGGACTCCGAAGGCCAAGTCCCACCTCGCCCTCCTTGAAGCTGGTCCAGAAAGACCTGTGCAGGGTGACAGCAGCTGGCCCTTGGGGTGGGAGCAGGCCAGGGCTGTGGACTCACACCACTTCCTATTGGCACCCATCCTCCTTCCCTCCCTGGCCTTAAATCTAGATGGCCACTGATGGATGTCTTGATAGAATTTAGGGCATAGGACGCCCAGAAGCCTCTGAGTTCATCAGTGCATCAAAAGAGTGAGGCATAGGATTGTTCGCCGAGTCAATCAACAACCAGTAAGAAAGATGGAGGACTATTTTTTCACTCTTTTGGAGAAATTAAAACACATCATTGCTCTAGTCGGTGGCTGGGTTTTCAGCTGAGAAGAAAGTGGTAGCCCCGTGTGGGGCATAGAGGCTCTGAGCCCTGATGCCCCCAACTCACAGAGGGGCTTCGTGTTCCTATAATTACCTTCCTTAGTTTCCAGTTTAATAAGGGTATAATCTTGCTCAGTTGTCAGCAGGGTGTGCAGGGAAAGAAAGAATCCAAGGGGATGAAAGGGCAGCGATCCTCGTTTGTTGAGATGTTCTACACCAAACGTGACATTCTGAGTGAAAGCCAGAGCTGTGGGGAATGAGCACTGATCATATGCAAAGCTTAAAACAGCGAGGAAGAGTCCACTGGATTTGGAAATGGGGGAAGCCAGCCTCTCTATCTCCAGGCGCATCATACCAAATTGGCTTCTCATGTGCGGCATTTGCTTTGCCAAGACAAAGACATCAGAGGAAAGTCTATTCATTATAGAAAAGGCTCAAAAGAGGGCAAGGAAAAGGAATCCTCGCAAAGCACTGATAAAAACACTTTCAAATCTGTTGTGTATTTATTGTCATGCTTCTTAATGCTGCACTGAACTTACCCACACGCCGATTCTGAGGGCCCTACAAGGCGCTCCCCACCTCTCGTGCCTTTGTTTCGGTCCCTTCCACTGCTCTGCACTTAGTTCAGACTATCGCTTCAGAGCTGCACTTGAATCCCTTTGCGCTCACAAAGGCCCGCGTTGCAGCTGTGGCGCGTCCCTTTTCATCTCCGTGTCCCCATTTGCTCTTGAACCGGGTTCTGTTCTGAAGAGTCTCCTATTATTGGTATCTCCTATTAGATCTAGGGAAGGGTTTGATGCTAATGGGCCTTTCCAGTAGAGACAGGCTAGATCTGACTTACTCATCCTTGCTGGGATTATATGCCTTCTGTGGTCAAGCACTTGCAATTTTTAAAAATCCTTATAGAAATGCTTTTTTTGGCAGGCATATTTCCCAATGCTTGCCCTAATATAGGTGTTTCTTACATGTGCCTGTTCCTTAGATTGCTGAAATTATTTGCATGGCAGGGACTAACCCTCAGAGCCAGACAGTTCGGTGAGAGGAAGCTTGTGTTTAAGCCGCATTTGTGTGATACACGTTTCTCGGGTCTGCAGTGTATGTCTTGCCTCCCCCAGTCTCCAGCTCCTCCTCCTGCGCTGCCCCTGCCTCAGCAGAGAGACACAGCAATGCAAGCAGTACTGATTTCCTGGGAATAAGTTGGAAATATCCTCAGGGAAATTTTATTACTGACCTCTCTTGAGCTGCTTAGTGAACACAAGGATATGGATGCATGGCTGGTTATCTGGAGAGGCGAGTACCATGATCCAATAGTCATAAAATGTATGAAAAATCTGAGGGTGCATCTAATTGTGGGGGAAAGAGAATCATAGATGATTGGCATTGGAAGGGGCCCATAAGGCCATTGGGTCCAACCTCCTGCCCAGTGCTGGGCTCCAAGTGAAAACATCCCTCTCTGATGGCTGTCCAGCTGCATCCTGAATGCTTTTAGCACAGAGAGCCCAAAAACCCCACACGGTAATTGCTTCCATTGTCAAATTGCTGTAACAGTCAGATAGTTTTCCTGATGTTCATTCAGAATCTGGCTTTCTGTAACTTGAGCCCATTATTCAGTGTCCTGCAATCTAGGATGATACAAAAGAAATCCTGGCTGTCTTTCAGTTACTTTAAGAGCACTATCTCTTTTTAGTCTTCTCAAGGCTAAACTTGCCAATTTTTTTCAGTCTCTCCTCACAAGGTTTTGTTTCCAGTTCCAGGATCACCCTTGTTGTCCTCCCTGAAGCTCTCCAGCTTGTCTGCATCTTTCTTAAACTGTGGTGCCCAGGACTGAACACAGTACTCCAGCTGAGGCCTAACAGTCCTGAGCAGAGGAGAGCAAATACTATGTTTGATTTTGAAGTGATACTTTTATTAATAGACCAAAATAGTTTTTGCTTCTCCTACAGCCACATTTCACTGTTGCTTCATCTTTGGCTTGTGATCTACAGCAATTCTAAGAAGCTACTTGCTTGTAGCATTGTGGAGCCCAGCGTTCACGCTCTTGTAATGATACATTTGATTTCTTTTTCCCAGGTGCAGAAGCTGATATTTCTCCCTATTAAACTTCATCCAGTTGTTTCCATCCCAGTACTCTAGCCTATCAAGACCCCTTTGAATGTTGTTTCTGCCTTCCCCTTATTAGGTATGGTGTTATGACAAAACTCCTCTTGTGCTCAACCCTGTCTTGGAAAGCATGCCAAGCTGGATCAAAAGGATGTTCACAAACACTTGCAAAAACTAAGTTGTACGACTGGCAAACCTCTTCCATGTCATGTGCCACATCAAGTGCAGCACAAAGAGGGGCGTTGCTTGTGCAACAGTTGTGCAGGGCTCACTTCCTGCTACCACACAAATGCAGACAGTACTTGCCAGGAACTTGAACTCACAGCTGTGCTGAAGCAGAGCTGAGCCCAGGAAGCCAAGCCTGGGGAATCTGGAGTCCCACCCCCAAAACGGATTCCTCACACGTGCCTAATTAGCAATCCCATCCAGTTTGTATCATCTGCAGATCTGATAATCATTCTTTGCACCTCCCTGTCAAAATCATTAAAAAATGTTGATGAGCTCTGGGCACATGACTGAATCCTGCAGTAACCCGATTATTGCCCAGTTTGAGAATGTGCCAGTAATAAGAACTTTTAAGCCCAGTTCTGTAGCCCGCAGTGGTAGTTGTTCCATTTAGCCCACTTTTAGTTGGCTTGCTAATCAGAATATCATGGGAAAAGCTGTGCTGGAGGCAAGTTATGTCCACGCATTCCAGCAATCCACTATGGAGGGTACCAGATCAAACCATGAGTTCAAATCATGGATTTGTTCTAGACAATTCTGGGTGGCTTCTAGTACTTACTGCCTTATTTTCGAGGTGTTTGCAGACTGGCTGCTTTATCATCTGCTCTGGAAGATTCCCAGGGATTGATGTCAGACTGACTGGTCTGTATTTCCCAGGATTCTTCCTGTTTTGAAGATAAGGGCAACAGTCACCCACCTCCATTATTATTCTCAACAATAATACACAGTGATTCTGAGAGAGCTTCTGTGAGTTCCTTTATTCCTCTAGGTACAGTTGATCAGGCCCTGGAGAGGTGGCATTCCAAGTGATGAGATGTTCCTCGGCCTATCAGTCTCAAGCTACAATCCTGCCATTCAACTTGTGCTTCAACTCTGCCAGGGAGGACATGGGGCCTCTTTTGAGAGGAGACTGAGCCAAAGTAGAAACTGAGCACTGCTGCCTTTTCTTTGTCACCTGCTATCATTTTGCTATTGCCATACAGTCAAACCACCCTTTCCTTCCTGCCTTTCAATATGCATCTGAAGATGCATCTGAAGAAGGTTCTTTGGTCACTCTTAGCTTCCCTTGCTAACCGCAGCTCATTCTTAGGTTTAGTCTTTGTAACGCTTTCCCCGCGATTCTGTGCTACCTGCCTGTACTGTCCTGCTTCCACTTCCTGTATATGCCCTTTTGATTTTCAGGTTATCGCTAAGTTTTTTGTAAGGCCAAATCTCCTTCTGTTGCTTTCTACCTTTTTTGTGTTGGAATAGTTTTTCATTGTGCCTTTAGAATTTCCTTTTTAAAAAATTCCCACCCAGCTTGAACTTCTTTTCTCATAAAGTTGCTAATGAGGAAATTATAAGTAATGGGATCTTACTTATAATTGTTCTGCATTTATTAAAATTGGCTTTTCTAAAATATAGGGGATGTGCATGGCTACACATTTTTTTGTTTTCTTTAGAATAAAGAATTTAAGCCTGATATGGTCATTTCCCCCTAGAGTTCCCATAATTTTGCCACTTTATCCACTAGGTCATCCCTGCGCATTAGAATCAAGTCAAGGATGGCCAGTCCTCTAGTTCCTTCCTTGCTTTCTGTGGGAGGAAGCTACCAGCATTACAAGTCAGGAATTTCTTGGAGGGGTGAAATTATTTTTGGTGGAATTTGTCCCCCAACAGACTGGAAAATTGAAATGCTCCATGGCCAGAGCGATTGATATGATTGCCCCTAAGCATCCTCTCCTGCCAAGCAGAGCCCGTCCATCTCCACGGTATACATCTGAATTATGGGCAATGAAGCAAGTTGGGAGATGACTAGAGCACAGGTGGAGGAAATCACGGGCTGAATCTGACTGAAGACGTTTATGTGCTCATTATTGAGCCTATGCTGTGGCGGTGAGGGCGGTGAAGAAGAAATTCTTCTCCACTTCCATTGCCTCCTCACAGTGCCATCCAGCAGAGCTTTTTCGAGTGGTACATGGGCTGATACACCCCGGCCCTAAAAAAGATCCTGTACCACCACTGATGGCCCACTGTGATGACTTTGCCCAGTACTTCAAGGAGAAAATCACTCAGATTCATCACAAGCTGGACTCCACAATTGATTTAGATCCTTTAGGGGAGACACCAATGACTCTGTCTGGTCAGGTATTACTGGATGAATTTCAGTTAATGCAGCCCGATGATGTGGACAAGGTGCTTGGACAAGTTCATCCTACCACCTGCTTACTCGACCCTTGCCCTTCGTGGCTGCTCACCACAGCCAAACACAGGATTGATTCCTGAATCTGGAGGTTATTAATGCCTCTCTGAGGGATGGCTGGGTGCCTGCTCCTTTAAAGGAGGGGGCAATCAGGCCTGCCCTAAAGAAGGCATTCCTGGATCCAGAGGTGGCTGCCAATTATAGACCGGTGGCCAACTTCCCGTTCCTGGGCAAGGTGTTGGAATGGGTGGTGGCAGGACAACTCCAGGTACTCTTGGATGAAACTGATTATCTGGACCCATTTCAGTCCGGCTTCAGACCTGGGTACGGTACTGAATCTGGCTTGGTTGTCATGTACAATGACCTGTGTAGGGAGAGAGACAGGGGGAATGCATCCCCATTGGTTCTCCTGGACCTCTCAGCGGCTTTCGATACCATCACCCATGGTATCCTCCTGGACAGGCTGGCAGGATTGGGAGTAGGAGGTACTGTTTGGCAGTGGTTTCACTCCTACCTTGATGGCCGATTTCAGAAGGTGGTGCTGGGAGACTTTGGCTCTGTGCCATGGCAACTTTGCCATGAAGTACCTCAGGGTTCCATTTTGTCCCCTTTGCTATTTAATATCTACATGAAACCGCTGGGAATGGTCATCAGGAGGTTTGGGCTGCGGAGTCATCAGTATGCTGATGACACTCAGCTCTACCTCTCTTTTTCAACTAACCCAGGTGAGGCAGTGACTGTGCTGAACCATTGCCTGGCTGAGGTAATGGGCTGGATGAGGGCCAATAAACTGAAGCTCAATCCAGATAAGACGGAGGTTCTGTTGGTGGGTGATTCAAGCTCCTGGGTAGGTGACTTGGGCCTTGCCCTGGACGGGGTTGCACTCCCTCTAAAGGACAGGGTCCGCAGCTTGGGAGTGCTCCTCGACCTGGAGCAGTCCTTATCCTTAAAATTTATTTATGCTGTAAGCCATCCAGAGATGCAAGTAATTGGACAGCATACACATTTTATAAATACATACATACATACATACATTGTACCTCCTTGAAATATTAGCAGTCTGCTTCGCAATGTTGCATCCTCGTCTTTTCTGTGACTGGGTGGATGGCAGTGGACTCTTACCACCATATTCTTTTTATTCTTTCGGCTGCTCATTTTAACCCAGATGCTCTCAGTGGTGCTACTAAGCTCACCCTCCTGCCTTTCTGTGCAGATAAATGTATCCTTAACATACAGCATGACTTCATCTCCTTTTCTCTTCTTTCTGTTCTTTGAACAAGTTATATCCTTCAGTTGCTGAATTCCAGTCACAGGAGTCATCCCACCAAGTTTTAGTTGTGTCTATCAAGTCATATTCTCCCTTCTGTTTGTGCGGCTTGTTTCCTATACTCTGGCTATTAGTCCAGAGACACCTGAGGCCATGTGCTTCATAGTCTAGCTTTCTTCCTACATTTTTGGGCACTATCAGAGCTGTTCTGTCCAGTGCAATGCATAAGCCTTTGTCCATTGTTAGCCACATAGTTGCTTCTCTCTCTCTCCATAGGATTCAGTTTAAAGCCCCCCTGATGAATTCCTTCATGCTGTGAAAAACACATTCTTCCCAGTCCTTGTAAGGAACAACGCAGTAGTCCATCTTCCAGAAAGTGTAGCCCATGGCTTCTTGCCAGTAGTCCATCTTCCAGAAAGTTAGCCCATGGTTCCCGTATCTGAATCTCTTGGGTCAGCAGCACCTCAACAGCCAGGCATTTTCACAGAGGATTTTTTTCTTTCTTTCTATACCTTTTCCAGGTATGGAAGAGAAAACTGTTCAGACCTTGAAATTCTTACATTTCCTTCACAGTTTCAAAGTCTGATGTGGTTTCTTCAGAGTTCTGCCCGGCAATATCCTTTGTTCCCACGTGGATGAAAAAGAAAGGATGTGTGTCTGTGGGCTTCAGAAATGCTGGCAACCCTTTCGTCACATTTCTAATCTACCCTCCAAGAACACCTTCCTGGCAAATGCAGGGATCTTCATGACTGGCCTTGGTTTCCCTTCCAGCAGGGAGTCTCCCATAGCGACTGTGTTTCTTCTGATTGTAAGGTAGGCCTTGGCTTAATTGCTTCTGCTTGACTGACCTTCAGCCTTTGCTGACTGTTGCTCAGGAAACAGGCAGCAGTTCTTCCGCTGCGGGCTGCTCTCCAGTCTCTCCTTCAAGTACCCGAAAGCTGTTGCACAGTTCCACTGGTGCCTTCTAATCCTTCTGCTCCCATCGCCTTTCCTCTGCCTGATTTGCCTTGCCTCAGGATTCTCCTCTCCTGCCTCAGCTTGCTGTGGCTGCAGCTCCTGTACTTCTCTTGGCTGCTGTAGTTCCACTGCTCTGCCCAAGAACACTCACCTTCTCTTACTCCCTTGAAGGTGGGGACTTGCTGTTGTGGTGCTCAGCTTTTCTTCCAGCTGGGCAACCAGCCTGCACTTGTTGCACAGCTGGACCATGTGGATCTCAGGGAAGACAACAAACACTGCACAGACTTCACCGGGCAACAATCCTGGAAAGTCTTTTGCACCCATAGTCTTTTCTCCCCTTTTGATTCCACCTTACTGATCATTAGTAATAATTGAGAAGGAAATTAGAAACATAGAAACAGAACGAGTCAGAAGGGGCCTCCCGGGCCATCTAGTCTGACCTCCGGCACCAGCCGGCTCCGCTCATGACATGCCCACCATGTGGACGTCCAGCCTATCCTTGAACACCCGCACCAATGGGGCCTCAACTACCTCCCGGGGAAGCCCATTCCACACCCTCGGGGTCCTGACTGTCAGGAAGTGCTTCCTGGCATCTAAATTCTTCCACCAGACAACAAAAAGAGGACCCAACTTGCATTCCTCTGCTCAAGGATACAACATTTGAATACTGTGAAGGATCTGATGTGACATCGAGTGTTCTGTGAACATCTGAAACAATGAGCAGTGGTGTGTTGCAGTCCTTGACGCAGTCCACCGAGAATCATGTACAAAGGATAGTCATCTTTTTCAAGTATGCTGGCAAATGTAGCGCTGAGGCTTCATCCTATATATGTCAACAGTTCAGAATGTAATTATCTGATATGGAAGCAAAGGAAGAGGGAAATGTCTGTTGCCCTTTGCTGCAATTGAAAACTTTTCATTAGTTTGGAGTGATTGTCGCAGGAGTTGGAGCAACTTCAGCACCGTATCTGACAGAACAGAATCCAGGGCTGAGTATGAAAAACAGGCACTGTATCCATTGAAAGAGAGTCACAATATCAGGTCCAGGACAAAAGCAGCAGGCATCTGTAGCTGGAGCACCAGAAACAGGAATTGTTCTAGTGGACTGAGATCTTGCCGTGGTGCAGTGGAGCCGGAGGAAAAGACGAAGTGGGGAACGAGCCAGGGCAGGTGCCTTCAAGGCATGGCCTAAGGGGAAGGCAGAATCTGGAGTGAGAGAGATTCTGGCGCCTGGCAAGGCCGTGAAAACATGGGTGAGAAGGAGAGAGAGGCAAGGAGAGCAAGGAATATGAACATCAGTAAATGCAGTTACACTTTTCAGGCTTGGTTACAACAGGAGTTTGGAACATGGGAAGCCCTCTTTCTGCAGCTTCCAGTTCTGCTCCTCCACAGACTTACCCTTCACCTTCTGGTGGTGGCAAGGCTATCCTACCCTTTCTCAGACATTTGCCTTTAACTTCTTTAACCAAAAGGTGTGCTGGCCTGTCATTCTGCCCTCATTAACCCTCCCCTGTCCAAACCCTCCAAACTCGCAAAACTACTTTATGTAGATTAGCGCCAGAAGAATGAGGCCAAAGCAGCTGCTTTAGAACAGCCTTGATGAACCTGGTGCCCTAGAGGGGTGTTGGACTGCAACTCTCAGGTTTCCCCCCGCTAGGGGATTCTGGGAGTTGCAGTCTACCACCTCCGGAGGACACCAGGTTGAGCAAGGGAGTGCCTGTTACCAGATGAGAACTTTAATAGCAGTAGCAAAATACCTTTTTATTTTCCCGATATTTTAACAATTAATTGGTTTTATCCTTTTTATCACTATTTTTAGATGCGCTGTGCTGTGCGTTGTTGTTTTTATGGTTTTTGTTCTTTGGTTTTTTTGTTCTTTGTAAGCTGTCCAGAGACTTTCTTAGTAATGGGATGGCATAGAAAAACTTTAAATAACTAAATAAATAGCAGGAACAGGTGAAATGTGACAGACTCTGGCCATCCATGAGAGAGTTATTCCTAGGGACGAAATCCAGAAAGGACAGGGTTGAATGCTCTGGTGGTGGAGATGGTGGTGCTCTAAATCTCGAAGAGGGGCACTGAGGACAATGAATTGGAAACTTTGGGAAGGAACAAAGACAGTCACTGTATTGTTGTAGCTAGAAATATGAAGGCTAAGAAATAACATAGTGCTGTGGAAATGTTACTTCCCTTCCCTCCAACCAAAGCTTGCAAGGTTATCTTGAAATGGAAAATGGAGCTTGGGAGGCAGCCAAAAGAGAAATGTTGTGCTCACTGGCGACTGCAATTATCCTCACTCTTCCCAAATGGTCTGGCCAGAATTACATCTTTTACCAGATTGCAGGCCCTTTCTGGGATGAACCAGGCAGTTTAAGAAATGCGCGAGCCATTTTGTGTGGCTTGCTTCTGAAAAAAAACAGCAGGCACTCGGCCCTTGGACCCCAGGGCAGCTGGCTTGCAGACTGATGATAGTTTTCTTCTCCACACAAACAGTACTGGGGGGGGGGGGGCTTTTCATAATGGAGAAGGGGGGAGAATTGATGTGCTGTGGTTGCAATTCCCTTCACCCTCTTCTTTTTAAGCTGTAAAAATAAGTGTTCTGCATCCTCAATACCATCTTCATACCAAGCTCCAGAATGACCAACTAGCTGTTCCGAGGCACCATTATTCATCCTATCTAGGAATGTGGCCCCTTCCTCATGGCAGTTCCTCTGCCATTCCCACTTAATGGATGCTTGGAATGGTTGCACCCCTCTCTCTACTCCAGACTTCAAGCTTACTCCTTTTGGTCTCCCCATTTACTGGGGCAGGGAGAGAACTGGGGGGACGGGGGGTTGCCTCCCCTCCCCTCCCAGCTTGGCAGTTTCTATACCTTTAGTGGACTCATTAGATGCAGCAATTGGTAAGTGACGCATTTTAAGGTAGGCAAGGCAGGACACCTGTGCAAGACTTCAGATTAGAGCTCCAAAAGGACCAGCTGCGGAAAGCAGCGATGGCTCATGGCCCTGGGGCACTGGGCTGCTTGCTGAAAGCACGTGGCTGGTGTCCAGGGCAGAAAGGGCAGCCTAGAGATGGGTGGGAGGGGGGCAGCCTTGTCATGGGGCGCGCCCAGGCTTGTGCTTGCAGTTCAACCAACCCAGCTGGGAAAGGAAGTGAGAGGCAAACCATCGCTAAGGGCTAATGAGCAACTTTGTGCCTGTCCCAGCTGAGTCATCCTGAAGACAGAGGAGAAGAAAAGTTTGGTGATGGCAAAGGATTGATACAGAGGAAAGTGCAAGGGAGCACTTTGCAGATAGCCCAGTACCTGGCCACATATACAAGGGCTGTGCCAATTAGGAAGCATTTCCTCTTTATTAACAGTAAGATACCTACCGATCAGAACCTGCTCTTCTGCCTGCCTTTATCAGCAACTCAACATGCAGAGATTAAGCAGGTGAACGTAGCCGGGAAGCAACAGGAAAATTCCATTTGCTTTTTGTCTACATTTAAGCATTCTGTCAAAAGTACAGCAAAAGGACAATTGCAGCTGTAATGAGAGCTGCCAATTTTTTTATTTACTCCTGTGCTTTTAAAAGCAGCTGCAAAGCAGGTATTAGCAGATGAAGCATTCACAAAAAAGGAAGTACAGCCATTAACATTTTAAGCCCTAAAGAGATTGAGATGTCTCTCATATATGGACTCCCACCTGGACTTCATGATGCTCCTCAGAATTTCTTTTCTGGGAGCCTGTGCCAAAGGCGGTCAGGTAGGTGACCACTAAGAAGAGGGCCTTTTTGGTGGCACCTTACTTTTGGAATGAACTTTGGAATGAGAGAGTCTCATCTGGCATTACATTATACTCTTCCAGTGTCAGGTAATGAACTTATTTTCCAAGAAATTTTAGTTTCAGTCTCCATTCTCCTTCACTTTATTGCATTTTTTCTACAGCTGCTTGTCTGTTTTAACGTCTATAACATAGTTTAAAACATTTACATTTTTATACTGTATTCCATTATATACTTCATGTTTTTAAAGAGTTGTGAACTGCCCAAAGAACTTTGGCTACTGGGTGCTACAAAATGTAAGACCTAAATTAAATAATTTAATCAGTCTCCTGCTAAGGTCTGCAATTCAAGCTATGGTTAAGCTAAAGGAATGAGTAAAAAAGAAAAAAGTGGCAACCCCTAATTTGCAGGTTGCTGATCTGGCTGCTGTTAAAGACACAGAAGCCATTTGCCGTCCTTGTTGCAGTATCTGTGCAACGCACACTGAATTTATTTCTTTATTTAAGATATTTATACCCTGCCCTATATGCAAACGTGTTTCAGGGTGGCTTACAAAGATCCAAACTAACAATCCAACAATTAACAATAATTAAAAATATGCATAAAACCAACAATGACGTTTCACAAATGATAACAAAATCAAAACAGAATCGAAATCAAAAAGCGACCGTGAAATAGTTAAAACCAGATTAAAATTCCTAACATTTCAAATGGTGGGCAAATAAAAAGGTTTTCACCCGGCACCAGAAAGAGTATAAAAGTGATTCACAGCAATGGTGTCAGGGAGTTCCTTTCAGTGACAGGTGGACTACTAATTATAGCAAGTTTGCCTAGCCTCAAATAACCCTTCCAGGCATGCATTGCTCTGCTCTGCTCCCTAATCTGTCCCTCACCAATTTCTGTAGCTTTCTCTGTACAGCGCATTCCGTTCCTGCAACATTTTATCATCCCACATAACAGAAGTTGAACAAATGTTTCCAAGCCAACCTGCTACTAATACCACTAATTGACCTGACACTTTGGACTTTTCTAGGAGAATTTTTGATGTTCTGTTTTTAAATAATTAACCCCAACATTCATGTAAAATATTAATTATACACTCCTCCAGGTTTTATGAAGATTACAGAGAAGTGCCAGATCCAACCCAGATGCTCTTCAGAAAGAAACAGTGAGGAAGGTTTGGACAAGAGCTTGTAAACAGACATTTTGGTACGATGTAGTTGAGACCAGCCTTCCCTGACCTGGTGTCCTCCAGATGTGCAGGACTACAGTTCCCATCATTCCCAGTCATCTGGGTTTGGCCTTAAAGGACAAGGATGAAAGAAAGAAAGAATCGCAGCTCTGCTTTTGCTTTACATTTCTCATTAATTACAGTTAGATTGATCCTCCTCTGAACTGCAGTGTTGCTGAAAAGGTGTCCCAAATTTTAATTTATGTGTGCAGCAGTCTGTTGAAGGCACCCACGTCTGGCCCCTTTGGTGTTCACCCTGTCGTATATCTGTGGGATGTGTGAATCCCACCTCCACGACCTAATGTGCGGCTTCCCCGTAATGAATGCTGTTTGCTCCCCCAGCCTGCGCAATGAAGGCCTGATACGGAGAGAAGGGGGTGAGCATGGGCTAGCTAATGAGTTCATGGCCAAAGGGATGCTGCCGGGCGATTCCTCTGCTCGGGGCCAAGCATGCTCTGTCTGGAGCGTCAGTCCACAAGGAGGCGCTCCGCTCTTCAGTGCTGTCCCCATCAAGGCTGCCTGGAGTCGCCATGCCTGCCCCCCTCGTGAAGGCTTCATGTAAGCAGGTCACCTTGCCTGAGTTTCAAGGATCGCCGGCTCCTGATTTCAGCAGTACTGGCTGGTACCCTTGGCAGGCTTCAGTCAAGCAATTTCCATGAAAGAAATTAGGAGAGTAAGTACTCGGAGGAGGGCTTTCTCTGCGGTGGCACCCAACCTATGGAATTCACTCCCCAAAGAGGTCCGCCTGGCACCGTCGTTACTGGTTTTTCCACGCCAGGTAAAGACCTTTTTATTTAAACATCATTTTAATTGTTAACATATATGATCTGGCCAGGACAACTTCTTCTTCCTTCTCTCTTCTCCTCCTATATTCTTTATTTACTTATTTTATACTGTTAATTTTAATTTTATATTATTATGTTTGTAACTCAATGTATTTTTTGTATTTTTGTATTTAGTGGTAATTTATTATGTTCTATTGTATTTCAATGTATCTTATTGTGTTGTAAGCCGCCCCGAGGCTTCGGCAAGGGG
>NW_025335761.1:13139260-13280651 GCF_004798865.1 Varanus komodoensis
AAAAAAAGCACAGTGGGGGCAAACCACAATGGCAAAACCTGCCCGACCTAAGTTGCAGCCGGGGAGAAACGGAGTCTAAAATTCATTTGTTTCTCGTCCTCTGCTACAGGCTCATCATTGTAAAATGCTGGCTGACTGACGACCTAACTGGCAGGATCTGCATGGCTTGCAAAAACTGCTGCTGGTCCCCAGGGCTTGCAGGGTCCACTGGCAACAGGTGAGTGGTTGCAGGATTGCCCTCAGTGCAGGCCAGCAGGGAGTCGCAGGGAGCTCTGGAAGAGTTTTTCCCTTTCCTTCTCAGCATTGCTGCAGCACCAGGGTAGTTTGTACTATCTATCTATCTATCTATCTATCTATCTATCTATCTATCTATCTATCTATCGTCTCCTGCCTTTTTCCTCAAAGGGCTCAAGGAAGTTTACATCTCCTCCTCCATCTTATCCCCACAACAACCCTGTGAGGTAGGTTGTGCTGAGAGTCTGTGACTGGCCCAAAGTCACCCAGCTGGCTCCATGGCTGAGCGGGGACTAGAACCTGGATCGCCTGAGTCCCAGGCCCATGCTCTTCACCACTACACCACACTGGCTCTAGTTGCATTGAATGTGCCACGTGCACCCGACCCAGGTGAGTTCTGCTGTTTCCTGTATGAGAGTGCAAAAAACTACCCAGTTTGTATGGCTTGCCCTTTATATTTACTTCTCTTTTAATGTCCATTTAATTTTTCTGCCTTGTCTTCAGTTACATTTGATTTCTTACTAATTTGATCTGGATGTGTCATTGATTTTATTCTGCTACAAAGTAGAAGCTAAGGGGGATACATTTCACATGGCTCCTGAAACATGGGATGCTTCCCAGGTGAAGTAGCAGCTTTTTTCCAATCTGAGTCACTCTGGATTTGACTACAACTCCCATCTATAGAAGCCAGCCTAGCCAATGGTTAGGGATAATGAGAGTCATAGTCCTGAATGTTTGATGGTTGGGACCCAGGCTGGGAAGGCTTCTCCTGTCCTCTAGCACAATATTAAGCGCCAGAATGTTGCACTGAGCCCCTTGGAAACACCCGTAGATCAGGACAGCTACTCACAAAGAATGAACTTTGTTTTATTGCCACAAGTCATCTACAAAGCTACAGTGTGTGGCATAGTAAATTACAGAGTTTATGATCCCAATAAAATAATTATTCCATAAAAAATGTGGTCAAGGCCAGGATGATGTTCCAACTGTTTGGAGGTTTGATGGCTCCAATGCCAGTGTAGTGGTGTATCCACTCTGGTTTTTACCCTGAACTTTGAAGGAGTTGTCTGCGGTGCTAAATTCTAGCTCCAAGCGAAGTGTAGTAGCATGGATAGCTTCTCCAAAGTTCAGGCTAAAGCCTGGTGTGAATATACTGTTCTGCCAACATTGGAGTCACCAACCCCTGGTGATTCCAAGGAAAATAGCCCACAGAGATTCAAAGACAGAGTTCTATTTATATCCCAAGTCAGTCCTCAGAGGTGGAGGATCCAAGACAGACAAGAGTTCAGAATTCGGGATCAGTCTGGGCAATATGGTTTTCCAAATAATGAAGCTCCCACCAAACTCTGTGGCTTCTGCAGTGACTGTAAACTCAGGAAGGGCTTTCAGAGTTCCTTGCCAGTTCACCTGTCACCACAGGAAGATCTTGTCTAGAGCTCCTGCTCCTGCAATGTCTTCACTCTGTTTTTGATTACTGTTTATTTAAGCCATGTATATACTGTTCAAAAGTTGACACTCTCTGGAATATCAGTTCTGGAAGCTTCCCCAGCCTCCCTCCTTGGCTTAGCCCATGGCCTGCTCAATTCCAACAAGAAGTCTCAGTTGTTGCAAATCTGGAGCCTCTCCCAAGACTGTGACTGGTTGTAGATGATAAGCAGTATTGGACAGTCCTCTGGGGAAACAGGCAGAAATGACAGTCTAGTTTTTGAGTGGCTTGAGGTTCTAAATAATCTAAATCAGGTTCTAAATCATCCTGAACTGCTCCTAAATTCAACTTTTTCTGTAAGTTCACAAACTTCACAAGGCCTGGGTTAGGTCTGGCCTGGTCTGGCCCTACCCTCTATCAGTTCCATTGGGCACCAGCCATCACTTAAGTGACCCTTAAAAGACTAGATGAGAAATCTGCAACTGGGAGGCAGTGCTATTCCTGACATCATAAGCACATTAACTCCGACCTGTACGTGCCAACCTAGAGGGGAACTGATGCAAAGACCATAGCTTGCCTGTAAGCAACTTCATGGGGACAAGATTGAGAAATGGACCCCTCAATACCTTCTTGAACTGTCTGTTCAGGAGAGCTAACTGTGAACCCAAGGCCTTTCTCAATGATTTCCTACAGCTCTTCGAGTAGTTCCGATTCAGCTGTTGGATGGAATCCAGATGATTTTTCTCCATGCAAACTGCTGCATCTTCTTGCTGGGAAGCACCTTCATACTTTTGACTCCTAAACTATTTTTCTCTTTAACATGTTTTTTTGCATCAAGAACTTTACCTGTCTCTTTGTTTGATGCTTATAGTTATCCCTAAACCTGTCAAAGACCATATCAACTAACTGTACAAATCAGACTAATTTTCTTAATTAATATTGGTCTACATATTAATGTTGAGGGCAAAAGAAGAAGGGGATGGCAGAGAATGAGGGGAGTCACTGAGGCAGTTGGTGTGAGCTTAGGTGGACTCCAGGGGATGGTGGAGGACAGGAAGGCCTGGAGGAATGTTGTCCATGGGATCGCAATGGGTCGGACACGACTTTGCGACTAACAACAACAACATATTAATGGCAATTCTGGCCAACTGATGTCAGCGTGTGATGCATTCATACATTCATTTATCCATGCTAACTGGGCTTCATGTGCCAGAGACAGGGAGAGGCAAAACTTAAGGCCTGCCATAAATCTGATTGCTTTGAAATCTGAAGAACAGATTTGGCTCTGATTATTTCACTTGCTATGGAAAAAGGATTTGACAAATTTCATTGGCAGCTTGCCTTTGTGACTCAGGAAAAAGTTGGATTTCCTCTGGAATTTTTATGTCGCATTAGAACTTTATCTCTCTTTCTTGTGTCACAGTGTTGACAAATGGAATCCTTTCTTTCTTTCTCTTGTTTTAACTTGGACCGAGGGCAGGCTGTCCTCTGTCTCCTTTGACGTTTGTGCTTGAAACCCTTAGACTGCGTGGAGACATTTTTGGTTTTGTACAGGTGGAGTATAGATAACTCAAAATGCAGATGATCTATTGTCATTTATTGGCAGGTCAGGGTCTTCAGTGCCAAAATTAGTTGTATTAATTGCTGCCTGTGGTACATTTTTGGGATATAGTATTAGGGCACCATCCTTTTGCCCCCGAACTCATGCTCACAAGGCTCAGACTTCGGAGGCTGCCGAGCATGCAATGCCAAGACGTGTGGTGCAATGGCGAGGAACTCTGCGGCCACCATGTTTGTTTATTTATTTAGTTAGAAAATTTCTATGCCGCCCCATTCGCCGAAGCCTCAGGGTGGCTCACAAAACATCAATTAAAATATAATACACTAAAAATATAAAACGAATTAACAATATAAAATAAGTCGCCCTGGCCAAAGAATAAAATAAGCAAATAATATTAGCAATTAAAATGACGTTTGAATAAAAAGGTCTTCGCCATTTCATCTAGCCTGCTGCTTTGATTTAGTGCTGGGGCTGGAAGGAAGCTGGAATGCCAATTGAAACTGGTGTGACTCCATGGCCTCAGCCTCCTCTCCCCGCACCTGGGATGCCCTGGAATGCCCTTCTTTTCCTGCAGTTGTTTCTGCACTGGCTCTGACAGGACAGGACAGGGGCTCAGCCTATGGAGTCCCGTGTCTGAGGTCACTGGAACTCAGAATGGGGACTCCAAAGAATCCTAGGACTTCTCAGATGATTTCAGAAGGCCAAACAATTGTGCTCTTGATTGGTCAAATCTGAATTAATGCTTGTAGGTAGTATCAGGACAGCCAAGGTGGTTATTAAATAGTGATTTCATTGGTGCCCAAAAGTAATAAAGAAGAGATTTATCTTGGAAATATTTATTTATTTATTTAAAACATTTCTATGCCGCCCCCATTGCAACAAAGCCTCGGGGTGGCTCACAAAGAATACATAAATACATACATAAATAATAATAGAATAATAAAAGAAAAAAATTGTTAAAAAACCCCTGATGTATTCTCGGCTAAAAATTTCAAAATCCTAATTAATTCAATAATTTAACAATTAAAATCAGTTTTAAATAAAAAGGTCTTAGCCTGGTGCCGAAAAACAAATAACGACGGCGCCAGGCGAACCTCTCTAGGGAGTGCATTCCATAGATGGGG
Source organism: Varanus komodoensis (assembly GCF_004798865.1). Lineage (NCBI taxonomy): Eukaryota > Metazoa > Chordata > Lepidosauria > Squamata > Varanidae > Varanus > Varanus komodoensis. The sequence continues at coordinate 13,143,606 of NW_025335761.1, forward strand.
CGCCACCGCAGAGAAAGCCCTCCTCCGAGTACTTACCCTCCTAATATCATTCACAGAGGGTTCCCGGAGAAGGGCATCCGTTGCTGATCTCAGGGGGCGGGAGGGCATATATGGGCGCAAGCGTTCCTTTAGATATCCAGGTCCCAAGCCGTTTAGGGCTTTATAGGTCATAACCAACACCTTGAATTGGGCCTGGACTTCAATGAGGAGCCAGTGGAGCTGACGGAGAACTGGGGTTATATGAGAACAACGCCCAGTCCCCGTCAGCAACCTGGCAGCTCTATTCTGCACCAATTGAAGTATCTGGACTGTCTTCAAGGGTCGCCCCACGTAGAGCGCATTACAGAAATCTAATTGGGAAGTTACCAGTGCGTGTGTCACTGTCACCAGGCAGTCGTTCTCCAGGAAAAGGGACACAGCTGATGTATCAGCTGAAGCTGAAGGAAGGCGGTCCTCGCCACCACCGTCACCTGAGCTTCTAGATACAGCTCAGGGTTGAGGAGCACTCCTAAGCTGCGAACCTTGTCCCTCAGAGGGAGTGCAACTGCATTTAGGACAAGGCCCAAGTCCCCCATCCCGAGGCCCAAGCCACCCACCAACAGGACCTCCGTCTTGTCTGGATTGAGCTTCAGTTTATTGGCCCTCATCCAGCCCATTACCTCAGCCAGGCACCGGTTCAGCACAGCCACTGCCTCACCTGGATTGGTGGAAAACGAGAGGTAGAGCTGGGTATCATCAGCGTACTGATGATTCCGCAGCCCACACCTCCTGATGACCTCTCCCAGTGTTTTCATGTAGATGTTAAATAGCAAAGGGGACAAAATGGACCACTGCAGAACTCCATGGCATAACTTCCATGGCGCAGAGCCATAGTCCCCCAGCACCACCTTCTGAAATCAGCCATTGAGATAGGAGCGGAACCACTGCCACGTGGTGCCTCCAACTCCCAATCCCGCTAGCCTATTCAGAAAGATACCATGGTTGATGGTATCGAAAGCCGCTGAGAGGTCCAGGAGAACTAACAGGGACACACTCCCACTGTCTATCTCCCTGCACAGGTCATCGTACAGGGTGACCAAGCCAGATTCAGTGCCATACCCGGGTCTGAAGCCGGACTGAAATGGGTCCAGATAATCAGTTTCATCCAAGAGTGCTTGGAGTTGTCCCGCCACCACCTGCTCTAGCACCTTGCCCAGGAACGGGATGTTGGCCACCGGTCTATAATTGGCGGCCACCTCTGGATCCAGGGTTGCTTTCTTTAGGACTGGCCGGACTACCGCCTCCTTTAAAGGGGCAGGTACCTGGCCATCTCTTAAAGAGGCATTGACCACCTCCAGGATCCAGGTCCCAATCCCGTCCTTGGCTTTCTTAAGTAGCCAAGATGGGCATGGGTCTAGTAAGCAAGTGGTAGGACATACTTGTCCAAGCACCTTGTCCACATCATCAGGCTGCAACAACTGAAATTCATCCATTAATTGTGGACACAACAGCATCAATGGCGTCTCCCCAATAGAATCTGATTCAATAGCAGAGTTAAACTGAATATTGATGTGTTAATGAAAGAAATATCTCTTGACTTGGAAAAACAGGCATCACTTAATTTAAGTATCAAAGTAAAGTTAGCATGCTTAAGACAAAGGTCTCATGATGGGTAATTTATGCATCACATAGCATTCTTTTATACACCACCCCCAAACATCATTTCAAAAGCTTTATCCATCACTTTGGAAATAGATTTGCTGGGTGGATGCTGGTGCTACTGAGTGTCCTTGTTTTTCAGCAAAGAGGATGTGGGTGTCAAGTTAAACAGCGGGTTTTCCAGATCTTCATTGTATCATAAATTTTATTTGTTAACCCACACAAATAATTTCATAAAAACTTTTTTTCTTTTTAATACCCCCCAGGGGAGGTTTTGTAATTAAATTATTTGGCACCTCCTTCTGGCTGGATAGCCTGAGGATCTTGGTAAATTAACAAGAAAGGAATGGTTCCGCTAACAATTTTAGCAGCAAGCGAGACTTGGCAAGCAGATCCTTGACAGCTGCAGTTCGATCTACACTCTCATGCTAACTTAACTGTGAGAATCCAGTTTTGAAAACAGAGAGATGGCCTTTTATGTGGAGCAGTTGGGCTGATAGTCGAATGTATACATCAGATCACCTAACGGAATCGGATGGTGCACTTTTATAATATTCAGTACTGCGGATTAGAAACCACTTGCCATCTAGTGCTAGTTGGCAGTATGTTCAGTTACAGCATTTGCTGAAGTCTTTGTATGGCCCACCAGTGATGAGTGCTTCAGCAGCTCCTATGCTGCTGCAAGAATAAACAGGTGCTTTGCAGAAAGCAAAACCTAAAACAGCTTTATATAACCTTCTTTTGGAAGATCGTAAAGTAGAAGTTCTGAATGCCTCAGAGGGATGGAGCGGGGAGTAGAATGCTCTGCACAGTCTAATGAATGGCAGGGCGTCCTGGCTTCCACACATACAATTTCCGCAGATTTAAAACTGAGGCTGATTCAACAAAAATGATTGCTTTGCATATATGGCACCTCACAGAGACTTCTTACGGAGACAACTAGCTCTGCTAGTTGCAGGCAATGTTATGAGGACAATGGCTCATTGAGGCGTATGATGTGGCTAGAAGTCATTGCTCATATCCTTTTTGTTCTTGAGAAATCTGTGATAACACCAGATGTCCATGCACTTACATCCCTGCCATGCAGGGATTAACAGATGGAGAGCAAGAGCGGATGCTAAGAGCCCTTGCAGTTGCAAAGAGACTTGTACTTCGGGCTTGGAAGGATAAATATCCTCCACCTGCCATCCAGTGGTTTTAAGATCTAACTGCTCTTGCTGTGTTTGAATGTATCTCCTACAACAGTCCATTTTGTATAGTCGTTAATTTAGATGTATGGCTGCTTATTGAATATAGAATTCAATTCAATGTTAGAAATGGAAGTGTTAAAGTCTTTCACCCGTCCATCCGTCTGTCTTTCCTAATGTCAATGATTACTGGGTATGAATCTTTTATGCTAGACCCCCCCTTTTTTTTTTCTTGCTGCTGCTGTATTTGCAAGTTTGCTAAATTAAGACTCACATCCACACCACAGAGTGCCACACAGGGTGTCTGTTAGGTTGGCACCTTACCAGGCAAGTGGAATTGGCTTCTTTTTCTTTACATCTGAAAACTGCACTCTTCTTGAGAGTAGGCTAATTCCTTCAGACTGGTTGGGTATTGTGAAATATAATTTACCATCATTAGGAAGGTGGTTTTTTGGATGTCACTGCATGATTGGGCAAAGCAAGAATCAGTCTCTGCCAAGGGTCAACTTCTACTGAGTAAGGACTGGTTCTATGGTCCCACGGATCATAGGATGGCTTGGAAAACACCACGCAGATTAGCAATGGTGTTCCATCCTCTGAAGGGTAGCCAGTGATCTAATCCCAGACCTCTCCCTCTCACAGCCAGTGCAAAGAGAATCATACCGACTGCCTCTCTGAGGTTGAGAAAGGGGTACAGGAAAGGTTGTGTTCCAGTGCAGAGGAGAGGAGAGGCCAGGACAGAAGATAGTCTGGGCCTCTTCCAGTCTCCTTCCCCTCCCCCTGCACCACCTTCTGAAGCACCCTTTTACAACAGATTAAAAGTCACAGGAAAATCAGAAGCCTCTGAGTTCAGGGTCTAAGATTCACATCAAAGTAATAGTTTGCTTTCTCCTCCATCTAATTGAAGGCTAAGTTGGTCTCTCAGACCAAACTTTCTGCATATGCTCTGGAACCCAGGATTACCCTGAAGCAGAAATAATGTAACTAGCTAAGTTAAAGTGATTTTAAAAACTTTTATTTGGAGTTATTTGTGTATGATGCTTGCTTTCACTTTTCCCTCTTTCCTGCTAAAAAATGACTTTATCTGGACATTTGGTTGCATTGTTTTAAATGTTTCCCAGTTGAAGGGTTGCAGGATAACAAAAATACCATTTCTGTTTTTAGGACTTTCTGAGATTTTGCTGGGCTCTCTGTTTCCAGTGTTTATGCAAGAAACAATACATTTGTTTTTATTCTTTGCTGCGGCTGGACTGAAGGGACCTTGACAACGGGGCTCAGAAACCCCCAAAGCAGCTGCATAGACTATTTAGTTATGTCAGTTATGATATTTTTGTAAGGCCCAGCGGCCAAAGCCCTCCAGGTGAGGCACACCAATGAAGAGGTAGCCTGATGGAATGGGGTGTATCGGGAGGTTTATCTTGGCCAATGGAAGCCTACCAGACATCATTCTTCGAAGAAGTTTATCAAAAACAAGGGGCCCACCAATAGCTGGAAAGGTTGAAGCTGTACCAGAGGCTCTGCTTTGCTGCTGGTCCTGCTCTTACAGGTTGAACTGTAGGCTTACGCCTGGAAACGCAGAAGCTGATCTTCCACTTCCTGGTCTCCATGCCAGGAAAGGCTGCACCTATAAATCTGCATGGGTCAGATTGCTGTCAAAGGCAGAGGGGAAATAAAACTGCCAGGTCCTAAGTATATGGAGATGTGGAGATACTACGTTGCAGGAAATGCCTGTGTGCTGTTTCTGTGGAACTCCCTGGCCCTGGGGGTCAGGCAGGCACCAACAGTGTTTTCTTTTTGGTGCCTCCTGAAAATAGTTTCATTGCAGGAAGGCTTCTTAAACTAACCAGCCAGAGTTTGATTGATGATGTGGTACTGATCTTGGTTTTGTATCATTCTTTTATCAGTTTTATCTTTTGTTGTTCACTGTTTCGAAATCTCCATGCTGGGTGATGGAGCAGTATATACATTTGTCAATGAATGAATAAATAAAAACGGTTGAGGCAGCAGCCCAACGCATTTACCTTGGAGCAGCTCCCCTCCAGAATTCAACAGGGCTTATTCACAAGTAGCCATGGATAGGATCGCACTTTTCAGGTGTTATGGAAATAAGTTATTTTCCTGTCGGCCATCTCCCTAGCAAGCCTTGTGTCTGCGTGTATGCTGACTCATACTTGGGACCCATGTTGTCTCACAGCTGATGTCTCTGCCCTCACTATTTCTTCAGATTCCCGTTCTCCAGAAATGAGTCCGTGCCTCTCTTTAGCGAGCTATGTTGGTCATTGTGCCCCTGCCCTTCTGAGAGATAATTGGCAGTGTGAAAGCTGGAAAAGATCATATTACCATACAAAGCTCCTTTAAGATACAACCACACTTTCTTGGAAATGCAAGTTATTTAAAACATTTAACTCATTTCATCTATGTGTTTCCAATCCAGTCATGATTTACATTTTCTTCTGAGGTCCTGAATGTTACTTTAGCTGCATATTTGTCACTCATAGACTTCTTTCCATGTGAGTGTTGTTAAGCACAGTAAAGCACCACACACATCCAGTCACTTTGCTCAAGCATGTTAATGTTAAGGAATATCGAGTTCAGAGCTCAAGGTTTGCCATTTTTTACTTGTTTGTTTATTTTAGATAGTTGTTCTCCCATGCCCAGGTTGGCTAGTTGTCCTACTTCATAGAGGACAGTAATTGACACCAAACGCTGTCAAAGGAAAGTAATCTGTTGGCAGATGTTCACTGTTTGAAGGGCTGCCTGGTCCAAGTCTGATTTGAAGTTGAATAATCATCAGAATGGGCATCAGGGGCCTTGAAATTGATGACCAGCACTTAGCATCTGTACAGAAGACTGAAAGTGCACATGGTCTTCCCCAGTATAGTGAGATGCACGCAAGGTATGCCTATTTGCGCCATGAGCAGCCAGTCCTTTGCTCTGGGGCCACATGTGGTCCTTGAGCCCACCTTGTATAGTCCACGAATCTGGTAGGAACCAGCCCTACTCTCATCCACAGCCTCGCTGATAAGTTGAGCTGTGGGGGGCCAGGGGACCCTGCTGCTCTCTGGCTTCTATATCCTTGTTGCTGGGAGCAGAGGAGAAAGAACCATCTCAGTGTTGACCACTGGGGATGACAGTCTTCCACGGCAGACAGGGTGGGAGGATTTAACCTTGTGCCAGGAGATGTGCGAGGAGGGAGGATGCTTGGGTGTGCATGTACCCCGTTGCCAACTCCCGATGTGCCCCTTGGGGCCAACTCCCAATGTGCACTCTTGATCCAAGTGGTAGCAATTCCTTCTAAATTGCACCTAGCCATATAGATTAATATATGCAAATCAGTCTTCTCCATTTGCTTCTGCTTGGCCAATGCATAAATGGCCACCATACCTACGCTTTTAACAAATGTATGAGAAACAGGCACTCAACTGGCAACTGTTTGTTTTGTGCTGGGAAAAAAGTCTCTTACTGAATTTCCACTGGTCACGGAGATGTTATTTCAGCTTTTCATATGCAACAGGTTTATTTAAAAACAACCACCAGATAGCAATTTTTTCTGTTATGCAGTCATTCACAATTCCTTTTGATGGCAAGAAATAGTTATGAAAGCCAACTGTTTTGAGCAGACTTCAAGGCCCTCACTCAAACAATATGGTGGCCCATGAGGGACTTGACAACCTTCCTAGTTTTGTTTGCTTAGTCAGGGAGCAAAACAAGGAAGTTACTGAATAATTTGCAGGCCACCAGTACGTACAGGGCATGGGGCTGAACTAACCTCAGGAGGGCCTGGAACTCAATAATGGAGTGTCTGCTTTGTTTGCAGAAGGTGCTGGAAAAATTCCTTCCTGGAAAGTTTCTGCCAGACATTGTTGACCATACTGGGCTGGATGGTCTGACTCAGTCCAAGGCAGCTTCCTAGGTTCTGACCTTTGGATCGTACGGTTTGCAGGCCTCCATTGTACAGAAGGGGTTCATCACACTGCTTTGCTGAGGCTGCTTTTTCCATTTTCGTTGTGGGAGGGGAAAAGCATCCTTGGGGCAGGCTTTTTCCCCCTGGGATTTGCATTGCTGTGCCTTTTAATATATTTTGTAAATTAATTGTAAGATGAGGCTGGGGTACAGTCAGTCTGTGACTTTTCACAAGGCTTTGGCTCCAGTTTAATACCAGACAAAGCCTGTGAAAATGGCTGGAAGAGACAGGTGAAGCCCAGGAGGATGGCAGCATGATGGAAAGGGTGCAAACTTCCATGCGTGAAGGATCACAAGTGTGCAATAAACGCCCCAGGAAAAGATGTCCTGCTCTTGTTTTATTGTTCACTGTTCTGCCCTCCGAGTATGAGTTCCATCTTGCTGGGGGGAGAGGAAGCACCCACTTTAAGTTCTTCTCTACAAAGCATAATAAAACAAACAGAAGTGATGATGTAAGCCCACATGCCTAAGAAATCAATATTGCATTCTTATGCAAATGCTCAGTCATAAAGGTGAGGAATACCTGTAAGAGGGCAAAGCTGCTTTTGACTGGAGCGCTTCAAGTTTTTCTAAATGTCATTAACATTACAATGGAAATATATCAGTCCACCTTTAGAAATGAAGGATAGTGGGCATGCTTGCAACGATGTTTGTGGGGATTTTTACTTGAATTTAAATCTACCAAAATTTGGTGGGATTGTCACACTCGATAGTCATCCCACTTTTGGAAACCAAGAAACCCCCCCCCTAAAAATATGACTAGAAGTAGTAATGAATATTGCTATTATCTTCATGGGAATTCATTGATATCAATATGAATTATTGCTTTTATCACAAGTCATCCTGAGCCACAGTTATTCCTGGGAGGAAGGGGGTGGGTTATCATGATTGATCCATAAGAACACATGAACACACGAACACACACACACACACACACACACACACACCTCCTTGCCATTTCTCTGACTAATAATACTTGCCAACTTGGCTTGACAATGGCCTGGCCTGGCCTGGTCACATGCCTAGAACAGTGGTGGGATCTGAAAATACTAGCTGGTGATATTGACACAGCAATGAGGAAAAATATCATCATCCACTGCAGTGAGGAAGCCTTCTGCACTACTGGGAAACGAAGCTCTCAGTCTTGAGATAGGCTTTAATTTATTTGCTAACTCCTAGGTAGGAAGCTGACAGAACTGGGCAGAGCTGTCCAGGGCTCCTTCCGTGCTCCCAGTTCCATCGATGCTGCGCTGCAGTGGTGTGCCAGATGCTCGTACCAGAGGGTGTCCCTTTGGCGAGACAAGATTCTATTGAAATTAGAATCAATCTTTCATAGGAGTTAAATTCTTCTTTTAATAGCATGCTGTTGTAATCAAGATGATAAATTTCTTTAGGAAATTTTGGAATTGTGTTCCAGAAGAAAATTTACATAAATAATTGTTAATGAATTCATTGATACGGAAGAATAGTGTGGAAATAAATTAATAGGTGACTATGACAGGCTCATTTAATAATTCATAAAGATGTTAGTGATAGAGTTAATGAGAATTAATTTGTCAAAACTTGACTTAGCAGCTTATAGTTGATTAGTAACTATTTAATGAACTTGCTTGATGAACTTCTGCATTAATAGGGGACTAGCTCTGACAAATATGTTAAGGGAACAATCTTATGGCTTCCTGACATTGAGAGGAGCGGGAGACATAAACGTTTTCAGAGCTCCAGGGACCTGAAGCCTCAGAGAGGGCAAAAGAGGGGGTGTCGGGCGAGGGAGAGGAGGAGGTGAGGGCCGTCCATAGTGGTGTCCTGGCCTTCTTCCTTCCCACTCCCTGATGCTTGAGTGGAGGGCCAGAAGGAGTCTCCCACCGTGCCCGCACAGGCCGAGGTGTGGTGACGGGAGAGATCACTGCTGCCTGGCCTCACTCTGCATCAGATGCACCTCCCTCCAAGACACTGGATTTGACCCTAAATAAATAATCTTAACTATGTTTAGACAGAAAAAAGTCCTACCAACATTTTGGTGAGAAGGAAGCTTGGCGTTACAAGACTTTTTCCTATCTATTTTTGCATAGGATTGCACTCTAAATTGTTTACTTTCAATAAATTATAGGTAAAGACTTAGACTTAAAGCTAATGCTGCATGAACAAATGTGCTTCTTCCATCCTCTGCCCCGCAAATGCCTCAATCGCTCCAGACCTGCTCTGGAGTGTCTCTCAAACTTCTGAAGCAGGTTTGAGGAGCACATCAAGGGCTGTAGTGGGATGGGGGAGAGACAGGAAAAACTTTTTGTCAGTGACTTCCATGCCAGTGGCAGTTCAACATGATTGGATTTGTTATAGCTGTCACTAAGGAAAGGAAAAAAAGATTATTTATGTTGAAACTTGGCAATGGATGCAAGAGCCATGAGAAGCAGTGAAGTGAAAAGCAGTTTTGGAGAAGTGAATTTTTTAAAAAGCTGAAGAAGAATATGAAACAACAGAATGATTTGCTAATGTTGGAGAAAGCTTCAATGGGTTTAAAGGAAATGGTCAATTGTATTAATGAACTAGAGGAAGCTGAACATGAAAGGTGGCGATTCAGACAAACTCAATTACATGTTGAACGTATCGCATGTTGAACGTGCGCAGGAGGGGACCTTACCTCTACGCAGTGATGCCTGCTGCAGCCATGCATGTGTCAGCCGTGTGGAGGAGCTGAACATCTGGACTGACACGAGTGCGCATCAGAACTCTTCCCACGTGGAGGAGCCCTGAGCACACGTCCCGGTGGGAAGAGAAAAAGACTGTGCTTCCAGGCAGCTGCTGCGCTGGTGGCTGGAGTGTGATGGTGGCACGGCGAGCTGCTGTGACCCCAGAGGCCCTTCCATCAACAAAATTAGCAGGCTACATTTATTATGTAAAATGATGGATAATGGCCTTACCTGCTTTGTTAGTTCCTAATATTTTCTAGATGATACTGACTTATAATAATAATAAGCAAGCTCTTGATATTATACAGTCATTCTACTCTTATCTTTCATCATTTTTTGCTTTTAATGCTAAAAAAGGCATTTGTTTGTATTGAGTGTTTACCTTTTGTATTGAGTGTTTACCTTTTACGGTAAACATTTATCGTGAGTGCCAATGATCTTATATAGAGTTCATTTTAAAAATATATGGAATAATACCAGCAGCCAAATTTTGGATAATGGTTATTTGACAGAAGAACAAGCCATATTGCACCAGAATACAAGACAGAGCTACCTTTTAGCACCAGTTGCTCTTATCTAATATAAATGGTTTCAGTAAGAACAATTCAAGGCATACATAGTTTTTGAAGGCAGAGACTCATGCTTTTAGAATAAGCATTTGTAATGCTAGATTTAAATAGATGCCCTGGGTGGCAGAGGCAGATCACAAGGGAGCATTTGTAATTTGACTTCAATTTTGAAAAATGACATAAATATTTCCAACAATTTCTCCATTTGAATCCCTATCACAAATCACACAGGGATGATGAGTAAGAAATAGGAATTTTTATGCTGTCTACATTTTCCTTTGATAAACCCTTTACTCTTATGACCTGATAATTCTGAAGTAATGAGAACCCAAGACACTGCCAGTATTTTCAAACCAGAAACACTCTTTTGAAGTAGTATATTAACTGAAGGGAAGATATTAACTGAAACCGTTTAGGGGGAAACCAGAAAAGCAAAAGTACCTAGTCTAAATATTATTTGTGACTTTACTTGACATCTGAGGATGAAAGTAATTACACACATATATATTTAAAAAGGATAAAGATTTGGACACTTGAGAGGGGCAAGAGAGGTGACAATATTCATGACTATTAAGATTCCTTAAGTGTGAGAATATATGAACAATCTAAATAAATTAGGGATGTGAAGATCCAGCTGGACTCTGTCTCCCTTGTGCACACCAAGCTTCTTTCCCACACTTGGCAGTGGCTGAGGAATTGAGACAAGCAGAGATCACGTCTGTGAACATCTGGGAACAATAGTGAAGGAACAATTCCTTGCACTCGTTATTCTTGGGCAAAGTTTGCAAGGACTAAAGAACTCCACTTGCACAGTGGGTGTGTGGGCAGTGTGTGTGGAAGCCAGCCTTGTGGACACCCATGTGAGCACTCGATGGGAATTGCCGATGGATTTCCACCCCGATTCTGGATTCCTCACACATTGCTAATATGCATCACACAATATCTCATGGAAAGTAGAGAAGGTGCACCTAGAATTTAACAGTAATGTCTAGAGATAGGGGCTTTATAAAGGGTCTTTTCTTCCTCATTCGTTAGGAGATAAAAGGAAAGGAAATTTGGGGCGGAATCCTAGTGTAGCCATTCTTATTGACTGAGCCTTGTCATGCTACTCCTGGAGACCTTGGGGTGGCAGGTATGTTCAGGGACCCCAATGTCTTGCTTAAGCAAAAAGTGCATTCCAGTTTTAATCAGGTACAGCCATGTGATAACTCAAAGATCTGTATCCATTTTTATAGATACTATTTGAATGGGGACTCCCTCCAAATGCTTGTGTACACAGACATTTAAGGAAGAACATCCATAACTAAGAAACTTTGGGTCAGCAAAGCACGGGCAGAGCTGGATTGAAATCAACCCAATAAAGATTACAGCTTCTTGTAGCATTATGGGTACAGTCTGTGGGGTTAAGTTCTTATTAGATGGAACCCTCCACCTTTGGAGGCTTCCGAGTATGCAGTGAGCTTCTGGCCAGCTGCTGGCAGGGTGGAAGTTGGGCCAAGGGTGTTTTGCACCTCGCCATCCTCCTGCTGTTTCTTTTTCCTTTAGGCATGTATCTGGGAGCTTGAGGTGCTCTGAGGCTGCTTTTGTGACCTTGCAGAACAGGTGCTATGCTTCTTTCAGCAGGGACTGTGAGGGAGAGGGGTTGGTGGAAGGACTGGATTTTGGGACCCAGCCCTCCGAGCCGTAGCAGTGACCCCTGATTTGCTCACTCCATGAACTAAGAAGCTCAGAGCTCATGGTCTTTTGAAAGATGTGGAGCAGGTAAAGAAAACGTAGAAGGAAAATGTGGGGAGGGATGGTGGGTGTGTGTGTCTAGTTTTGGTACAGATTAGCTTCTAGATACTGGTGTGGCCAGGAAGCCTCAGTTCTTACTTGGAAAAACATGACTATATTTGGTTGAAAAACCCTGCCAACAAAGGAGCAAGGAGAGTGAAAAATTTTATTTCCTGTTATGCTCTTTGAGTGCTCCTGCCCTAAAAAATAAAGGGGATTCTGTTGAAATCCTTCTTTTCTGAGAGAGAAGTAGCTAACTGAACAACTCCCACTCTATTAGAGCAAAATAGCATACCTGGGAAAAAGCTGGAGGGGTGGGAAATAAAATTTACATAGAAAGTGATAAGCTTTCTTTCATTGAGGTATCTTAGGTGCTGCTTAATAAGGGCAAGCTTGTGGTGACTTGGGCAGTTTTTAGGCTCATTTAACAGTGAATTCATGTAGTCTGCGCACGCAGGCAGTGGAATGTAAAAGCAGAGCATATGCAATACTGTTTAGTGGCCAGGATTTAACATGGAGAAAGCTTGTTTATTTTCAAATGCTCCAAAGCAGCAAGAAACCCTGCAGCTGTTGTGAGTCCTGGCTGAGTTCTCTATCAATCCCTTCACATATGTTTCTCTTCCACGTCCTGCAGCAAGCAGGATTTTGGTCATGTCCTGCAGCACTTGAGTGGAGAAAGGGCAATGGCATATCCAGGAGTGCCCTAAATGCCCTTGAGGTCACTGGGTAAGCCTCTCAGATTGCCTGCTGAGTCCAGACTTACCCTAATACTCAACCTGCAGCCACCACGTACTGATTGACACAGAGAGGTGAGGCTCTCCTCTTTGGCTGTGTAATACAAAGCCAGCAAGTGGGATGAGATGTGCCAGCAGAGATTCCACCGAGAGCAGAGCATGTTTGCTAAAGGGGAAAGCATATTTATTTATGGGACATAATATCCAGAATGAATAAGTTGATAAGGCATAATAAATAATGGGTCTAAGACCTTAACCAGTGTTCACCAACCTGGGGACTTTAGCTATTTTGGCTTACTGCACATATCATCCCTGATTGTGGGCCATTCTGGCTGGACTGGAGTTCAAACTATCTGAAGGATACCGGGTTGGGGAAGGTTGCGGGGGAGATGGGTGTCTTCTGTATCAGCAGAGCTCTTCAAGCATTGCAGGATTTCTATTGAGCTTTATGGGATCTATCCATGGTGCTGAACTCTACCCCCACAGGGGGTTCACCACCATGGATAGCTCCTAGAAGGCTTAAAAGAAAAGCTGCAATAGATGAGGAACCCCACTGAAATGGCAGTCACCTGCCTCAGGCTGTATTAACCTAATGTCACTGACTCACCTTACCGCAGGCCTTGTAGTCATGATCATCTTTCTCTCTATATATCTATCTGATCCCACCTGCTCCTCTGCCTTTTCACTAACTTGAGGTCTGAACCACGGCCCTCCCCCTTCACAGCAAGCCAGACTTCCTCCTCATCTCATATTCTCCACACATCATAGGCTCTTCCTGGATGCTTTCTCACACAGGTAGGGACTAGTAGAGGTCCACTGTGGGAGCCACAATGGCTGCCTCTCCTCCCATGCCTCTGGTCCTTAAACATACACAGAACCTTTAGGGTAGACATTGGCAACTGCTGATCTATTTTGGAGAGCAGAGTTGGCTCTGAAGGAAGGATTTCCTGCTCTGGAGATTTAATCCGTAATATTGTTTCCACCATATTTCACACAGCTGACATGGATAGACCAGCCACATGAGCTGTGGTGTGCATATCAATGGCCCAAGGTAAAATTAAATGGTGCTTAGCCCTCCATTATTTCTGATTGTTGCGATTCTTTCAATGGAACAGCAATTAATGAACATCCAAATGGCAATTTCTCCTTCAGGGTGAGGATGTTTCAAATAAGAGCGTTGTTGTGTAGCAACAAAGTAGGGGCTTTATGTGAAATCTGCATTATCTGACTAAGAATGCAGGAGCTGTGCTGTATATTAATGTTTGAGAGTCAGGAAGAAGCTCAAGGCTTCACCACCCCACCTGCCGCCAAATGCTGGGTGCCTAACATCAGCCTCCTAAATCCTTAATTAGGCTTCTTGGTGCCTTGACAAACCATATCATTTATACTTAATTAGGAGACTCGCAATGTAGGTCTAAAAGACTCATTACCTGGATTTATTTTTTTTTGCCCCAAATGTATTTTCATTGTGCCTTCTCATTGATGAGTGAAGAAGAGAGGCCCAGAAGCACAACTGCCACCATTGACAGGCTGGAAAGTTGGATGCTGCTGGTGCAGGAGCGGTTTTCGAGATTTGGCTCAGATCGCAACAGGAAACAAAGACCATGTCATGCTTTTCACACTTCTCCAGCAACTGACAGTTTCTTCAGGGGAAGAATGAAAGCCGTTTGCTTGGGGTGCTGAGGCATTGAAAACATTATGAGGTACAGCTCACAGAGAGAACATCTAAGCCTTCTTAGGGGGGAAAAAGGAGAACATTTATCATTGTTAGACTGGCATCCCCATTTCTCTCCCTCTCTCTCTTTAACGCCTCTCACTTGCCTCATCCATCTGGGTGTCTAGTTTCCTTTGGGGGAGCTCTTTCTGAAGACGTGTTAAAAGACCTCACGCTCCCCACTGCACTCTTGCAGTGTCCGAGTAATATATCGCCGGATGATGCCTGCAGCTTTGCCGAGGGGCCGGCCGGGGAAGCTTTCATTTCCTCAGCATTCGTATGTTTGCCCCGGTTTGTAGAGAGGAGAAACAGATTTAAAAGGGGCCATTCCCTTTGTGCTTGAGCCCAGTTCTCCGCAGGCTTCTCGGGAATCAGTTGCCTGTCCCCTTGATGTGCGCGGGTTTCAGTATCAGTGTTGCTCAGCTAATATGCCTCTCCTCTGAAGGATGTTTGCTTTTGCTTTGTATTACCAGAAACTGCTGAAAAAGTAATGCTCTTGGAACATTTTTTGTGTGTCAATTTAACAGGGAATCTATCCACTTTGAACATGCTTTATAAATGGATGGTTCCATCTTCTTGGTGTGTCCTTTTACTTTTGTTCTCCAGAAAGTGGCAGAAATACAGCTGCTGCAACATGTTTGCAGGGATGGCAGAATAGCTGTTTTTCAAAAGGAAATGAGCTTTTCCTCCTAGCTGGATTCCAACACTTTAAAATGCAGTGTTTGTTTTATCAAAGGGATTTATGCCATCTTAACAATTTACAAACATGTCACAACAGAACCGTTCATAAGCAAAAGGCTACTTTATCCAGTTATCTATCTACTGATGACAGAGTACAGCATGGCTCATGAAACCTTACGTCACAATATATTTACTATTTATGATTACTATCTTTAATATCACACTAAACTCTTTGGCTAGTTCTCCCTTTAGGAACTTTATGGAGAGCTGCCGCAATGGGGAGGGTCCTCACTTGAGGCCTTTATGGGCCAGATGGGAAGACCTACCAACCCTGAGGAGGTCAGGGATCAAGGGGCTGGGGCTGGCCCACATGTCCCCATGTTCCTTCCATAGTCAGAAGTCCATATAACCTGCATATGGCTCTATTTAATCCAAAGAATAGAATGTGCATACTGCTGCTGAATGAGAACGTAATGTGTAGTTCACAGCAGAACTGCTAGACCATGACCCTTATTGGCTCAGTGGAGCTGCAAAGGAGGTTCTGAGGAGCAGGTTTTTGTGAGGAAATAGGGGAAGATTTGACAGAGGATGGGAATTGGGGAGTGAATAAAATCATAGATGCTGGAGGAGGCAGCTTCAGCCAAGTACCCTCCAACACCATTGATCTGGCAGCAACTTTGCAGCCAGAGAGCAAGCGACTGGCAGTCTATGGCTGCATTCCTGTCCAGGGCTGTGCAGCAGCAGAGGAGCTGGAAACAAGAGATCCTAATCACTCACTAGGGGAGGACAGATTTAATGGACACTATTGCCTCCTATTTATTCTTTTATTTCAGGATCACCCTTCTGTTCCATTGCTTCTTTCCCTCTCCCCTCCCCTTCCTAAGTAACTTCTTGTTGATACATGTTGTTGGTTGCTATTTGCATTTTAAATCAGTTCTTAAAGTTTCATAATGGTGCCTTTGGTGGGTAGAGATGATTTTTTCCAAACATATGCACAACTGGATTACTTATATGCATAATGGCTTAGGTAGAACTAGTAAGTTTTCCAGCGTCCACAATCTTATGGAAGTCCCACTGAACACATAAGGTCTTATTTCACATAGCACAGCAATGCTACTGCTATATGCTATTGCTTGAATGAAATATTTGTTCATTCAGGCATGCAAATCTGCTAATAATGATGCACAATTCAGACATGGCACTTTGTAAGCTCCCCTATACTTCAGGAAAACTTTGACATACTCAGAAGACTGATGAGTAAGATTCCATAGTAGGAAACCCCAAGAGAAAGAGGAGTTCAAGAGGCTGGGGATATGCTTATCAGATCTGTAGATAACACAAAATGGGTGGTATAGAAGCAATATTCAAAATGATCTTGAAAGGTTAAAAATTGGGCAGAAAAGAATGGAGGGGAGTTGAATGTGGAAAAGTGCAACACTCTTCCTGTAGGAAAAAGAAATAAAATGCACTGTTTTCAGATGAGAGCAATAGTATGCTTGGCAATAGTATGTGTGAAAAGGGTTGTGGAATTGAAGTTGATCAAAACTGAATGTGAGTCAGCAGTGTGATTGGCTGCAAGAAAGGAAAGTGCAATCTGATTATGATTAATGATATTTCTATATCACCCAACAGTTAAAGCCCTCTGGGCAATTTACAGCAACCCATAAAATACGGACAACAGTAAAAAAACTACATAAAAGTTACTATACAAAAATTTAAAAATCAAATTTTAGGTTGCATCAGTAGCAGCATTTATTTGAAGATCATGGGAAGCAATAACTCTATTCTACCCTAACTTCAAGTGCTGTTATGGACATCATATTTTTAAAAGGATGCAGATAAACTGGAATTAGTTCAAAGGAAGAAAACAAAGATGATCAAGGGACTGCAAATTAAGTGCTTATAAGGAAAGATTGAAGAAACTGAGTAAGTTTAGCCTGAAGAGCAGATAGAGGAAGCATATGATATCTCTTTTCAAATACCTAAAGGTACCTAAATACTTGTACCAACCTGTTCTCTGTTATCCAAGACTGTAGGGCATGATATAACAACAAGTTACGGGAAGTCAGTTTTCATTTGAACATCCGGAGGAACTTCCTATGGGTCAGAGTGATCAACCAACTGTTTAAGAAGGTGGTGTGCTTCATGGCTCAAGAAGAGGCTGGACAGCCAGCTGTCAGGGAGGATTTAGCTGGATTCCTGCCCTGATCAGGGGGTTGAACTTAGCCTAAATGGCCACTTCCAACTCTGATAGAGATATGCCCATAGCAGATTATTCTTGATTTCCTATTTGTAGATGACAAGAACCTTAATAATGGTTGAAATTGCCTAGTGATTTTTTAATGTACAGAAATTGCAGTATGGCTGCAAGACTAAGGGTTAAAAATAGTTTACAATTGTGTCTTAAAAAGGTCTGCAGACTAGATCAGCTGCCCATCTATTCCCCCTCCACCAACATTTAGGCTGGCTACAGGCCTGCTTTTGTACAAATCAATATTCTGTCTGAGACCCAGTGGAATCCCTCAGGAGAAATTTGTAGGTTCCACACACTTTTCCTCTCATGCATCGATCTTCTTGATTTTTCCAACTTAAAAAAAAGAAGACCAACAAAGCCTAGGAGGACAGAATTCCAAATAAGGTGAATGTTCCCTTTTCATATCTAGGATATATATGCATATATTTTCCAGATTCTGAAAAAGTTGAAAATAAATAGGCCCATATCATATCTTGGTGTGTAACAGTTTTGAAGGGTCTCTGTGCTCTTTAAAGCAAGGAGCTCATCTTTTAAAAATATATTTTTATGTTGTAGTTTCACTTTAAAAGTGCATACATATTTCCATTGTAATGTAGCACTTAAATGCTGGTTGTGTGCTGGGGGGGGGGGGAGAGAAGGTTGCTCTGTGACAGCCAGTATATACTAAGTCTGCCGGCAGATGAGTCTCCAGTCTGTCTCCTCTCCCCGCCTGCGTGTGCTGCCTTGTTTTATACTGCAGAGCATCTCTGAAGACGCACATAATCCCTTGCATTACCTGCGGAAGAGAAGGAAACGCGTGAATGTTTCATGTCAACCCTCTGGGGTGCTTCTCCTGTCTCTGTGCGCGTCAGCGCAGAATGGAGCAAGTGGAAAAGCAAGCGACATGCCTAATGAAGCGATTACACTGCTGTGTCCAGGCGTTACCTGCGGGACATATGGACAGAGCAGGCAAGCAGAACAGCATGCGCTCGCATGTTTTTGGTCTAATACATGGAAGAGTTAGAAGGATGGAAGACGCTTCCATATGGATAAGGTGCCCTACCAGTGGTCTAGAGAATTAGGTTCAGGCCGGCACACACGGTCCTTTCCAGAATATGAGGCGACCCTGGGTGACACGCTCCCTGATGCGTATCCATCTTTAGGAAGCATGCAGGTGTCTGCTTCTCTTTCTCTCTCTTCGGTCAGCTCTTGAAGCTGAAGCAGTCTTTGGGGTGGCTCCTCGGGAGTTAGTGTAAAGAATAACAAAAACAAAAATAAAACCGCCATGGGGAGAGTCCTTGAGTCTGCAGCGTGTTGCGCGGCTTGCAGGACCTGCGGGCGGGCTGCAGGCTGAGGAAGTCACCCATTCCCCTGCCCAAGCCTCACTGCCTCCCGCTCGAGGGCGAGGGCCGGGTGCGCGGAGGCTCAGCTCTTGGCTCCTCTCCGGCTCGCCTGCCGGCTTGCTGAGAGACGAGCGCCGGTGTGCAGGCAGCCACTGCACGGAGGAGGGCAGAGGCAGGCAGGGCCCCCCTAGCTGGGCGTGGGCCTCAGCAGAGGCCTGACCGGGCCGACCCAGTCGCAGGTCCGGCCTGAGAACTTGTGACTCACCGCCCTGCTCTCTGGCCAGCTGAACAATGCTGCTGGATCGGAGGCTTGCCTGAGGCTGGAAAAAGGGGTTGCCAAGCACAAGACAGGCCTCTGCATACAGGTGAGAGGCACGATGAGTTGGTGGGCCTTCGGAGGCCAGGCCCGGTTGGACCGAGGGAAAGGTGCATCGGCAGCCTGTCTTAGTGTGTGGGGTTGGGGGAGGAATCTGTTGGAGGAAGAATATTTGCTTCTGAACTGAGAAAATTGACCAGACAAGAGAATATTAAGTAAAATATCAAAACCCTTTTTACTCTGAGTATGTGGGGCTTGTATGTTTTGCAATATGGATGGCGGTAGGAAAGGCGATGTCTGGCACATGTTTGATGTGCAGAAGGAACAGGCCGGGAATTGTCCACTGATTCGCAAGAGAAACAAGTGTTGTTTCTTCCCAGTGCCAAAACAAGAGCCGTACAAGAATGTGAGCTTCTGCCACTGTTGTAAAACACAATGTAGGTGCAGAAGGAGGAGAAAGCGAGATGGGTTCATGTTAACAGAGTGCCAGTATGAGCCGCCTCCCCGCTCCCGCCTGCCCCCCTTGCTCCACATAATGGGCCTTGGCACAAGTGTTAACGGCTAATGTGATATCTTGGGAAAATTTCCATCACTTGATAGCCGGCTTTCTCTCTCTGGCTCAGTGCAAGTGCAGTCCCAGAAAGCACTTGGAAATACAATAGGCTCTTCACCTGTTGAAAGGGTTGTTTTGCTCCATCACTGTGGAACTGCAGACATTTGGTGAATTCCTTTAGAGAAAAGCGGGGGGAGAGAGGACCAGTTGAAAAAACAGGTTGAATTGTGATTGCACAATTGCACGCCACATGTGAGCAGCGTGAGAACTGCTCACCATAGTGAGATTCTGATTATTCAAGTATATCCAGACCATTTCCACCCACTTTCTTTGTGGCAATGGGGGAGACATTATCCCAGCTTTTCTCAACACAGAACCCTTGATAGGGATATGGCTACAATTCCCACTACACCCAGTCAGCATGACAGCTGCCAGGTGGGGAAGGCAGCACTGGGCTCTGCTTTTTATTTATTTTTCATTTAAGTGTTTGTAGCATTCAAATCTTTCTTCATATTTAAACTGATTTCAGCATGGTGAAAGAGAGCACAGAGATAAAAGGATAAAAACAGTACCTTAAGAACAGGATGGTTGATGAGCAAGGAAGTCTTCCTGAAACAAAGATGTGTTCAGCAGGTGCTAAAAATAACATGGTGTTGGAGCCTCCTGACCTCCCAAGGCAGGGACTTCCACAGTGTACAATTCACAATGTGCTGCCTCTTGGAGTTTCACAGGAGGTCTCCCATCTTTGCCTGGCACTCCCTCTTACTTAATGCTTTTTTCTCGAGTTTCAGTAACAAAGTATGAAGTGTATGTATTATATCAGGTAGAAAGGGCACACGGCTGCCTAGTTTGTAGTTTCCCCTTTAAAGTGCACAGAAGCAGTGATAAAGAAAAGATAAAGTCTTTGATTATATGCACTTGAGAGGCAAAACAATGCTAATTATTTATACATGTGTCCTTCCTATCTGATATGCACTGAATGTTGTATTTGCATCCTGGAACAAGAGTAGAAACTGTTATATAAGAGGTAGATAGATTCCCAACCATGGTGTTATTTATTGTGGTATAGATTCTTATAGTGTGTGATGAGCATCATTGCCTATGATTCCATGTCTGGAAATATTGGAAGGAATAGAAAATCTCTGCACTGTTATAAAAATAAGTACAATCGTTCAAGCTGATCAGAAGACATGGCATGAACATAACCGCAACTGCTTTTTATGTGTGGTTTCTTAATGAAGACGAATCAGAGTGAATGTAAGAAAAATGTTCTTTAGATTGGCTTCACAAGGTTGTCACATATTGAAGCCTGATTGGTTATATGACGTTGGAGCATCATCATACCTGCTACATGATCTTTGCCTGAGATCACCTTGGTGGGGTTTGCATGACACAACTACCCATTGCGGTTGTTATATCCCTGATGTATTGTTATGTTGTCTGAATCCAAGCAGCTGTCTTGCAGACTACTTGGCAAGAGCGGCAAAAACCACTTACAGCTCGTGCCAATCTTGCCCAGGGACCTTGCCCGTGGCCTCAGCCTCAGCCTCTGCCTCTTTTATTGTTACCGTATTGGTTGATTTTATATTATTACAATTATATTGTGATTGTTATAAATGAATTGCATTGCTAATTGTTATTGTTACGTCGTGAGTCACCCAGAGAGCCTATGGCTATATGGGGTGGCAAACAAATCAGATAAATAAATAAAAGGTGGGCTACCAAGGTAAAGCAAAGACAATGATCTTTGCTTTTGAAGAGGGAGTGGTGAGATTTCTATCCGCTTTGTGGTCAGAGCCTCATCTAGTCATGATTCCAAGTTAAAACCACCCATTGCTCTGTCAAACTCCCCCCCCCCCAAAAAAAACCCCACAACCTTTTAAGACCTCAAGATTTGTTAGCTAGAAAAAGGGTCAGATGCACTTTTGCACTTTTCCTTATCAGCTAGTCTCAGGATAAAGTGAAAAGTGTGCATCACACTGAGAACTATCAGGGCAAAACCAATTAAAAGATGAGGATCTCGTGGCACAGTTCATTTAAAGAAGTGGTTTGCTAGCCACTGACAGCCCTTCCAAGGTGCTGCTTAGGCAATTTGAAAGGATTATCAAGGGCTGTCAAAATAGGGATTGTGAAAGCCACCTGTCAAGCTGGCTTCTGCAATCTCTGGAAAAATGTGGTAGAGGGCAAGAAATAGTGACAAGCCAAAATTGGTCCACAATTATGGTGGGGAGGGAAACACAAATTGTCTTGCTGTGGAGGGCTGATGAGGTGGGGCAAGCAACCAACAGTGAGCCTGATCATCTGTCAGGTGCCCCATGAGCCGGTTACAGAACAACCAAACCAACATAACTTATTGCCCTGGTTGGGTTGGTTTGACATGCAAATGTGTCATATAAACAGCAACAAAAGCAGTTTAGATGAAATGAAATCAGGCTATCAAAAGTAGCAAATAAGATGAAGAAGCAGTAGGGCTTCAGGAAGCATTAGAGGCCTTCTTTTCACAACAGAAAAGTTGACTTGTGAAAATTTGGCGTAACTTTTTTGTGCCTCCTGCAGAGCAGGCTCTAATGTAGTTACCTTCCAGCTCAGTAGCCATGTGAAACTGGTCAGCTTGTCAGTTTGAACACATCCAATATGCTTGACTGCTCTTGATTGCTTCCCACGACCCAAAGGAGGGCAGGCAGTACACAAAGCAGCACTGCCACACCACTCTGACAAGAAGGCAACAGTCTGAGGGCACTCAGGTACTGATGTTATCTGCTCCCACAGAACAAGAGGCTTACATCAAGCACATGTATATGTACCTATTTCCACTTAGTAAAGTGCAAGCTTTCAGAGTATGTATTTTTTATCAGGGGAAAGGTTTCATGACCAACACACACACACATGCACACACTTAGAAAGCCATTGTAGTTGAAAAGGCACGATTAGTTATTGCTGCTAAGATTATATCCCACCACTACCACCCTTACTAAACTAGCAATTAAGTATATTTTTTCAGTTTAAGTATTGTTCATTTCAACTTTGTACAAAGCTGGTAAATACACATTTATGATGCTGAGATAACAAGAAGAAAAGTCTGCCACAGGGAATGGTGACAGGGAAACTGTTTTTTTGCTGGCCAATAGAAGATACTACAAGAAACCAAAAGGCAGTGAATTCAGCAGATGAGCAGGCGAGAATTTTTTTTCAGACGTGCCAGGACTGATTAAGGCTTGATGCATTTTGGAACACAAAGTTTCCTTCCTCAGGGGCAACCTGTAAAAGAAAACTCTTTTGCTTTCTCAGTTCTGAATCCAACTGCTATGTGCCCCTGAGGAACACACCTTTGTTTTTCAAAACGCGTTGGGCCTTAATCAGTACTGGCACTTCAGAGAACTGTTTCTCCCTTGCTCGTTGAACACAGAAAATACTGTTAGTGTACAAACAAGCCTGACAGGTGTACATTTCTGATGGCAGACAGGCACTGTTTTCTTTGCAAATTATTTGCAATAGGTTATTAGTACTTCATTGAACTAAGATAGAATGGGAGGAGTGTCAAAGGGGAAAGAGGTCTTGATGTATCTGGAGCAGGAAACTCTCCACACGGTAATAAATTGCTGTGTGCTAATACAGAACCACGTTTGGAAAAGACCGTTGAAAGCAGGTATTCATGAGGTTAGAATAAAAAAGCTCAACACTAATCAGCAATTATGGCTGTGGGAGTTAGACATCCTTCTGCCCAAAAGTGACAGTTATGTAGATTGGGGCAAAACTCTGCCAATCTAGATGAATTGGTTAATTATCCATTTCCTAGCAGGAGAACCCAGCCCAGCAATACTGAACAGTTTCATTTGTATTAATTTAACTGCACCTGGGCAGGTGATGGGAGGAACGATGCTTCACTCAACCTGGCACCGTTTCAAATAAGAACTGCAGGCAGCCCGGTGGTGCATTTTCTAGTGTGGCCTGGTGCTTTCTGATATGTTTGAACATTTTGACTGCAAAGAAGTGCATACTGAAAAGAATGCAAATTCTAAGGACACAATCCAGCAAGAAGTTCTTCCATGCGATTTTTCTGTGCAAACTCCAGCAGAATGAATGTGGTAGTACTTCAGAACAGTTCATCTCATTCTGGTTGGGTGTGTAGACAAGACAGCTGCAAAGGCAAACTGCACTGGGCCCTAATTCTACATCTTTGGGATATCCATTGTTCAACTCTCTGTGCTCGTAAATGATCCAAGGGAGAACAAAATAAAGATTCTGGTCCAGATATTTAAAAAGTCCTTTTATGGTTAGGAGAAGCAGTTACTTTTAAAAAAACGAATGCATGGATTGGGGTTTTAAAAGTTATTGAAAATACCTAAACAAGCAATATGATAATTTAGGATTTAGAGTGACAATAGTAGATTTATTTTGGGAAAGCAGGAAGACAACGTAAGATGGCTAAACAACCATATCAGCCAAGTTTTGACATTCATCAACAGTGGATATATGATAAAATTCTACTTATCTGTTGGTGGGATGGTTCAGGAGTCTAAATTACCCTAACCTACAGATTCATTTCCCATATATTATCTGTCCATGTGTCAGACATACCAGCATCCATGGTTTCACACTGAATGCCTCCCAGGCTGTACAGTCCCATATCAGTTTGGTCAGGCTATCTTGATTGCATCGGTCACACATAATCTGTAAGAGTAGCCATGGGTATGCTGCAATAACTTATAGGAGCAGTCCAAAGCAAACATTACAAAGCAGCCACTAACTACAATCTGTCTGCCATGGACTGATGATAGCCTGCTTCATGAGAGGGAGGGGAACAAACAGGCCAAGTGGATGTCCGCACTCGTTTTTGGCCTTGTTCAAAATGGTGCCCAGCACACACCACAACTAATTCTGGCTTAAATTACCTGTGGTGAGCTTGATGTAATGCCTGCAGTGAGGCCATGACCATCCCCTAAGTGAGCATATTTTGGACAAGCCTAACCCTCCCCTGGCATGCACTAAATTCCAGTTTGGGCTCTATGGTGCCCCACTGCCACAGGGGCTACACTAATACAGGGTACTGCTGCCCCAACAGTATCTCTACATCACCATGAATCCATTAATAAGCTTCTTCTGCATGTCTGTATCAAAAATCTTGCATACTTCCTACTTGAATTAATAACACTGACCACATTGCTGCCTCTTTCAAAAGGTCAAGTGCCTTATTAAGAGAGAGAGAACCTTTGTCTTTCAGAAAATACTGGTATCAGTTCTGGGCTAGTTTGTTCTCTGGTGAGAAGTGTTTCATTGCGTCTTTCTACAAAGGTACTTTGCACTTGAATTTCAGCAGAGGGTCTGATTCATATATTGTTCCCCCCTTCAATAGTTCCCTTGGAGGAAGGATTCTTTTCTAAAACTAATTGCTAGTGAGATTGCTGGCGCAACCAGAAAGGCTGCACATGTGCTTGAAAGGCAGTCACATTTCGCTCTGTTGAGCAAGCCTGAAAGTAGGATTGGCCTGTAATGCCTTTGGACAATTCTAATGTCCTTGCATTGTATCAGGAGCCAGAAATCTTGGTGATGTATCTTTTACAAAACATTCGAGATGAGCCCCCGAGGGTCATGTTTCTGACATAGTGCCCCATGACATTCTGATAAGCAAAAGAGCGAAAAGTGGACTAGATAGACATAGTGGACTAGATCAACTATTGGGTGAATCCAAATTTGGACACAAAGAGCGCGCATCAGTGGCACCTTCTCAAGCTGGAGGGAGGTAACTAGTGGGGTGTTACAGAATTCAGTCCTAGGTTCAGTGCTCTTCAACATTTGTATTAATGATTTAGATGAGAAAGTACAAGGAAAGATAATCAAATTTGCAAATGATACAAAACTAGGGGGAATAGCAAACACCCTCGAAGGCAGAATGAAGACCCGAGGCACTCTTGATAAGTTTGAATGTTGGGCTGAAAGCTACAGAATAGGGACAAATGCCAAGTCCTCCACCTGGAAAAAAGAAACCAAATACATTAATACAAGATGGGGAATATGTGGCTCTTGCCAGTTATCCTTCATTGGATGGTGAGTACTGTGGAAATAACTGGAAATGATATGGCCAAAAGGCCACAGGTCGGATCCAGGTTGATGCTGGACCAACTGTGCTGATGGAAGTGGACTTCCCTACCCTCTCCTTCTCTTGGCAGTTGCTTGAGCCCCACGAAAATGCTTCACAGAGAATCAGGACTCCCTGGGGTCCACTGCATGGTTTGCAGGAGGTTTCCCCCAAATCAGATGGAAGGATTTTCTGCAGGCAGAGCCCTTCCTCTGCAGAAGGCAGATCCAAGAAGCAGCCCCACAAAATGTGACATTTCCATACTCCATTGCTTTTGAGCTGGATGGATTTGGGCCCAACTTTTCAGGTGCACCTTTGCAGTGGATTTCAGCCTGCAAACTGATTATGCTACAATAACAACATCTTCCTATACTTTTGTACTTTGAAATAAACTCTGCAGTCCCACACTTTACTGCCTTGGTTGCTCATTTTCTGAAAAATCTTCAGTGAATCAGAGAAACAACATGGATCACTGCAACGCTGATGAACCCTGAGAGAGGATATCAAATTGCTCCTGCCTTCAGTTTCTTCTCTGCAATGAGACAATGCTAAAGAGCCTCCAACATACAACCAAGTCTGTTTACTTATGAACAAATGTAAGTCATTGAGAAAATGGAGGAAAACATCCTCGGCAATTGCAGGTAACAGACATTTCTCATTTGGATGTATCCATAATGTTCTTTTTCAACAAATTGCTTGTCAAGCTTTCTTCAACGTAATTAAGCTAAGCTAGTCAGACAAAGTTGCTGTTATTTTTCAAAGAGTCCTTGCTTGTTGTCAACCCCTTCACTTAATTTTTCAGGACAGCTAATCACAGTCACTAGTGGCATCTCCCACACAGAGTTTAACCCTGTTTGTCTAAACCTCCGAGTTGTTCGTGGAGTTAGCTCTCCCCCACCCTCAGCCCCTGAAGCCGTGCGGCTATTTTTCCCAATAGATGTTCTCTTCATGCCTCTACCATTTGCTTTTTTGGCCAGACACAGCTAGTAGAACATCTTGCTTTATGGTTCAAAGGAATCCATTAGACGTGTCTAGCACAGAACCTCTCAAATTATGTTGCTCTTTTAAAACATGGCCATGTGTGATCTGTGGGATCTTGCATTTCTCGTAGCGCAAACGTAAAACAAGAGCCTTTGTTCAAGCCGTGATTTAATTTTCCTGTGCTCTTTTGGCTTCCTACGTATGCAGCTACATAACCATTTTTCTGTCCCTGCCAATCCGTGTAGGTGGGCTGAATGTAATTACCCATACTGGAATTTGGCAAGGGCACTGGTTTGAACATCCCAGTTTTCACAAAACGTACAGAGAGCGCTTATTAAGTCAAGGCTGTCTGGGGCCTGCTTTCACAGCTTATTCAAAAGTGCCATGAAAAAGTCCACCATGTAACCCTCCCCCAGTGCCACACCGCTGAATCGCATTCTTCGGCTGTGTTGGACGACAACTTTGCTGGCTGAGAGATGCTGAAAGTTGTTGTCCAGCACGTCCGGAGCTCACTAGGTCAGGAAGGGTGGCTGTGTGGCCTGCGATGAAAAAGTGCCCCCTCCTGAGTGGGCAATGCAATTTGCAGCTTCAAAGCTTGATGCTCTCTGTGCACCATCCATTTAGTTCTACCCACAAGGCTTGATGCGCTCATCCCTAAAAGCCGGGTCTCTAGAATTAGAGTAATTTTCTGGACAACAATTTCTTAGAGTCCCTTTATGCAGTTGGTTGGTTCGAGTCACCATCTCCTGCTGTTCCTGAGAAAAGTAGCAGAAGAGGAGCTGATCAATCATCTACCTCAGTCCTGCTATACGTCCCATGCAAAGGGGCTGCTGTAGTTTGGCTGAAATTCCTTTCTGTGTGAGCATGCCTGAGAGAGAAGAAAGGGGGAGACTCAGGGAAGGGCAACTTGGTACCCTGTAGAGGTTTCTGACTATGGCTCTCGTATCACCCAGCCAGGCTGCCGGCCTGCCGCTGCTGCTGCTTGTGCAGAAGAGCATGGTCCAGGCACCCATATCTCTCTCTTCTCAAACACTGATCTGTTCAAATATTTAGTATTTGAATTGATGCATCACTTCCCACCAAGCTATCGAAGCAGTGGATGTAAAATACAGCGGCACAACAGCAACAATAAATATAACAATAAAAAATAATCAGCAATAAAATCACACACTTGACTACGTGCTTGCTAAATATCACTGGCTGGGCTAGATTTCCGGGAAAGACTACGAGTTTCCTATAGTCTTTCCCTGACTGTGTGAACATCAGAACTGTGGGGGCCTCTCTAATGTCAACTGGGAAAGCGCTCCAGAGGACTGGTGGGTGGAATCTGCCAGGCTTTACGAAGTGCTCCCAGTGCCAACAGAGTGCAAAGGTCTGCTCTTGGGATCACACAATTATTCCCCAATAGCCTCTCATGAGCTGGCAAATTGAATTTTAATCTCCCCATTGTTTAAAACACTGTTTAAGACTGGCAGAGGTGTGTGTACTTTGAACTTAAGCAAGGGCTCTCAGCTGCACACATGGACCTCTGCGGTATTAGCCTTGTGTGGAAATAAGGCCTTTCGAAACAAACTGGACTTTCTTCCGTGTCAAGTGTTTAGTATCAGGATGCTAGGCTTTTAACTACACTCCCCCTGCATCTGTTGGAAGAAAAAACCCCCGACACAGTCATTTAAAACTATTTGTGATCTCTCTGTTATGCTCATAGTTTTAAAATAAACATCAATCTTTCTCCCTCACCAGTTGCGTTTGTTCCGGTAGCCCCACAGTGCGGCTAACCGCACAATGTGGCACAGACATTAACCAAGCCAAGAACCTTGGGACACGATTCCTTCGCATTCTGCCTAATGGAACAGCTGGATGAAGCACAGAAGAAAAAAGGGAGATCGGGACAACAGAGTTGATACAGTGTTTCGACCGGAAGAGATAGGTTGGGGAAATGGGAGAAAGGCACTCATCCATTCTTTTAGTGTTTCTTCTTATAAAATATTCAGAATGCCATGGTTGAATGGAAGTAACAGCACTGAATTTAGTTTAGCAAATGATGCTTTTTGTTTCCTATTCTGTTTTCAAGAAAATCTCTCTCTGTGTGTCTCTGTCTCTCTCCTCACAAACAGCATCACAGAGCAAACCTCTGCCCGTCTTAAAGCTAGCAAATTCACTTTTTTGCCATGAGCCTTCATCACCTCCTTACATCTGTGTGGAACACACACACACACACACACACAAAACAAATCAACAAATAACTGTGTGAGCATCTATGGACACAATCCTTTGCCCTTGATTCATGCCTCTAAACTCTGCTGCTACTGTGCTCACTCCACCTATTTAATCTCGATGGCAGAAAAAAAGCCATCTAGATAAAATGCCTTTAAAGGGAGGAGAGGGAGGGGGAAGGAGGTGGGGGACCAAGGGAAATTGTCTTATGCCTTTGGCCCCTGCCTCCTCCCTTCCCCACCGCCCAGCAGGCCTCTTTCTGCCCTTTTGAGGCCCAGATGCAAGCTCAGGAAGGAGGATCCAGGGTGGTTCTTGTTCTGCTGTCTGCGAGGGGAACAAGTAGGGGCCTGAGCTTCACAGTTCCAGTTTCTGGATCACAGGATACCAGAGCTGGGACGCCAAATAAACCTGCGGCCCTCCAGATGATACTGGGAGACCATAGGAATGTTTCTGTGATCTGAAATCTGCACAGCTTTCTTGCTACTGGGATACCTTCTGTTGCTAAACAACTCTTCTTTACGTATGGCTGATTACTTTGAGTTCGCTCTTCACTTCACTCATTGCCCCCCTTGGTATTATCTGAGCTTCCACACTTGAATCAGTGGATGCTCTTTTGGAACAACTGCAGACTCTGAACAAGGACTCTTCTGCTCCTTCTGTATCATGTGGTCATGAAATTGGATCATTCTAACCACTTGAAAAAGATTGCTGTCTTTGTCTCTTCCTTATGTTGGTAAATCTTCATTTGAAATCCCTTGTGTGTTGTGTGGGTGCATTTGACTGCATTTGATTAGGCAAGCAAACCAATTCCAAGAAGTCTTGATATATGGAATTCCCAGAACATATTTCTGAGCCATAGACTAGGGCTTTGTATGAACTGGAAATACAATGGCCTTTTAGTGGTTTATCTGCAATACAATGCCATTAGTTCCCTAATGTATGATTTTAAAATGACTGTCAATGTTCACAGAATTGTGGGATTGGAAAGATGTATGGGCATGCACACATTCACAAATCAGCTCAAAGGCAATGAGAAATACAATGCAAAAGAGAAAAGGGTTGATTGATCTTAGAATCTTTAGAATGATTGAAGCTGAATTTAAAGAGATAATTGTGTTTAAAACAAGGTCCATATAACTGAAACAATCCTTTCTGTCTATGAATGAAAAGACAAGTGTTGCAGATATCAGGAGTGGAAACCTTTTGTTACTGAGTAACTGACAATGGGATGAAACAGTGAGCAAATGCCTCCTAAATGATGGGATTTGTACACCATTATATCTGAAAAGAAGCAGGCCTACACAATTGCCTGTTTAAGTTTGAATCCTGTAACAATGTATGTGCTAGGAAATATTAAGATCTGCCACACCAGTATGATGGTTGTGAAGTCCACAGAAAGTCACTTGACTCTGTGAGTTCAATCCTAAGCAAAGGTATATAGCATGGGTCCTCAAACTACAGCTCGGGGGCTGGATCCAGCCTGCCATGCCCATTTGGACCTGCCGCCCGTGTGCCCGTGCCCGTATGCCCGCCGCCCATGTGCCCGCTGCTGCCCACCTTGCTCTGTGCATGGGGAGGCAGAGGTTTGCTTACTCGGAGAAAACTCTCCAAGCGAGCAAGCCGCTGCCTCATGCTCCTGCCTCATGGAGCATGCCCGCCCGCGCCTCGCCTCGCCTCGCCTCCCCTCGCCACATGCACCGCCCCCACGTCCGCCCCCTCGCCCGCACGAACCGCTGGCACCACCTTTCCGGCCCACGCCCAGCACCGGCACCTTTCAACTGGCCCCCTGGTGAAAAAGTTTGAGGACCCCTGGTATATAGGATAAAGCACCACTGAGCTCACTAGGACCTCATTCTGAGTAAAAATGCACAGCATTGGATTGCACATGGCCCGGCCTTCTTTAGAATGTGCCCGCCATCTGTGGGTGATGAAGGTCTTTGGAAGTGAAGCAGGAGAGCATGTTGATTGTCAGCTCCATCGTTCCTGTTATGTAACAGGGCAAGGAGTGGCGTAAGCAAGAGCGGATTTTTAGAGAAGTCAGGCCTTATTGCCTGACCTGGCCCTTTACCTATGTGGGTGCTTACTCTGCATTCCCCTACATTGCCCAAACCTGTTGGTGATGCACAAGTTGACTTGGTTCTACTCCCAATATCCTTGGTACCAGCTTCAGTGTGATGAGCAGGTCTCTCCCTCCCTCTTTTCTTCTCCAGCAAACTCAGAAGAAGCAATTTTTTATTAGAGCTTAACTGGTTTCAAAGCAGTATAAATCCCAGCAGAGTCCTGCCTGGGATGTGGGAGAAGCATCATCCCGCGTGAAGAGAGGAATCCAAATGGAAACTGCCCCTCCTTCCCTCCCTTTCCAAGGAGCTTCTGACTCCACCCTCAGAGTAGCTCCTGCTGCTGGAGGGCTAAGAGGTGGGGATACTGGATAGTAATCTTGAAACTGCCAAGGCATCTGCCCACATTTGCCTTCCAGTCTCCTCCACAGAATTGTACAAACTTACCTGAGCAGATCGTCATGTGTGAGAGCTGGACCCCCTCTCTACATTCAGAATCTGTTGCAGGTTTGAACTGTGACAGAGCCTGGCTCACATGTAACAGCAATTTCTGGGTTGTTTAATCCAGGATTTACCAAGGCTAAGTTGGAGAAAGTAAGTGTGTCGCCCACTGTGTGCTCCCTGTTGCTACTTCCATTCAACAACCCAGGAGCACCCCATTCCTGGACAGTTTCATGATGGCTGAAGCAGGAACTCTGAGTTGTTTAGGGGTTAAACAACCCAGAGTTAACTCCAAAACCATGTCTTAGTGTTGGGTTAACCCTCTGACATGATATCAAGAGTGAAGTAGAAAAATTGATGAATCAGGCCGTTGTGGTTATGTTAGCAGCAGCCACAAGAATATTAGGCAAAGATGGTGTTTGTGGCTCAGAACTGGGTGAAAATAGGTTGCAGGAGGGGACTGGTGAACAATTAACTGATGCTATGGAGCCTGGTTTGGTCACATATAGCAAGAGGGGAAGGGGCAGAGCCAGAAGACAAGGTCCAAAGCAAACCCAAATTACTCTGACTAATGAACTAGCTCGGCCTCAGGGGTTTTACAGGGCCTGCTCTGTGCTGATGGCAGTCTGAAAACTGGTGCGGAGGGGGTGGTCAGCGCTCGATCTGTAAGGCCCACTGAGACACTCAAATACGGCCAGTGTGGGAGGCCAAGTGCTGCAGGCCCTGGTTCAAGGACTCATCCCGCGCCTGTCTGTAGATGTGCCCCCCTCCGTGTGTGTGTGTGTGTGTGTGTGTGTGTGTGTGTGTGTGTGCATGCATGCAAGCCCTTTGTTCCAATGGTTCACTTACAAAGTAGCATGCATGTTGTTGTTTAAAACAACTTCGTCATAAAGAAACCAAAATAACCTAAGAATAGAAACCTGCAGTCACATTATGATTAAAAATAAAACAAAACACAGCACAGCATGAAGCGGCACAAAATAGCATCCCTTGATTAAATCAAATGCCATTAAATGTTTGGAGGGGAATCCATTTATTTATTTATTATTTCCATGTGGTGCCTAAATGCTAGCAAAAGGGGGGCTTGATGAATTAATGAGCAGAAAAGCTTAATAGTTTCCTTGTATCGATCCAGGTTTTTTGGGGGGACGGGGGGGGGAGCATCGGATCATTTGGAGCTGCAAAATGAAAGGGTTAAACAGCCTGTCCTCACTGACCCCTTTTTCGGCTCAGACACAGTCCAGCTGCCACGAAAAGACCATAAATGCTTAGTTATCTAAGTTGTTGTTTTCTCCCAGGGTGGGATGCTCGTGGTTTTTCTGTCTCAATTGCCGAAATTACCTGGCCAGCCATGGGAAATAATGGTGGAATTCTGATTAAGCTGTGGTTTGTTGTTATTGTGCATCCCCAGACCCATTTTCTCTAGATGCATGTTGGCTGAGAATGATGGGGCTTGTAATCCAACACATCTAGCTGGCATTAAGTTGGGAAGTATCTGTCATAGACAAACAACTCTGCATTTAAGAAAGCAACTGGAGGTTAAACCATCTGGGTAATTTCTGTGAAGAGGAATTTAATTGTTTCTCCACCTTTACTAGAAGCAAAGCATTGCCTGCTGTTTGCTTGGGTCTGAGTGGATGGTGAATGGAAGAAATTTAGTGTTTCATCATCTACATTTACTTTAGTTCAAGGAAAAGCCAGGTAAAAATGAAATCAAACAAAAGATAAGCTCAATCATATCGGTGTCCTTGTTGGAGTTTATTACCCATTGTGATAAAACAGCCAGATGTTATTTGCTTAACATTTTATGTGGCAGTCCAAGTACATCAATGGTCCAGTGAAGTATGTCAAGGTAAACAGATGGAATGTGAAGGGTACACACATTTTCCAAAGATTTGGGCACATATGGAATCACCCAGGGAATAATGGTTTGCCATAACTCCCTGTCCTGTTGTTACTTCAAATTTATGTATTTACGGTATTTATTTAGGCAGATTCCAGAGCAGTGAAAAGTAAAAACCTAAAACAGATAAAAGAATAAAGCAGTATGCTAAAAACAGAGTACCATGAAAGCCATGGTTATGGCTCAGGAAGAAAGGCTTCCTGGAATAAAGATAACTTCAGCAGGTACCAAAATCAGGACAGTGTTGGTGTCTGCCTAACTTCCCAAGCTTGGGAATTCCACAGAAATGGGGCCACCTCACTGAAGGAGGCTCTTCTTTTAGTAGATTCCATCAAGTCCATGTAAAACACTAGGAAGTTACCCCAATGACCTCAGTGCCCAGGCAAAGAGGGCTTCTGGTTATGCCAACGCAACATACTTTTGGGCTGAGGTTACCTATGAAGCTACGACGTTGCCTGTGTTGGGGATAATACACAGTTTATTGAACACAGTGATGAAATACAGATGAAGAATATTGTTAATGAAACAAAAGAAATCTTACACTTCTCTTTTCTGTGAACTTAAACATGGGGGTGCTCTGTGGGCTTCCAAAGATGCCTGACCAATTGTCCCTAGGGCAGAAAAGGAAAGACAATACCTTATGCATGGATTTCATTAGGTCCCTTTCCACCGCTATTGTAGAACCTGTCAGGATGTACCCAGGCTTCCTTCCTCTTCCTGGGAACAAACCTGTTTTGGTAGGGTAATCAGGTTCATTCTTGCTACAAAGTCATGCCTTATCTGCAGATGACTGGGGAAGGCAACTTGAAGGCCATTATCTCTGGTGCTCTTTCTAACAAGTTGAAGGGCATACTTTCAAGAAACTTTTGGCTTTTGGACCATGGTGAGGTTCACCACATTACCTGTTGAACCTCAGTAACCTGTGCACCCATTCTTCTGGTAGAGCCTGAACAATGCACTCCACCCCTTGAACTTTCGCAGTTGTCCATAAGCAGTCCTGAAGATAACTACAACCACTACTTTTTTGCTAAGCTGATATGCCAATTACAATGCAAAAGTATAAGACAAACTATAATAGAACATACCAAAAAGAATTCCAGATCCAAAATCACTCTAGCTGATAAATAGGTCCCAGCACTGACTTTTAGTGAGGATTTACACTCGCTAAGGCACTGTTGGAATTCCATTTCCTCTATCACTTTGTCTTCCATCAAAACATTTGGTTCATTTTGATTTGTGAACACAGAAAGTTCACTACCTCCTGAATGTCAGTAAGGTCCTCACCATTCTTCTGGTAGGATCTGAACAATACAGTTGGTAAGTTTGAGTCTCCTCTTGAGCTGCTAGTGTTGGTGCCAGACTTTTGAGGCCCTTGGGCAAGACACCCCCAAAGGGCCCTTCAGTGACCCAGTCTGCATAACCACTGTAGCTATTACCCATTAGAAGCTGTGGTGGCTGTGGAACCTGTTGGTGCTAGGCTAGCAATCCAAGTGCTCGCTGCTGCAGCTTCTCATTATGCATGACCCTTCTGAGGGTCAGTTCTTGACAAACCACCCAGAACCCACAAGCTGTTTTAGGGCCACAGGTGGCCTAACATCCTGCTGTCTCAGGATTGAAAGTTATGGCACCACCGAATATTCAGAATGGCCAATGCTGTGATCATCAGCTCCATGGGGAATCCACCCAAGGTTCTTGTTATATGTGAACCTCTCTAGCGAGCCTGTCTTCACACCACCATTGTCAGCAGCTGCCACTTCTCCTCTTCCTCTTTCTCATCATTGCTGCTATATGCTTGCTTGAAAGGCAGAAAGCCCGTGAGCAAACTGGCAGTAGCATCTACTGTTCTTCCTACTCACCACCATTATTATCTGGGCCAGATGAGAGGCCGGTGAAGTAGCAAGCTGCAATGGGGAAAGGGAGGAGCAACTCCATGGGGCTCTTCTGAGTGGACCCCTGCTGGGGCATGAGCCCTCAACTGGCACCTCTCCTTGGCATCAGTCCTGAAAACTGCTACAAGCGCTGTTAGAATACAGGTTTGCCTGGGCTTGCCTGCCACTTGAAAGGGCTCTTAGCAGTGGGCTATTCATTCTGTCAACAATACTGTGACTCATCCACGTGCGGGGAGGGCTGGGCCTCCCGGTTGCAGGAGCCTGTTCTTCTAGATACTAATAAAGTAGCACTTAATATAGGCCATTTCTGTAGTTCGGGAGGAAAACATGGCTCTACACAGTAATAATTATGTGTCATCCTGGGAATAGGCTTGACATTTGACAAAAGTGTAGGAAAACATCTAAAGACTCTGGTAGATATCAGTGATTCCTCCTTTTGGTTATGTTTAGCCTAAACATTGATGCTGTCCTTTCCTCAGGCAACTGCCACCTACCCATCTCTAATCTGCTTCCATGATGTTGCCCTGGGGCACCCCGCTCCACATTGGTAAATCCACCTTCCCCAATACTAATGCAGTTGCTAAGATGCAAGAGCAAGGCAAGGGAAAGCTCATCACTTGAGTTTCTTAATCCCCCACTTTTGGTCTGCTCTTTAGAGTTGAGAAAAGAACCTCAAAATTGAAGTGACGTGTGTCTAGCATCATACCAGCGGGCAAACATGGTTTATTCAGACAGATCTTTGTGCTCATAAACTGACTGTTTTGGTAAATGCCCTGTTGTTCATCTGACTGTTGCTTTTATCAGCATTATTGGTGTCGCACCCACCCGCTTTCATGTTTTGATAATTGTTTTGTATGTTACAGCTGTATGCTGTCGTGAGGACTATTTGTTGGGAAGGACAGCATATAAATGGAATGAATATGTAAAATTACTGTGCACCACTTTTATGTGGGGATAAAGCTGCACTAGCATGGGAGAGGCTGAGCTGTTGCTTCTAGGTCTGCACATTTTAACTTTGAAACGTACTCTTTCTTGAGTGGGGTGGGGCAAAGCCCGGGGCAGAAGCAGACAGAAGAGCTGGGAGAGCAACCAGTATTGCAACCACATGTGCGGCCTCCTCTTTATGAGGAAGGCAGTGCGAAGAGCAGGGATGGTTGAGCTCTCACGGGGCGGGGGGGGGCAGCCCAGCGGAGGCCCACTGGCAGCAGTGCCTGGAGTCCGACCTCCTTCTCACCAGCTTTAGCCCGCTGGTTCACCCGGCTTCACTTTGGCCAGGACAATGGGCGTGGCGGTGAGGAAGATGAGGAGGAGGAGGAGGAGGAGCTGCTGGGAAGGTCAACTATGAGAAGGCAAAGGGAAGGGGCCCATTGAAGGTGTCTTGCCCAGGAGCCCTCCAAAACCTAGAGAAAGCAATGCTTGGAGGAAACACACACATGCACTCTTTGCATGTGGGGGAATCACACACACACGCCCTAAAGCAACAGGTGAAAGGTTGCACCGGGCTGGAGCTTGGCAGCCTGGTGTGTAGCCCCGTGTGTTGGCACTTCCTACACACAGTTCCAGCATGTGCATGCCAGTGGATGCAATGCTGCGGAGTGCTACTCAAAAGTATTCCCACAATATGTGCACATTTGTTCCTTCTGCTGAAAAAATAGTAGCAAAGGGGCCCAAGGTAGAGAGAAAAAAACCAACTGGGCCATTTTATTGTCGTCATCCACATAATCTGACTATGACTCACAAATCTCTCTCTTGCCTTGTCCTAATATTTGAATTAACAGCTACTTTTAAGTGCTTTTTGTCCTCTTTCCATTTTCATTCCCTTAGCACCATTCCCTTGCATGCCTCCTAAAATAATGATAACAAGACCGTACTCTCTCCCACAACCCATTATGCCATTTTTCTCCTTAAGCACAAGATACTTTAGGTTGAGAGATAATATGGCTGCTTAAGGCTACCTGTGTAGATTAGTGGCTTAGGAAGAATTTGAACCCAGGTCTCTGGACAGGTGTGATGGGAGTTGTAGTCCCACACATTTGGAGGGCACCAGATTGGGGGAGAATATGCTAAGCCATATTGTTGGTTTATGCTTTAGCTTCAGATTACTTTCTAAATGTCAAATGTTTCCTAGTTTGCAGCTGTAACTGGGTCTTGAGTTTACTCTTTCACAAAAAAGGGATAGATCAGATTATATTCCATGTCAACTGAAAAGTTAAATTTTCTTCAGTCTTTCAATTTCACCTGTAATATTTGTGGATTCCAAATTTTTCTCTGAACATAGACAGAACTTTTCAATGAATG
The DNA here is from genome assembly GCF_004798865.1 of Varanus komodoensis. Lineage (NCBI taxonomy): Eukaryota > Metazoa > Chordata > Lepidosauria > Squamata > Varanidae > Varanus > Varanus komodoensis. The sequence continues at coordinate 13,180,862 of NW_025335761.1, forward strand.
ACCAAAATAAGTTGAATAGAAATTGAGGTTATTTGGCTGGGCAATTTCCTTTCCATTCTGTAACATGGAAAAACAACAGCAGTAGCGATATAGTAGACTGCATTTATCTCATGAAAACACTTCCACTCTTGGCTAATGGCCACAATTAATTAACCTTCCAGCAACAACCTTTTATCTTAGATATATTTCTGGATTCTGCCAACAGAACAAATTATGTTTTAGTGTTCTCCGGTTGACTGTAAAAGCAAAACAGAAACAAAAATAAAAACAAAAAAAGGAAAAAACCTCAATTGGTAAAATTAAAACCAAGCAAAAGCAATTCATGTTAGATTTAAACTAGTTGTCGCAAATGGAAATAGCATTTTATTAACACTTTGCAAAAGACAATATTTCAGATTTCAATAGATTTGAAACAGCCAGGCAAATAATGAACTGAAAACTCATTTGTACCATACACAGTAGTGACTCCACAAAGTACTGCTGAGTGTGGGGAATACTTCAGTACTTCCATGTTAGAGTGCTTTGAAGACAGATAAATGCACAGAGGCCTAGTGTGGTTTTTTTCCTTAGTGATTGTTCCTTTAAAACCAGCAAGCCTCCTCCAACACACAGTCCTTTATCTGAGCTGGGCTATAAATCCCACCATCACCATCCATGCTAGCTGGATGATGGGGATTGTAGTCCAACACTGATAGAGGGTGCCTGGTAGAGGAAGAATGCTTTACATGGCTATTTCTAGAGCTCTTTAACCTCTCAGTTGTTTGCAATATCATGGCATTAATTGACTTTTGAGGGGAACTGTAAGCAAAGAGGATCTTGTTGAACAGTAATAAAAAGGAAAAGTTCTCAGCTTGCTCGATTCATCTCATTGTAAATAAGCATGAAATGAGCACGCCACCCAGGACTTAGGGCTCACCATTATACCCAGAAGCAGGTGGGGCTGGGGCTTGGCTCTTGGGTGAGGAAGACCATTTATTCTGTCCCCCAAGTGCTCCCAGTGGAGCCACAACAGCGGTCTTGGCTGCATCCAGATCATAGGGGGACAAGGTTAAAACCTCCCGCAGCCTTCCTGCTGAAGACAGCTGCCCCCTTCCTGCATGAGAGTGGCAATCCTTCCCCATTCTCAGGGGAAAGTGGTCTCACGGTTACCCAGGGCTTTTCCCACATGAGGCACTGATTGTGTTGTTAATTGCTCCAGCTAGCTCCAGTTTTGTCACAACTCTCAGATCTGAATCCTGCACAGAGTTCCTCCTTCCCTGCTTTTCTGCTGCACAACCTCAAGGTGGGGCTGTGCATTGTGACAGAGTGCAAATACACCTGGAGACAGAACCAATTCCCGTTCTAAAAACAAGCCAACCCACTGGGAAAGGGCTCTGAAGAAACAGACACAAAACCGGAGGATGGCGACATCATCTTAAGAACCCATGTGGAACCACGTGCAATCACGCCTGCATGACACGTGTTTCATGTGGGAAAGCCCACAGCAGGCAGCCGAGGGCTGCACGCCAGCTTCCCACCTGTGGCTTGCAGCATCATTTAAGGAACCCACAGTGAAAATTACATTTTTGTCAGTTACACTGCCTTCCATCATCACGGGCTGACAAGGGCAATGCAATTTGAGTGCCTTTATGGTGTTGTAATAACGTCAGATCCACCCAAGAAGTTGATTCATCAAGTTCCTATGCTTATCTAGGTTGCTGGGAAATGTCACTCCTAGAAGGAAGAGATTCACTTCATATTTAATAAAGGTAATAATATATACACAAATCTTGTTCTCAAACACTGATGGAAACAGGGGATGTAAATAGAAAGTTGGGAGCTGAAAGTGGCTTAGCAAGTAGGATTTATTTGAATTCTTCTCTAGGCACAAAATCCCACCTGTCCCTCTGCCTAAATAGAATGGGAAATTTCAGTGGATTAAGAAGAATTAAGATGCATTTGCAAAATATGTGTGTACCTCTTTCATTGGGTCTGGTAGCACAGAACAGAAGAAGGTTAACGGGAGTATTGATCAGGAAACAAATTGTATGTCTCAGACTGGTTTCCCCACCCCATATATACACGCTTTCCAAGCAAACCAGGGCAAAACCCTTCTCACCAAAGTATTATGTTGAAACTGGCCAGCTAGCTTGGCTTTGTGATTCAGAATAAGAAACGTAAGAAGTCAAAAACAAAAGACACAAGTCAGACTAGCAGCTGTTAAGAACATAGGGCTTAAGGATAAAAGTTAATTCCAAACGAAACCATCTCCTTCCTAAGCAGGAGTTGACTCCACCTGCAGGGCGGTTCGTGTTGCTCATAGGCCAGTCAGCCGGAACGGCCGAGGCTACCGAATTGGTCTGCCCTTTCCATCTGGTGCTGTATAAGTCTGCCCCCATTGTTAAGTCTGCCCCCATTCATCTCCTTCTGTTCGACAGAGTTTCCCACAGAACCAGACACGCTCTGGTTCTCCCAGTCCCTTGGCTTATCTCTGGGTATGCTGGCCTTGGCATTTCAGCTGGGAATTCTGACCCTGCCTCTCCTTCCAGTTCCCATTCAGAATTTGAGGCAAGAATTTTGGAAAGCCCCCTTTTCGGAGAAGTGGATTTAGTCTCTCCATCATAGACATACTGACAATGGCTCAAACATCCAAGGTCTCCACTGCGTCCTTTCTGTTCGGCTACCTGCCCCTGAACTAGCTAGGGGAGGATCCGAAATGAAATCTTTAAGGGTTCAGTCCTATGGCTGCCTCCCTTGCTGCTCAGAAGTGCCATGGCTGTGCCTCACACTGTGTATTTTATCCAGATGATTGTTTTTGGATGTCTAGATAAGCACCTGATGCTTATCTGATGGTTAGAATAAGCACCGGAGAGGGAGAGGAAAAGCGGTTGGAGCGCTGAAAAGAACGGGCATCAGTCCGAGCACGTCCCATTTTGTTCTCCCCGAGACCAGTTGCAGTGCCAGAGCAGTGGCCAGCAGGGGTGAGGGCTTCGTTTTCAGAGTCCCAGCAACAAGGTCTGGGACCTTGCAGTGGAAGGATGAGGAATCCTATGGCTCCCTGGATGATACTAGGGGGCCATAAGATTGTAATCTTCCCTATATGCCCTCCCACCCCTTGAGATCTGAGGCAGAGGTCCTGCTCCGGGAGCCCTCCTTGAAGGAAATTAGGAGGGTGAGTACGAGGCGGAGGGCCTTCTCTGTGGTGGCGCCCTGACCATGGAATACGCTCCCCAGAGAGGTTTGCCTGGTGCCAACGTTGTAGTCTTTTCGGTGTCAGGCAAAACCCTTTTTATTTTCCTGCCATTTTAATGTTTATTTGATTTAAACTGGGGTTTTAGTATATTAGTATATTGATTGTTGGATGCTGTGGTGTTTGTTTTATTCTACTCATTTTTTGTCCACCGTCCTGAGAGGTCTGTAGTGGACAGAGGACAAAAATTGCTTTTAATAAATCAATACTCTAAAAAGGTTTTGTAAAATGCTGGCATCATGACGATTGGAGACAGTGTATTATTGTTATTCCTTACTGTGGCTGGGTTTACAGCCTGGTCTTGCTTCTTAAGCGAAAACAAACAAAAAATGTTCTGCCATACGCCAGCCTAACAAAATGCTAACCTATGTCCAGTGGCTACATTATACTATCACTGATCATAGGAAGAGGAAGCAATAGGGGAACGATGCTGCATGGAAGTGCGCAGATGTATATGCGCTTGTGCCCTGGTGTTGTGTTCTTTAGCTAATGGCATGGCAGAGGAGAGTCACAGGCAGTTTTAAAATGGAGAATCTTCAAGATTAGTCAGGAAAAGTTGTCTTCATTGTCACCTATACAGAATACTGAGAACTCTGCAAATGAAGTTGTTGTTCTCAACGATGTCTTGAAAGCAAGATATAGATCCAGGGCAGGGTGTTTAATTTCAGATGTGATCACTCTGCTGCTTGGTGATGTACTCACGGGACAGAAATGCTTCCCAAAGGGCTGGCACGTGGTTCTAATAGCTAAAAAGTAATTGGAGTGAACTCTGAAATGCACCAAATCTGGTGTGTCATTCCAATGTTCGGTCTAGAAAGATGGTGGCCTCCTCACCATCTTCTTCCTTGTTGCATTTGTCAGGAGGGGAATGACAATCTGTCTGTGCTGGGAATGCTGCTGTTCTGGGTACATGTTCACAGGTCAGGCAGAGCTTGAGGATGGGCCCCGGGAAATGGCACCCCCAGGCACTGACATGGGAGAAGCAGAGAGGCTTATCTCAAGGCTGCCTTCTCCAGGTGTTCAGACCGATGTTGAGAATAGTCAGAGTCTACAGCTGATGGGAGAGGGTGTGGGACAAGAGCTCCAGGAGCCAGCCAAGCCTGGTATGACTCTGGACCTCATGAGTCAATGTCAGGAGAGAAAGGCTGTCCAACTCCCAACTTGAGCAGCAGCGTACAGAGAAGAGGCTTACCCACCTCCAAATTGGCACTCCCAGAGGCAGCAGGGCTGGGATACTCGAAAGGAATGTTCTTGGAAGTGGTTGCTAGATTGGGTTCAGTGAACCACCCTGTGCAAGCTCAGAGCTCTATTCTGTGGTGATTGTCCTTACTGGAAGTACTTTGGAGAATAAAGAGCTTTTCCAAAGAAATGGCCTGTTGCCTTGAGTGTGGAAAGGGGGAACCTAGCTCCTGAAAGTCTGGTCTGATGGTTGGAAGACCAGATTTGGAGCAGATGACCCAAGCATCTGCATGGGATGCCAGCTTTATGGGGCACTGTCATGGACTACAAGCTGTGCAATACACAGGCAAAACAAAGTGTTGTGTGCCCAGCATGGACACATGGGACCAAAGACTGCACCAACCCTTTGATTCTGCAGGGAAATTTAAAACATCAGTACCTGATCAACAAGTGCGGGGCGGGGGGGAGGCAAGAGAGAGAGAGAGCAACTGTGATGAGACCTATGTATGGAAATATATTGATATATTGTTTATATGACAAAGATGCATCTTGCATGCAAATAAAATGGGCTAGAAATGCAATAAAAAGGTATGTAAAAGTTGAACAAATGAAAGGGGTGCTGAAGAGGCCATTTTGTTTAGGACTGGCTTTGGATGGCTCCTGCAGGACTGAGACACTTCTACACATGTGGGTTGTTCCAAGGGCACCTAGCCCCCATCAAGCTGTATTCGATGAGTCTTAGCAGCACAGGACACTGCACCATTAATGAAATATGTGAAGTTTTAGGGCCTTTCTAAATGAGGATTTTAACCCACTACTTTACCAAAGCTTCTGCCTCTGGATTATCTGTGAAACTGGGATTGGATCCTCTAAACATATTATTCTAGTGTTTTTCCTTCTCTGCTTTTCTTATGTTCAGCTACATTAACACTAGGTGGTTGTAGCAGAATTGTGCAACTACACAAGTATTGCATTCTGTCATTCCTCCAAATACTAGAATTTTCCTGATCATCGAATTCCTGTGAAAATGTTTGAAAATCATGGGAGAAGCCTCAGAAGAGGCTGATGTCTTCTAAAGCCCCCATAAACTGCTGTGATTGAAGAATAAATGCCTTGTGCAGAAAAGCTTGCCATGAATCTCACAGCCTTTAGCTGGAAATTAAGCCACTCCACCTGTCTTCTGCTTTGCGTTAGTGACAGGGATGGATGCCTTCTTTTGCTCTTTCCAGGTCCTGTCTGTCTGCTCTGTGGGCATCCATGGTGATTTTACACCACGTAAAATCCATCTACACATTTGCACTTACATTTTCTAACTGCTGATTTAAGATTGTGGAAAACATGGCATCATGATTCAGAAAGAAGGCCAAACATTTCTGAGCCTCAGGGTTGCAGTGGTAAATTTGAAAAACACGCAGAGGGGTCTGAAATCCCAGAAGCCACCATGGCTAGCAGGAAGAGCGACGTGCCTGCCTTCGTAATGCCATGCTGCTTATCGCAGCTTAGCAGGGACAAGGTCATCCCAAAGCAGGATGGGAAGCTGGTACTTGAATTGGTGTACCCTGCAGTGCCGCTTTGTCATATCTGGGCTCCAGCTGTGACACACTTGCCAAAAAGCTGGGCCAACACTTTTTTAATTTAGATACAAACACAGCAAAATTGACTGACGCAAGCTAAGAATAAGGAGGAACGCTAAGGGCAACTTTTATGGTAGAGATATTGGTACAAAGACTAGCTTTGTCCGGAATGTGCAGGCTTTTACAAAAGGTATAAACAAGCCTCAGATATCGTAGATACCAGTGATTTGCCTTGGCATCCGTCCATCCTACGTTTTAGCTCTGTTTCCTTCATCTGTAGGCATAACAGTTGAAGTAGGCCTTGCAGAACAAGCTGAAATAGGAGACCTGCGATAATGAACAGGGGCGGGAACAGGTTCTCTCTTGTATGGTAGCAGAAGCTGAGCATGCAGGAGATACAGATGCTATTACAGACACTTGTCTAAACTGAAGTCTGAACAAGCATGGGATGCTTGAAAATCACCATCACCATAACCAGGCATTTAAATGAATGCATAAGTGCTGCTTTATGTGCAGCCTAAGTCTGATTTTCACAAATTAAAAATCTATGATGTAAAGATCTGTGACCCTTTCGCCCAGGAGTATGGAACCTGTGACCTACCGGATGTTCCTGGTCTCCACCCCCAGCAGAAATTGTGTCAGTTGTACAGAATATTGACAACTCCACAAATGACTTTTTTTTTAAAGTGAAGTTTTGCATCTATGGCAGGGTGTTTAATTTCAGATGTTATCAGTCTGCTGCTTGGTAATGCACTCATGGAACTGCTTTCCAAAAGTTTGGTATGTTGTTGGAATGGAATAGCACTCAATGAATACTGTTAGCTCAGAGCCTTCAAATGCTAGCTGTGAAATATGTTGCTTTTGGTGTAGAAAACTGTGGGCTCATTTAAGGCAGTGGTGGCGAACCTCGGCAGAGCCCTCTCTGTTGGCACATGAGCGAAGTCGCCCCAGCATCGCCCCAGCAGCCGAGCATCGGATAACAGCACACATAGGGGCCGTGTGCATGCTCGGAAAGGAGTAGCGGCGCCAGGCGATGATGTCAAGAGCCGCGACTCATTAGCCATGACTCGTCCAAGCTTTCGCATGGCCGGTCAGTGCGCTGCCAAGGAGAGAGAGAGAAAGAGAGAGACACGGGGCTTTTTTTGTCATAGAAAGCACCGGAACGGCGTTCCGGCACCTTTTTTTCCAATGGATTTTACGAAGTGATTTTGAATCGTAGCAGATCAGCAACAAACATCATTAACATAGTGCCTGCAGGCTGCTTTTGTGTCTGCTATCTGCTATCTGATAGTGAGTTAGTGAGGGCGCTGCTCTGGGCTTGGGACGCTGCTCCACTGCTCGGCTTGGGATTGGTGTGTGTAGTCGCACGCTTACTGCCAGTGGTGCCGTGAGTTCTGGCACTTTTTTTTTTTTTTTTACAAAAAAAGCACTCTGTGTGTGTGTGTGTGTGTGTGTGTGTGTGTATTTGCTTTGACTGGCTGTGAGTTTTAATACATTCATTTTTATTAACACAAGATTTTAGCTTTGAGTTTTCTTATGAAAAATTGAAATTTAATATCTAAGATTTAGCAAAGCAATGTTCTAATTAATGTTGTGCTGTCCCCCTGGCATATTTGAATCTGCAGCATCATATTCAGGTTTTATTGCAGTGTTGGCACTTTGTGATAAATAAGTGGGTTTTGGGTTGCAGTTTGGGCACTTGATCTCTAAAAGGTTTTCCATCACTGATTTAGGGTGTACTCAGTCTTTGGAGAAGGTTACCTGTCCTTTGCATACTTCCAGTGGCAGCAGCCATTTTGTGGTGGTGCACAAGACAATATCTCAGATTGCCGTAGGCCCCCAAATTGTTCATAGGCTCCAATAGCTTATTTATCCACCCCTGTTATAGGAGATATGCTAGAAGGCTGCTTTCCTCTGTCTTTCTCTGGACTGACCCCGAGGCTCACTTTACCACCATTATAATTTACAAAGGGGCATGGAGCCATTAAAACAGCTGAAATGTTACAAAAGAGTTTTTGCACTTTGCCAGGAGAGTCAGTGTGAGGGCCAGAATCCCAGGCAAACAGGTCAGTGCAAATGGTTAGAGACAAAATACTTCAAATCTAGTAGGGACTCCCTGCCTAAAATATACCTTTCCCCAGAGCATACGCAGCTGGATGGCTTATTTATTTATAAAATTTATATTGCTTGCTACAGTTCAAAATTTAAAAAGCAGCTTCCAGCCTTCTCAAAATAACAAGACCAATAAAACCAGAAACACAAAAACCGCTGGTGAAAAGTAACACAATTTATGTATGTTTAAAAGCCCAGCCAAAGGAGACAGTTTTAAGCTACTCAAGGTGGGTACCAGGTGAACAATCCAGCCCTGTATTAGGGAGGGGAGGCAAAGGGTGCACCTTTCCAACCTTTGCTTTTCTCACTGCCTTGAGATTTTTTTTTCCTTTTTGGTAAATTGCTCTTTGAAATTGTCACATGATGACAATGGCAATCCCCAGTTAAAGAATGACAGCTTGTTTCAAAAACAGGAGCAGCTTAAAAATACGCCTCTCTGAAAAATGCTGTAAATAAAGAAGGGGGAGTGTCCAACATTAGTCACATCTGAAAGAGGCTTGAAAATATGCTCATGCAAGACTTTCCCTGACCAAAGGTGGATTTTTTCACGATCACAATCGCCCTGAAAAAAGAGTCTGCACAGTGATATGACCCTTGAAGGGAGAAACATGACAACTTCGTGTTACGAGCTAGAATTAGACTCCACCCCTCAGACTTCATTTGGTTTTCAGTTCCAGCTTTAGTTACATTCTCTTCCCAGCCAGCATTGAAGGAATGTGTTTGTTTGCAGGCAACAGGAAGGTAAAGCTTGTTTATTTTGCAGTTACTGTGATGGCAAGCAAAGGGTGCTGCTAAAGTAAAGGATACTGCTAAGGGGTGAAATAGGTAACCGAAAGTGATCTGAACACTTATCTCCCCTGAGCTACACTGGACTCGTTTAAAGCACTCGCAAGACTCAGCATTGTAGTTGGTATTTCTCTTCTTCTTTTTCCTGAATACTCGATGACGAAGGACGAGAGCAGGCCTAAGAGGTGGAAACACTGCTGTGCATAATGCAGTTAGTTAGATGGTGTGGTGGTGAGACCACTGCAACCCAGGAGATCCGGGTTCTAGGCCCTCCTCGGCCATGAAGCTCACAGGCCACTAGGAGGTGCTCAGCCTAACCTACTTCACAGGGTTGTTGTGAGGATAAAATGGAGCTATGTAAGCCAGCTTGGGTTCCTTGCAAGAGGAAAGCAGGTGGAGTAGGAATGCAATGCAATAAAAATAATTTCTGATTTTCCTAAAGTGTGCAGCTCAGTGTGGGGCCCTTTCAGTGTTTCTGGGCAGAGAAACTGACCAAGCAACCAGTAAAAGCAATTAAAATTGCTTCCCACCGTTCATTTCCATGACTTTGTTGTTCCTTTATAGAGCAAACACTTCAAACAGTTTCCCTTGATTGTCCTACAGAAAGAAAATCTGAAGATCAGGAAGGACCAAGACTAAAAGAAAGGATCCTCAACAGGAGTCTTCCTGTCCTTCCAGGTTCCTCAACAGGAGATAAGAAACACATTCTGATTCATGTATTTTCTCTGCTGTCCCCTACACTCATTGGATGAACAAGTTCTAAGCAGGAACCTAAAACTGAATGTCCATCCCCCTGACCTGGCCCTCACATAGCCTCCACGAGTGGAAGGTGAGGTGTGGGTAGGATTGACTGGCACGGTGTACATTCCTTCAGTCCAAATATACCCCATCTAGAAATGTGGCTGCCTCATTTAACAAAGAAGTGTGGCGAAAGGGCTGGAGCAATCGAGGAGAAAGCTCAAAAGTGTTGCTCCACACCAAGCCAATCCTCTGTTGTCACCTCTCTGGCATCCAGCAGCACCCATTTGAATGGCCTGGGCTTACTGGGGAGTCAACACACGTGCTGTGTGTGGTGATGCAGCGGTGTCTGCTGGGGCTCTGACCTTGTTGTCCACTGCATGTAAGTGACGAGTTGGGCAGGAGTGCCAGCAGTCTTGCTCTGGTGGGCCCTCACTGTGGAGGAACGTCTGCTTTATGCCCTTCAAAGGGTTTCATTGCTGTGTGTTTTCTCATCCTTCCAGGACTCCTTGAATATCCTACAATGATGTTCCAGCAGAAGAGGCGCGGGCAAGTCACACTGGGTGGATTTGATGCCTATGGGCCTGGTCAACAGAGGACCATCCATCACCCGAGAGCAGGGTAACATTTCTTCTGGAAGGCTGTATCTTTGGTGGCAATGCTATTTGTCATGGGATTTCCACACAATGAATGTAAAGGTTATAAATTGATAGTGCCAAGCCCTCCTTCCCATTCTTTATTAGGCTTTAACTGCTCCTAAATGAATGAATTCCCAAGTCCCTGAACACACCATCTCTCTCATGCAAATGTATCATACCATCCTTGTTGCCATACTTTTCTCACTGTTCAGGAGGAAGAGTCACTTGGTCAAATGATCTTTCTTGAATGCAACCTCCTTTATGCCAGGATCCTATTCTTGTGGCTTGTATTTATAGAAGAGGCAGGTGCTGCAGCTGGGACTGAACTCTGGGGCAAGGCTTGGGGTCCCACAGCCCAGAGGAATCCCAAATGACCACCTATAGATAGGGTGGGGTAGTGGCAACGAGCCCCAGCAGCCAGCCTGGCCCGCCATATGAGGGGCTGAGATTGCTCACTAAGGCATCATTTCTCTGCTCCTGCCCCCACTTTAAAAATGATATTAACAGCAGGTATCCTGCTGAACATCTGCATGGTCACAGATGCTCATATTATTATTTTTAATATTAAAAAGTATATAATCCTACAGAAAAACAGTGCATATTCCCAAGTCAATGTGTTTAGCATCAAGAGCAGTAGAAACAAATGGGGTTTTATTCCCTTAATCATAGTGGATTCATCATTAAAAATGTTAAAGATGCAAAACTGCACCTGCCCAGACTATTTCTTTCTTCTCCTTTAATCATGATTGGCAACAGTTTTGTGTGGGGTGGGGATTACTGAAGTCATGCACAAGCAGGGCTTTTTTTGTCATAGAACACACCGGAATGGCATTCTGGCACCGTTTTTTGACGGATTTTTCCAAGTGATTGTGAATCGCCCTGTTGGGCGTAACAGGTTCATTCACATAGTGCCTGCAGGCTGCTTGTGTGTCGGCCCTGCTTGTGAGGGCGCTGCTCGGCTTGGGATGCTGCTCGGCTTGGGATCTGTCATGTGGTCGCGTGCTGAGTGCTTACTGCCGGCGGCGACCATTATGTTTATGTGTGTGTAGAGTGACTGACCCCAAGAGGGGAGTTCCGGCACCTTTTTTTTTTTTTTTTTTACAAAAAAAGCACTGTGCACAAGGGTGTCTGAAGTGCCCCTGTCACCGATGATGGGACAGTTTCTACCTCACTCCACCCCATTGTTCTTGTTCCATGAACAAAATCATACCTTTTGGTGACTGCCCATCCTCTCCCCCACTCACACCCACTGTCCCGTTTGCGTCTTGCCTCAGTTTTTCTCAAATGAAGGCACCCGAGAGCTCTTTATTTTCCCCCAAATTCATATTTAGGTAACTCCTTTATTAGGCTGACTCAACACGTTCCAGCTGTGCACTTTCAAGATCTCCATGCTGGATGGGGAAAATGGGAGTTGTGGTTCAATGTGTTTGGAGGGCTGCAGGTTAGAGAAGGTTGATCTGTATCTGCATCCATGGGCACAGCTCAAGATGCCCCTTGTGCCATTCCTGGAGTTGAAATCATATGCAACAGGCTAGGCAATGTGTATGAAAAGTTTGATTCAGCAAGGAACAGGACTGGGCTGACTTTCAAATGTTTCTGATATGGCTTTATGTTTCTGTTTACTACATTTCCTTTGGTTATTTCTACCCAATAAGCAAAGTTCCCTGGGCAGTTCACAACAATTAAAATCGTAAAATACACTACAAACCATAAAACACACTGCAAAGTTTGAAACTTCAATAGAAAATAGCCAGAGTGAAGACTAACAGCAGTACAACAATTTAAAATACAATAAAGAATTTAAAACAAGAGAAACTGAAAGACTAAGGGTGCAATTCTCCCAATTTTTTCCAGGAGGTCATATGATTATTTGGCATCCCAACTCCAGAACAGGTTGAATGTTATTCAGCAGGGCAGATGAATGACCCCTTAACTACCTCCACCATGTCTGTGCTGAGTTTCAGATACATTATCCTGCTTCTGACTGACTCAGAGCAGCCACTGCCTCAGTTGGGTTTGGTGTAAAGCAGGGAGACACAGCCGGGCACCATATGCATCCTGACATCACCTTGGCCCACAGCTCCAGGTAACCTTGCTCGGTGGTTTCATGTAACTATGGGGAATATGGCTGAGCCCTGTGCAACCCCATAGCAGAAATACCAAGGCTCGGAGCAATCATTCCCCAGCAACTCCTTCTGGAATCACCCATCCAAGCAGGAGTGGTACCACTCAGTACAGCAGCTCCATCTCCCTGGCCAGACAGCCTGTCCAGGAGGGTACCATGGCTGATGGTACTGAAAGCTTCTGGGAGCTCCACTCTCTCAGCAGAGGTCATCTGGTAAGGCAACAAAAGCAATTTCCATTCCAAACAAAGGCTGGTTTCTCCAGCTTTTTAAGAAATGTGAGTGAGAAGGCTGGCACTTCCTCCTCTCTCTCTCTCTCTCTCTCTCTCTCTCTCTCTCTCTCTCTCTCTCTCTCTCTCTTCATTCTTTTATTTTCAACAAAAGTCTCAATAAAGAATAGCAAATCCTCTGCTTTTCCCAGAGAGGCCACAGCAGCAGTTTGTGTATTTATGTGAATGAGTACAGATTTCAAGATGATTTAAAAACAAACAAACAAACGGAAATACTCCAGAACAATAAATATGTGTTTAACAGCTGATAGTATGAGCTGAATAAATATGTAGGTACAAGGCTTTCCAATAATTAATCTTCTAATAACTTATATTATAGGCTCTCAATTATATTTAAAATAGTATTAGAATATACTGATTTAAGTAAGTGCAAATTATTTGTTTATAGCTTGCATGAAGCAGAGGACATGCAACACATCCATGTACCTTATTCATGTATACAGTATGTAGCCATTTATGGGTTCTGTGCCAGTCTTTGGACAGTCAGGCCGTCACTTATTTTGCAACTCTAATTAAGGAAGTGCATGAATGCCCACCCAACGTAGTTGTCAAGTGCTCCTCTTTTGTTCACTGTCCATACTTAAGAACTGTGACAAGAGCTTCATGGCATGAAAAGTACTGTCCTTGGCATGAGAATTTCCTTTGATTAGCATCTATTTCTGACATGAATTAGGTAAACCTGAAAATCTGCCTTGGTAGGTGACCTAAGCCGACTTTGAGATTGGATCTGGGGCTTGCAAATAAAAATACAAATACTGCTTTAGAAACCAGTTTCTGGCCCTCAAAGTTGGCATTTGACCTTCAGAATTGGTATCCATATTTTTTTCCAGGAAAATAAATCCAAAGAGGAGTTCAGTGTATCTTACATAATCCCTTCCCTTTATCTTGAAATTTATCATGTGATACAGATGTAGATTGTAGAGAGAAAGAGGAATTTAACCTGAGGTTTAACCTGTTGCTTTATTGAGGCTCCTTTTTCTATTGTCATTGCAGGAGGAAAAGTCCTTTGCTTATTTTTCCTCCCTTGGGGGTTATACTTCTCTGCCTTTCTATATATTCTGTCAATCAACCACAAAGGGCACTGTGGTATAGCTGCAGTATACAGTTGCAACTTTTCACATGACTTTTCATCCAGTTCGAAATAACAGACTTTGCTCACTCCAAAGCACCCCACAAAAATGGCTGGAAAACACAGGAGAGGTCCTGGAGGTTCCACAACCTTCCATGAGTGAGGGATCACGGTGCACATAAAGAAGCCCCAAGTGGTTCAAGAGTCACCCAGCAGGCTTCAGTTGGGAGCTTCTCCAGCTCAGGGTGTCTCATGTTGCAGCACGCCATTCAAGTGACTCACACAGCCGCCGAGGCAGCTTAGTATTCTCAGGTCATGGACTGGCCCCTCCACACAGGATGGCCACCGCGTCACCCTGGACAGAGAGGACCATAAGAGTCCTTTGTGTTCCCGTTAAGTTCGGCTTGAGCAAGAAGGTCTTCCTGCACTCCAGCATGTTCCTGCTTCCAGGTTTTTCCTTTGCTCATGATATGCTCTTTGGTTCTGACTCCTGGCAGTGCCCCATGGTTCCTGGCTCTTGGATCACATGAGACTGTTGCCTGCAGCCAAGCCCACCAGCTTCCAAAGGAAAATGACATGTGTAACCGGATATTTATGGATAACCATTTGTTTTCCAAGTGATTGACCATCTGTGGAAACTGGTGCAACGAATCCAGTTTGCTCAGTATAGATTTAATCACATGTTACCAACACGGGAACAAAACTCAACAGCAGCAACTGAGTTTTTGTTGAATTGTGTTATTTTTTGTATTGGCTTTAGCCATTTAACCAGATACAAAGGTTTTTTTTACATACTAGTTCAAATATATACATAAAAAACACCATAATGAGTTATTACATTAGATTAGCATTATCCATTTTCTTCACCACCATCATCATTATTGGTACATTTTAAAGCAAAACTGCAAGTTTTACAGAGTTTTATCCATATATACTCCATGCAGAATATACAGGATGAAAATATGTACTTCCATAGGATACTTTCAAGCAAGTTTATTTCTTGTTATAAAGCAATCCCAGGTTCCTTGGCATAGCCTTAGAAGCTTGATATTGCATTGGAAAAATAAGTAGAAGCATTCCCCTCAGGATACAGCATTTTACCACAGAGCCTTGATGGTAATTGTAGGCAGAACACTTCGTGATGCCTGCAGCTGAGATTATAGGTCTTCGCTTCCAGTTCCTGCAAGTTTGCCAAAACCTAACAAAATGGTTTGGTTTTCAATCAGCAAATGGAGCCTCAGACATAGGCAGCATTTCCAGCATGGAAAACTTGAAATAAAGCAGAGCTTTAAAACTGAGCAAGAAGAAAACTACTTTGTTCATTCCCTCCCCACACCCATTTTAAAATGGACAAAAATAGCTTTGGTGTCATGAGGATGTGCAGAAGAGATTTGGTAATTAACTGGAGGGCAGCAATGCAAAGGTTGTTACGCCTGAATTGTAGGCCGCTGTCAGAAGAAACACCAAGGCAAGAAGCTTGGGGTTGTTCCAGTGAGCCAGAGCTGAGAAACGCATCAGGGCCTGGATGAATTTGCCCTCCCTTAAACCAGAGTGAATCTCTCTGTCAAGCAACCAGGAGGGCCCTTTCCTCAGTTGTGGTTTTACCCGCCAAGCATTGAAACAGCAGCAGGAGACCATCTGAATTTCTCTCAATTACCTGGAGAGACACTGTGTCAGGGTCATTGTGGGAAATTAAAATGGTGGCTCAGAGATGCCAGGACAGGTGTTTAGTGCTGGGAGCCCTGCCAATTGCCAGAAGGTAGCGGGTACTGATGCTGGGCCTGGTTCCTGGTTTTAGCCCTGGTGGTTCCTGAAAAAAGTGAACAAGTCCATTCATATCACTGAAAGAGAGCTGTGTTGGTCCATGAGGTGTAAGAAAATACAAAATCTAGAACTGGGCAATGCCTTCATTATGGCCAATTTCACAGTGTTTCTTGTAAATCATACCTTGTCCTTCAGACTTTCAGGGTGACTCATGAATAATATTAGAGTAATCATAACAGCAAAACCAACCTATCAGGCAAAAATGTAAAATGAATTCAAGAGAGTTAAAACAGCAAATGCAAGAGAGCTGTTGGATAAAAAGTGATTCAGGAACTATTTAAAGAACCCAGGAAAATAAAAAGGTCTTTCCCTATTACCAAAAAGATGAGAAAGGAGGCATCAGTTTAGCTTCCCTTCATATAACATTCCAAAAGCGGAGTCCCATAAGTGAAAAGGCTCTTGTGCTCTCTGGTCCCTACTCATCCAACCTCAGATGATGGGACATCTGGAGAAGTTTGTCTGAAGAAAACATCCATTTATAAATAGGTTCATGTGAGAAAGTTGTTCTTCAATTTCTGTTCTGTCTTGATGAAATCCTGGTCAAAGAACAAGACAGTGCCCTTCCTATTCCCCCTGTAGAAGACCACACTGGCAGCTGAGTCAGGATAGTATCCCTAGCTACACCTGAGGGCATGACATTAGCTAAGGGGGAGCAATGCCCAGGCCAAGTAGTACACACAGCTCTGTCATCCAACACCCTAGTACCACTCTCAACCACCCCTCTCCTCCCAGTTCTTCATACGTCATAGGAGAGCTTTGATGGGAGCAAGCTCAGAGCTTTCAACTGACAATAGACAGCTCAGAAGTTTGAAGGCAGCATGAGAGAAGACTCAAGACTGGACAGCCTTCCTGGCCACCTGTTAGATCAGTCTCAGTTGCTGGGACAATTTTTATTTCAGTTTGTCTTGACAACAGCTTTGCCTCCACGTAGAGTAACCTGCCCAGCACAGTCCACATTTCTTGTTTTGAAGACAAGCAAAGCAAAAGATAGATGAGGAATTTCAAATCTAGGCTCAGCTCTAGGGCCTCTTCTGATGCTGTGCTCAGTTTTCATGTGACCAGGGGGGAGCTGCCTTATACTTTTAAAAAGGGTATGTCATGCCTGATCTAGACGCTGGGCCAGGATGAGTTCTAGGGTGGAGACTCTGACATTAAAAACTCTTAGGCTTAAAAACTCTACAACTCCAGCTCTACAATGTGGGACCCCCGTCTCTAGAGATATCCCAGGTACCTCCAGCAGCTGTGTAGAAGCTACATCAGGCCCTTCAGGAATGATGGTCCCCAAGGAATCCACCCATGGGGTTCCCTTGGGTCTATAGATCATATAAGGAGTCTGAAGAAGGGCCCAAGCAACCTCCTAGCTTTAAAGCATGTTGGTGCCAGAAGCACAGGCTGCTTCTAGAGATGAAGTGTCTGCAGAGACCCACAACAACACGGCTTCTCAAGAGAAGAGGTCTTCTTGAGAACAAAGGTTTCCTTGGAAATAGAAAGACTCTGAAGCCATGACTAACATCTTGCAGCTGTTCCTATGTATGAACTAGGAAACTTGAATATATAATCCATAAATGGTGAATGCTATTGGTTATTGGAACAATATCTTATTTCATCTCCCAATACCATGCAACCTTGTTTTCAGAACCTGGCTTTTTCTCTGGACTGATTTCTTGTGCTGCTGATCCCTGCTCAAGCATTGTCCCTTGGCTTGTGCTTGAGTTGGACTTCTTGTTTGTATGCGACCTGGACTCTACACTCGACCCTGCTTTTGGATTGCCCTCCTTCCTGACCTATTAATGGACTTCTGATCCCTGCCTGCCTTCTGCCTTTGCTAGGCAAATCTCCCCCATAGTTTGCCCTGGGCCTTAGCTTAATGCAGGCAGGACAGGGAGGCATGAGGTGCCTGAAGAAGTAGGGAGTCACTGGATGGGGTTGGTAGATTTCATAACAGTTATGTCCCCTTTTCCATATAATTAATGCACTGCCAGGGATCCCAGCAAAGGCACCATCTTTCTGAGGCCTGGTGTAGGACTTGTACCAGTTACTGAACATGGCAAGTGTACCACAGCTTTGCATGGTTCAAGGTAATAAACCTCTGGTCCAGTGCAGCCAGCCTGCCATGATGCAACACTCTCAAATGCATTGCATGCCACACATTTGTACACCCAGTTGGTCAAGGCACAAACATTCCCTCTTTGTTCTTGCCCACACATTGCTGTGGGCTGAGACTATGTCTGACGAATGCTGCTCAGATGCCTTCCCATGCAAGCAAGCCGCTAACCTCTCCCTTCCTCTCCCTCGCTCTTCCTACTTGACATTTAAGAATTCCATGCTACCGTTCCTCTTAGTTTATTCAGAAGTACCATCTGGGAAAGTAAATGTAATCAAAATGTGATTCTACTGAGCTCAATGGGAATGTATTATGTTCAAAAACATGGAGTAAATTTTACTCCAGGGTACATTTTTATTGCATACTTTACAGAGATGTAGCCCTACAATGTGGTCCTTCTAAGAGTATGTGTCCCCAAATTTCAGCTGCATCTACTGTTCTTTTTCTGTACACAAAAATGCCAGAGGCAAAACGGTTTTCCCTTCCCTATACTCAAATGAATTTTTGGTTGTGGGATATTTTTGTCATTGTTAATAAGATGCAGAAAGCCACCCTTCACCCCAATCCAACCCTGACCTTGATCCAGGAAAGTAAATCTGAATGTCTGCATGTAGTTTTTTTCTCTGAAAAATTAAAATAGCCTGGAATAATAGATAATATAATAGATAACCCCAGAAATCTGTTGATTATTGCAACTTAAATTATTTTGTTCTAGCCCAATATTAATATATTGGGGTTCTTTAACATCCCCATTATATTGGGATAAAACACCCATGATGCAAATGAGGAAAATTAAGTGTATTTCTGGCATTGTAAGTACCACAAATATAGCTTTGTTCTGGGGACCTTGTATTAGCCGAAGAGACATTGGAATGTGGCTTGGGCTAGTAATATACCCCAGCACCAATGAGATTAATTCCCTCTGTTTTTCCTCTATTAACTCAATAAGTGTAAAATTTTACTCAGGTGGCTAAAAAATGATTGGTTTGACTTAAGAACTGGCCTAGAATTTACTTCATCCTAAACTAAGGCTATCGTCATGCATGAGGGGCAGAGCAGGCAGCTTGTCCGGCCCCGAGGCCAGCCATGGGGTGTTGCACGGGTGGCTGGAGACGCCACACTTGCACGCATCCCCTGCCACACTCACTTTTCACCACCACCCCATTTGCACATATGCATCCTGACCTAGATCTCCAGGAGAAGGAAGAGGCTTCACCTCTCCACCTTGCTGGGGGAAGAGGCATGTGGGGATGCCTCCCCTTGTGCACCCTCTTTCCCAGCAGGATCAGACTCCCAGTTTGAGTGGAGAACAGGGCACCTTGAGATGTCTCCCCTCCGCCCCATCTGCCATGTCTGGTAGTAGCAGCAGCAAAAGTACCTGGGGGAAGGAGAGCACCTGTGGCAGCTGCCTGCTTCTGGGGCTGCCTGTGGCTTGTGTGGTGTGCGCCCCGCCATTCTGGAGCTTGATTGAGTAGATCTTCATGACTATGCTTGGCCTTGTTGGGAAAATTCAGATAAATCCTCGCAGAAAAGGGTTCCTTATACGTGCCGTGCCTTTGTGTTATAAAGTCAGACCTCCACGCCTTTCTCAGAAAGCACCCAAAGTTCCAAGCCAGGTTACTGTTTAGCATTTGCTGTTACTTTAAGAAGAGGGAAGGGATAGCTTGCCTAGAAGCTGCCAGGGCTACTGTTTTGCTGATCGGTAAGAACTGATAAGGCTGCCAGCAGGATTGCAATCGCCCTCATTTGCAGTACAAGACCCACAGTAATTCCTGTGCCTCAGTGATCCTTATGTTAACCTCCTGCAACCAAATGCCATTGTATTGAGCCCCCTCTGCAGACCTCTCACCTTCTTCTGACCATGTTCCCCTTATTTTGTCATCAACTGCCCAGCTGCTGGGCCCATGTGACTCAGAATCTATAAAACACTCTGTATATGTTCTAAAAGCTAGTAGTTGGTGGTGAGAACCACTACCCAGTAGCATGCTGGTGTAAGTGACTGCAAGGGTCCTGGGTGATCTTTCAATAAAACTGCTGTGGTTCAAGGCGAAAGGGGTCTTTCCTGACTGAACCTGGTTATCCCGTCTCGCAGCTGCCATCAAGGCTTCCCTCAGGCTGGTGCTCCCCAAAAATGAAGGCAACAGACATTCTACCCAACCTGCCAAGCCAGTCCCGCCACAGCTTCCCATTCTACACAGTGGTGTAGTAAGTGGCTACCAGGTAAAGAGTTTTCTCTGTAGTGGTCCCTCCCCTGTGGGATGCCCTTCCCTGGGAGATGGCTCTGGCATTTTCTTGTATATGCCTAGAAGCCTGGTGAAGACCTTTGTCCTTAAGCAAGCATTTAGTATTAAATCCATTAATCTGATTATTGATTTTATTATGGGCTCCTCAGTGTGTGTGAAACTTGGATTGTTGCATTTTATTGAGTGCTTTGTTTTAATGATTGAAACTTACTCTGAGGGCATTTGCCAGTTGGGTGATATAAGAAAGGCGGGCCAGCAGGAGGAAACGGGGGGGTTATGGAGTCTGCTTAGATTTCTCCAGAGTGGGGCTTTGCCTCTCACCTCTCCACCCTCTGGAGGAACCCCCGCTGTTATCTTTGATCTCAAAGAGGAGATAACAGCAGGGTTGTGAGTGTCTGGGGACTCAGCCAGCGCCAGACGTGAGTAGCTCTGCAGGTGTGCCGCCCGTCTGGAGGCCAAAGACTTGGCTGGGCCTGGGAGAAAAGGGCAGTCTTGCTAGCATTGGCTGATCAGCCTCATCTCCCCTCTGTTATCTCCCATCTGCAAAGATGGGTGGGAGATAAACAGGTAGTGGATGAGGGTGTCTACACTGGATGTTTTTATCAGCATTGCAATGCCTGACTCAGGGGTATGTCACATTATACCCACCCCACCCCATCCCATCCTCCTTCCTCTGTTTCTGCCCATCTATCCTGGATCCTTCCAAACTGTTCTATCACAGCTCTTCTATACGGTGTGGTTTTCTCCTGGCATATAGCTCCTTGTGTGCTAGCCTCGTGGTACTGTTTCAGGGCAAGAAGTACTGGTTTCAACTGGCTGGTGGGCTATGGGGGTTGGGGGAAAGAGGGAAGAGAAAGTGTCCTGTGGGGCTTCGGCAAAATGGCAGCAGCTCTGAGATCTTGCCATTGCTTTCCTTGCAAATGATCCCCACTTAAATTAAGTTTGTGGTTTCTTTTCAAGCTTTCCTGATTGTCTCCTTTTGCCTCTTATTCAAGAAACAACTAGCTGGCAAACATGCCAACCCAGGAGTAAATAGGATTATTTTCAACAGCCTTACTCACAATTAAATCACACTGATGTCAATGGAGTTAACTTGTGGGAATCCAAATGGAAGGTGCTTGCACTGGCTTGCTTCTAGGTGGCAAGGAGCAGCAGTGTTGGTCCAACTGGGTTCATTCCACAGGGGTTAAGGGGGCAGGAGTGAAGCAGCACCCTTTCTCCTTCTCCATGCTTTTTGGAGAAGGGCCAGCAGCAGCTGTTTACATTTCCCTTCTCTGAAATATCTCTGCTCCACAAACATGCACGAAACCAAAGGATCCTCTTCCTGCACACATTCCCCTTCCAGCTTCTCTCACAACTGTGTTTATGTGCAACACAAGCTCACAGACTCCACCGGATTCATTAGCAGCTGCGATAGATGCATTTTGCATACATACCATGACTGTGTTCCTTCAGAAATAAATAGAAGGGGCTCCAGTGTATAATCTCACAAGCCAGTGTCTTCCTGGTGCTGACTGAGTGCTTGGCATGGCCATCCCATGGGAGAGTCAGGAAGTCAGCCCATGTCAAGAGGGCCAGCGGTTCCTTTTTTTGGCAGAGAGAAAGGCTGTGTGTCTGTAATGGGGCACAATGATGATGTCAGTGAGCATGGTCACACCCACTTACATCCTATGGCCCTTGAAAGGCCACGTGTGGAGACAACTTGGGCTCCATCCAACGAAGTCCTTCATCCTTGCTTGAATGCTTGATGTTTCTCCTATCTGCTTTACCCCAATGATGGAACCCCCTTCTATTGGATCAAGAAGCATAGCACCTTGTACCTGGTTTGCTCAGGTCCATCCCATCCTATGTCAGTACAGTAAGTAATGTGACTTTTCCTTTTGATATCTACTGTTGGACAATTTCAGTGACTTTTGTGGTCTTGTAAACATCATTTCACATACCAAAGAATTTCGCCAAGCTGCTCTTCATCATAGAGCAGGACCTGAAGTAGCACCATAACATGCCTGCTTTCGAATCTGAAAGAACTTTCTGCACTTTGACCTCAAGAGGCAACTGCTATGGATAGCATGGCATCAGCCCTTTGTCCTTTGATGATAGTGGCTGGAGTAGCTCAGCCTTGAATGATACTCATCTGTATTGTGATTTCTAAGAAGCTGCCTCTGGAGCAAATTGAGCCAGAAGTAAAATGCTGGAAATTGCTCAGTGGGCAAATTAATGTGATCTCACCTGTTCAGACACTTACAGTAAACATTGTTAATAAGTATACATGAAAGGGAGTACAGTCTGTCAAAGCAAGCTCCCATGGATTCTGAGAGAGGACTCTTGCACGTCTTTGGTACCAGTTAGGAACCATTGTCATAAGTGGGCACCAATCTTTTGCACACATTTTGCAGTCCTTCCACCTGATATGTTAGAAACATGATTGGTTCACAATGCAGAAGGTTTTGAAAGAAACAAATTCTGTTTGATGGATTGCAGGGGATCTGAAAAACTTTGACTGGATACAGTTCCCCCACCTTCTGCCTGCTGCATCTAAGAGAAAGACAGCTGTGGGCAAGATAATCAACCACTCCAGTCACCACAGACTACTTTCCTTGTGTCTCTTTTCCTGCCCCACGGACTTGGGGAATGAACACACAGCATGGCTCCAGGAAGCAGGCTTTTAAATTTGCTACTTCACCAGTCCAAATTCAATTTTTCATGGGAAGGGATTTCATCATAGTATACAGGGAAGTAAAAGGAAATAGGGACCCAACAAACAGTCAAGAAATAATAAAGAAGATTCTCTCTTTCTCACTTACGCCTTTGATAGCCTAAGCAAGTTGTAAACTTACAGATACCACCGGCAACCTGCCTGTGACAGAAGAATAGAGAGATACAGTTTTGCCACTTAGAGTAGGAAGTGGCCATGAAGCCCATCAGGTCCAACCCCCGGCTGTTGCCGGACACCAAGTTAGACCATCCCACTCAGATGGCTGCCCAGTTTCTTTCTGAGTGTCTCTAGTGTGGAAGAGCCCACCACCTCTCTAGGGAGCTGGTTCCACTGTCATACTGCTCTGACAGTGAAGAAGCTTCTCTTGATGTCCAGCCTGGGGACAAGGAACTGAGGGAAGAGGCATAGTCTAATCAGCTTGTAGGTCAAAAAGTTGAGGGGGGGTAGCAGGCTTTCCAGTTGCCATGTGGGCTGGGCCATGCCTTTTAGAGGCATTCCTATGATACCAAATATCCCTTCCAAATAGGACCAGGCACACACTGTAGCTTGCACTTGGACACATTAATACACAGCCAGGAGATTCTAAGGATCATGAGGATGGGGAGAAGCAGTAGAAATGTATATTTTTCTAGACTTCCTCTGCTGCCTAGACATGACACTGCTGAAACAGATTTCCTGGGAACATTCTTCACGACAAGAAAGCTAGTTTCCTACAGCACCAGAAGGGCAACACAGAGGGCAAAAACAATGACAGAAAATGAAGGAGCCACAGCATTCTAGTTAAATGTAGGGCTTTTTGCCACTTGCATACCCATGGACATCCTTGCAGCCCATTCCTGCAGTGGGAGGAACTCTCTGGATGCAAGTGTTCCTCCATGGTATTGGTTTCCCTTCAGTAAGGTCAGTGGAGAGGTATGCCATTTTGTAATATGTACATTTATTTACAAATATACATGCTAAGCATACACAGGTGTAATGTGGTTTAATACTATATCAGATAATACCCTTCCCCCCAGATATCTAGAGGAATCATCATTGCTATAGGATTATTGTAGAGAGCAAGAGTTGCATCTCTCTTTCAGTTCTACTTCAAAACCTGCAGGTGTGTCCTTTTTGCAGCCTGTTTATACACAGACCTTACTTAATCCTGCTTTTGTCTAGTGAGATGGATAAGGATTAGTCATTTCTGCCTTCTTGGGTCATCTTAGCTCCCATTGAGATGCATCAGTTGAATATTACAAGCTATCAAAATCCTTTGTAAAGCCTTAAGACATACTGCCTCAAGGGACCCTCACTGATATCTCTAGAAATCATGTAACTCTGATAGGAAATCAATAATAGGAAAATTTTAGTAACCAAATATTGATCCAAGTTTGAAGTATAGAACCAGCATATGTGCTTTAGCAGTTACACTGCAGCTGATCTGGTTTTATATTTTTTTGTAAGTATATTATCAATCATGGAGGTAAAGGGAACTCAGGCTCATGAGAAGAACACTAGAGAGGATCAGAGTGATATTTCTTCTCTGTTCTCTTGCTTTTCATATCATTGGCATATTATCTTCTTCCCTATGATGTTCTGCAAGGTATATTACATACTTTGTAGCTTATTTCAAAAGTACCATAACTGAGCATGTAAGATTTTTTTCACATCTCTTCTCCTGTTGTTGAGTAGATATCTTATCTACACTGGTAGCACTGTTATATATATGCCTGTTCCCTTCGACAGACATGGAGCCACTATAGTTTAGAGGGTTGTCCAAACCATGATTTGCAGAGCTTCGTAGCGATCCCTGGGCTTGCTTTGTCCAAGCAAGGATGACACAACAAGCCCCGGTGGAGGGCAAGCCCTACAGAGCCATTTGGCGAGAGCAGCGGACAAGCTTGCTGCTCTGGCCAAGTGGCTAGCAGGCGACCGCCACCGTCAGCCGCTTCAGAAATGCTGGACCAGCACAGGGCGGGTGGTGGGCAGCAGGCAAAGGGAGGCAAGTGGCCCTCGGAAACGCTTTTGGCTTGGCTGTGGCTTGCCTTTTTATGTTGAAAGCGTTTCTCAGACAAGCAGCCCTCCCAAGGAACTGCCTGCAGTGCTCCCGCCCCACTTTTTCCCTGCCGTTATGAGCACGAATAATCATGCTCAGCTGTATATACAGTCTGCAATGGGCATTTTTGCAGAGATGATGGGGGTTTCTGGGCACTACTGGTCAGGAATGGTGGCTAAAGCTAGCGATCACCCACACTCTGCAGTGACCAGCAGGGGCTGCAGGAAGTCCCTCCCCGCACTTGACTAGCACCCGTCAGGTGACAGGCAGTGTAGCACCTTGCAAAACCCACTCAGCAGGCACTTGGGAAAAATGGGTGTGGTAAGCATGTGTAGCAACAGCAGCTTTGTGGGGGGCAGGTTGTGGTGCTTATAGGGCCAAGTGTGGATAACTTGGGGCAAAAGAACCCATAAAAAGCAAAGATCCAGCTGAAAGGGTTGTTTTGGGGGACATTGCTTAGTTCCCCCACCCTTTCAAGTGGGATCACCAGGGGCTTGGGGGAACAATCGCAAGCTCAAAATGTTCTCTCTGAGTTGCCATTGACCCTGAGCTCCTTTCATTGGGCTGGGGAGCAGCAACACTTAGAGGAAGCCTCTGTGTGTGGAGGGAGTAGGCACTTGTCAAATTGTGCAAGTTTCTCTCCATGCTAGCAGCAGAGAGACTTGTGAAGCTGGAGGGGCAACTTGGACAACTGATCCCTCCATGCCTCCCAGGAGATCATGTTGCTGAGAGGGTGGAAAGAGCTCCTTTTCACAACGCCCAATCGTGCTTTACAAGGAGCTGTCTGGTCCTGTGCTGTCAAATTAGTAAAGCAGTGGTGGGGATACTTCCTTATAGACTGTGCGAGGCACAACAGAAGCTGGGTGGCTGCTGGTTTTGGCCAGCAGCCACCTTCCCTGGGCACTACCTATCCCAGGCACAACCTCCTTTAATGCCAATTGTTTCATTTACGCAAAGAGGCGTTTTCAGTAAAGCAAACATGTGCAATTATTTGCACACATAATCACTGTGGGAAAAAAAGAGAGAGAAGCAGTCATGAGCAGCTTTTCCATGTTACTGCTGGAACTCGTATGTTCCTAAGACAAATTGTTTTACTGTGCAAAAATAAGTCAGTTTAAAACATGTTAAACAATTTAGAATGAAATCAGGCCCTGGGCCCTCTCAGAGTTGTCCATTCTTGTTCTAGATGTCTCTCATATTGTACAAGGCATTTCCTCAGATGGCAATGTTTCACATACAGTAGGTGTATAAAGTTTCAGCACTTTGAATCATCAGTAGGGGGAGAAAGCCCTCATAATCAATTAAGATGTTTCAGACCTGATCTGAAATGTTCTTGCTAATGACAAACTAAACATTCTCAGATAAGAAATCAGGGAATTGCAAAACAGGTGCCAGCTCAGTGATTTTTGTTTTCAAGAATGAAGGCCTCTCAGTTTTGGGAGATGGGATTTTTTAAATGCAAATAGCAGGGCTTTTTGCCTTAAAAACAAAACAAAACAAAACGGCAAACCTTAAAAACAGTAGTGGTGGATGTCTTTTGCTAGATGCCTTCTGATAAATACTATTTTCCCTCCCTGGGACCTCTGTAGAGATTATACTGCCCCTGGGCCTTCTGTAGGGAGGGATGAGGGAAATGGTTTCTGGCTCTCCACTGGTGCCTGCAGTATATTTTATTTCTTCCTCTTCAAAATGGCCCTAAATAGGAATGCAAAATTCATTCTACCAGTGTTTTGTAAATTGTCAGGCACCTTTTGTTTTATCATCTACTCATTGTCAAAATTTGATTTGGTCCATATCCTGAACTGGTGTTTGTGTGCTTATTTGCATTTTTGTGCTGGTTAGCCCGCATAAAGAACTCATGCTATAATTCTTTGATTATAAAAATTCTGGAAGGTAAAAAAATTCTGTGGAATCCTTGAGATCAGTGAAAAGTCACTCTGCCGCACTGGATGTATAGAAATCTGAACTCACTGGAATCCTTTGCAGATTCCTTTAAATTCACAGTCTGAGAGCTTTGTGACTTTGAGGCCCATTCCTGGTGTCGCCCTAGTTCTTGTCAGCTCACATACAGTGACCAGAAGGCAGTAGTATTCCATGATCTCTGAAACCGCCGGACCATTTTTAAAGGCTGCTCCTTAAAAGTGCAATAGAGTAGGTCAATCTGGAGACTGCATGGAACAAATTAGAGAACATCCAGGTCTCCTGTCTTCCAGCCACTGCTAAAGCTCCTAAAAGACACCCCAAGCCATAGATACTGGGGCTGTCTTCTCCAGATTGTGATCCTGATCTGATCCACCTGAAAATCTGTTAGGTCCAAGACAGTCTGGGCCTGGGGATGGTTTCCGGGGAAACTGTCATAAGCCCTAGCTACATAGCATCACTATGACAATGTTCTCATAGTAAAATACAGGAAAGAGATTTCCAGTCTCACATCACCACTCTCTGATGAATTGCGTAGGATTCCTCTCCCAACTATAAATGTGGGAACAAGCTGTCGCATCACAAACAGGGAGAAATGGCCTAGTCAGGAAATCATGCATGGTTGGCACCATCCTATGGTGTACATGTGCAGCCTTAGCTTTACGTGCAAGCCCTGGAAGTTAGTGTAACAGGCAAACTGAAAGTATGGCTGATTTTAATACCGGTGTATTTTTAATTTAATAATATTACCAACATTTGATAAAATACCTGTGTCAACATCTTTGAGTTTTGTTTATGGATCGCTCCCCTTCTAGTTGTGACTTCGAGCGATTAGATAAACATTTCCAAAATTCAGGAGCCCGCGAAGGAGGGCGGGCTGCACCGACCCGGAGGAGTAAGGCCACTTTATGGCCAGTGCAATCAGGCCAAAGGAAATTGCAGCTCGCTCCCGCGTTCGGAGCACTGAAAACTGGAGCCAACTGGGCTCCATCTGTACTCCCGATATGGCTGCTCGAGTGTTCCCTGCTCCCTCCATCGGGCGCGATCAGGCGTGCTTGACTTGCGAAGTAGCCAGGACAGGACGGGAGACTTCAGGCTCTGAAGAACAGGAGCGGCGACACAACACGCATGCGTGCTGACAGCGCTTTCAGGCTGCTGTTATTACGAAGCTAACGTTCCACCCGCATGGAGATTTCGCACGAGTCCCCTCTCATTGGCTGCCTCTCATCCAGCACGAGCGTGTATGCCACACCCCTTTGTTCCGTATCTTCCCTTGGAGGCGAGGAGGGCCAATGGCTCGCGCTCCTCCTTAGCCGGCGCGCCCTCTTTTTTCTTTTTCTTTTTTTTATAGTTCCTCAGCTCGGGTTACTTCCTCTCCTCCCTTCAGGCTTTGGTGCGCGCGTGGGAGCGCGTTTGCGCGCGCCTTTCCCCCACCCTCTGCGTTCTGTCAGTGTCTCGCGCTCCTCCAGACTGTTCGTTCGAGGCTCCGTTAAGCGGCGGTGGGTTCCTGTTTCCGCCTTTTCATCCCACTCTACCTCCGCCCTCCCACCAACCCTCCCGCTTCCATCTTCTTCGCCTTTCGCGCGCCGCCTCCATCAGACCCGGCACCTCCGGAGGAGCGCCGGTGTCGAGACCGGAGGTAGCCAGAAGCCGGACCGAGTCTGCGGACAGGCAACGCTGGGACAAATTCGGGTAAGGCGAGGCCGAGGGGGGTGAAGGTCTGTACTCGAACTTGAGCGGATGCTGAGCTCGGCGCTGGCTCCTCGGGCTTTAACCCATCCTTGGTTACGGGCCTGGCGCAGCAGCAGCGGTTGCGGCTATCGAAGGCGTGTGGCGGTGGGCAGAGATGGGAAGGAAGCTCCGGACGGCGGACGAGTGGAAGGAGAGGGCTGTCCCCCCCGCCTTGGGTCCCTCTGCCTTGCCCTGGACAAAATCCCCAGGGAAGGAGGAAGGGATGTCATTCCGGCCAGGGCCTGGGCTCCTCGGATAGCTAGCAAGGGTGCCTCAGGGCCGAAGGGGGTAGCTAGGTGGCTCGCTTGCTGGGATTGTAGCGTTGCTATGTGGGTGCTGGGGAAAAGAAAGCGGCGGCGGCGGCGGCGCCAGCCGCGGTAGGGAAATTGATGGAAAGAAGAGAAGAACGTGCACAAGCTCCAAGTCTGGTACACAGAGTCGCCCGCCAGAATCGCGGCGAGCTGTATAAATGCCGCGGGAGCAGGCAGCCGCCGGTGTGCAGAAGCGGGGAGGGGAGGCGGACTGCAATCTGGGCAATAGGTGGGGTTGGAGGCGGCGGGTGCGTGTGGAGGGCGAATATGAACAAATCTGTGAGAGTGCTTTGCTTTCTTGCATGTTCTTACCTCCTCTATTCTTCTCTTTCCCCCCTTCCTGAGATTTAGAAGTGGTGGCTTTAAACTTTATTTTCAGAGTCGGGAAGTCCTCCTCCCCATAGCTTAGTGGACGTGTACATGTTTTTTCGGAGCGATATACCACAGCAAACGATGGCTGCCTTTTCATGGGCAGAGTTAAGAAACATTTTGAGGAGACCACCCACTGTTCAGAAAGAGTGGTTGACACGTTAGGCTTGGCACAGCCGGTGTTAATATGTTTTAGTCAACATGCCAAGTAAAACAATGTGCCTTTGTGTTTTACCTAATTTATGCTGTTTGTCCTTGGGTACCTTTTAATATTTATTTGTTTGAATTTAACTTGTTCAGCTGTTTTGTAGTGAACTAAACTGTTGAGCGGCATGTTTTGTCATAAAACCTGGTATTATCCGTTTAACATTCAGGGATGATCCCTGTTGAAAAAGATTGAAGAAAGTATGGTAAAGCAGATTGTAAAGATCTCTAATATACACAATTGTGATTTAGTTTGATGTTTTCTGTTCTGGTAAATATGGTATTGTACAGTTTCCATAAACATGTTCTAGGCCTTGACTCTGCAAATATTTACATACATTCTAAACTTGACGATTGACACTTTAACTTCTAGGAGTTGTCCCTTTTCCTTTAGTGGCAAAATTAACAGTACTAAAAGTGATGGTGTTCGAGGACCAAATCCTAGCCCTTTAAAGTACTTATGTGAATCAGAATTTGTTAGCCTCTATAATCCTTGACCTTGGAATGGAATTGATGATTTAAGTTGTCTTTAACAAGGCCTATTGAGGTTAATGCCATATTTAAGATTATTCTAGATTATTTTAGAAAATAATCTCATGCTTTAAACTTTCAGGGGTCTTAACATGTAACAAAAATAAAGTTATAGGTTCAGATATATTCTTAAAATAAGCATTTGCAGATCAGTCCCCATGACTACTGATAAGAAATTCCTCATAACTTTGTCAAAGAAAGAAACCTGGTACAGCCTGCCTGTTTATTGATGTGGTTTAATTTTGAATAATAGCTTTGTTGATTATGTATCCTTAAAAATGCACTAACATGCTTCTGTCCTGCTGATGTGCATACTTGCATAGTATGAAAGCAGAAAACTCAGTTATAAAGCCATTATAACATATACCGTATTTTTCGCTCTATAAGACGCACTTTTTCCCCCCTCAAAAGTAAGGGGAAATGTCTGTGCGTCTTATAGAGCGAATGTGTGTGTGCCCGACGCCCGGGATGCTGCCGGCCCGCTTGCACTACGTGGCACCACCTGGCCAGCATGCTCTCGGCGTGCCCTGCTCCCCCCCCCCCGGCGCAGGTGAGAGTTGTGCCGCTCAGGAGGAGGAGCTGCGGGCTTTAACCCGCTGGCCGCACGGAGAGACTGCTCACCCCCACCACCTGGGAAAACCTGCCGCCACTGCGCCGCCCGGAAGACCGCTGCTGGCACGCTGCCGGCGCGCCCTGCTCCACCCCCCCCCCGGCGCAGGTGAGAGCTGTTAATCACAGGTCAGTGTGTGTTTTCAAATGGCAACCCATCTTTTAATGAAGCCCATGGGGAAGTGATGGGGAATGTGCCTGTGATTATCAGGAAGCTTTCCACGAATCAGTTATCTGTTAGTTGATCAGACACATTTTTTTTAGGATCAGTGGATATTTGAACAGCATTGCCTTCGTGTATGAAGTTTATTCTTCAAAGGCTACTTAGTCCGCTGTGTGTTTGATTTACCATACAATATCTTATTTTTTGTCAGAAGTTTTTTTCTATTATTTACTAGTAGGGCAGCATGGACATTACTGGCTTTTTTAGATTTGTTATTGAATTGTCTGCAGCAGCTCTTGTATAACTGGTGTAGATTGTGGATTCCTTCAATAATTCCACTAATGACTAAGAAAGTGATGTCAGTGATTGTGAGCAACAGAGCTTCATAAATTCTGACTCTAGTGATGATGAGTTCTATGGGTTCAACGAAAACTAGAAGAGTACTAGAACTTTAAAGTCTCTCTTATGTTAATGATAGTGATGATGGTTCTTAATGCCACTGTTAACTGCTGTTCACTTTACAAGGTTGAAATACGGTATTACTGTATTCTGTTATAGTTTATTAAATAGTTTAGTAAACCATTTGATTCAGAATATTTTTTTCTTGTTTTCCTCCTCTTAAAACTAGGTGTGTCTTATGGTCAGGTGCATCTTATAGAGCAAAAAATACGATATATGCTCAGAAATAAGTTCCGTTTGGTTCAGTGGATCTTATTCTTTACTTAAGTATGTATAGGATTCGTGTTAGATAGCATCTTGGGAGAGATTTTGTGTTTGATTTTTAATTGTGCACAATTGTTTTTCCTTATGTTTAGAATAATTCTTTAATACGGACACTTTACCTTTACAAATAGTACTTATTTCAGAAATGTAAATTTCTGGCGGTCAGAGTACTAACAGTTAATAAAAACAGGGACTTAGGGGTTTCTTCCTTTCTTATTTTGGGGGGTAAGGCACATGTATCAGACTTCAATAGTTTCTATTTGCTTAGATTTACTTTATGTGATAGTGAAGGTTAATAAAGGCTGAATGTGTGATAGGATGGCATTAACTCTGCTCTGTAGTCAGGTAGGCTATTTAATAACTTGGAAATAGTAAACCTAGGCTATTCATATTTGAATAGGTTACGATCACTTTAAGAATACAGATTAGCACGTTAGTGTACATACAATAGAAATGAGTAGATAATTCTTCCGTCTGAAAGCTGAGTGTTTACTATTAAAACAAACCTATAATGAGTGTCAGTACTATTCTAAGTAGACTAGATTTCTCTGTTTTGTAGATATGGATGATACAACTAACCTTTTAAAAACATCATCATTTCTAGAGATTAGCAGTATATCATTTGAAGGTGTGAAATAAGATTTAAATCTATGGCTTATGTAGCTGCATATTTATCATGAATAAAGTAATTACACTGTTAAGTTGGTCTGGAGGGGGAGCTAGTGCCAAAGCAAAAGAAAATGTAAATTTATGTTAGAATCTTTCAAACCTCACAGGATATTTTCCAGTTTGATTGTGTTGGGTTCATGTTAATGTTGTAAAATGTTTGCATAGAAAACAAAGCCATTTTATTGCACTGTATTATAATGCATATTAAGTAAAATATGTTCATAAAGTTTGCCTATCAATATGTCCCACAAACAAAACATAAATTGCATATTTGGTATAGAAGTCCAGAGACATGTCATAAATAAAATATTTTATTTCTAATGTAATCATTATCTAATGTAATGAAATGTACCATTATGACTGTCAATTTTAGTATCAAAGTTCTTAATTTAAACCTACTTTTCTTGAACTGATTTTGTAGCTTGATTCATAACCTAGTTAAGTTACAGTACTTGGATGTAAGTAGGTTTGAGTTGCATTTCTAAATGCACTTTTTGGGGGAATAAAGCCCATTGAACACAGTTTGCTTCCAAACTGAGAAAATGCTCCCTGTAGAGTAGTCTCAAAGGACTGTACAGTATCTGGTGCTCTGGAGTTCCTGCTCAACAACATGAAGATGTAAGGTATTTGTCCCTTTAAAAGATGTATGACCCATCAAGGGACTTCATGTGCACAAAAGTACAGTAAGGAGACAACTTAGAGCCCCTCACTTAATTGTGTAGGCTGCCTACTCAGCCTTACCCCAGACACAGTCTGCATAGATGAAGCTGTGTGAGTAGACTTCCATGCAGGCTAGAACACTGAGATCACGGTCTTGCTACTGGGGAAGCATATATGTGTAGGCCTCAGCTATGTAGCCATCCATACTCAGTGTATGGATGTTGGGTGTGGGCCTGTGATTTAATGCAGGCCCACACCCTGAATTCAATTAATAATTTTCATCCATTAATTAATGAAAATTAATTTGAATGAAAAAATTAGGGGCAGAGACAATAGTTTGTATACAATCAAAGGGGTTTAGAGCATTAGAAAGTTCTAAAAACCATACTTGGAGAATTGCTTGATTAGAGTCAGTGCAAATACTTCAGTAATGGGCAAGTTTTCATGTTCTGTTGTAAGTTGGGCTGCTTTGATGTTGTATGGAACATAAATAGCTTTCTTATTCCATTTCAAACCATTAGCCAATCTACCTGAGAATTGTTTACACTGATTGGTGCAATCAAGAGTCTTGAACCTAGTGATGTCAAAGATTAAGTTGGAATCTAAGCATCAGAAACATGTCATCCATCTCTCTGTTATGGCCTTTTACAATGTGTGATCCTAGCAACTTTAAATTTAGAAGTAAGATATTTTTCCTGTAGTAAGTAGTTTTCCAAACTGTTGGAATGAACTACTATATGAAGATAACATTCAAGCATTCTTAAATGTAATCATAGATGATTATGATAGATGAGAGAATATATTCTTTTGGACAGCATTTTTTTTTTAAACGCAAGGAAATCTTTCATTTTCAAGGAACACTTAACACTAACCAATTTTCAGCAAATTAGAGAGGTCAGTGGGTGAACAGAGGCAGCATACATGCCAGGTAGAAAATATTGGTAGGTCCAAATTCTTAAATGTATGCTGAAGTGCTATTGTGTAGTGACTGTACTTATGTGGAGTTGCTCCACTTCTTGTTGCGATAGAGTGAAGATGATCTGCCTATCCATGCATGCATTGTATTGTAGTTTGTTGCTCTTTTCCACTTCATTGTTTACAGCTGCACTCACTGTTCTAAAAGTCTTGTTTATTTTAAATTTTATTTGAAATTATGCAAAAAATTAGGGCGGGGACTGTAGGCAGGCCCTGGGTTATGAATGAGTTTTGTTTCTGAGAAAACAGAAATTCGTCTTTGAATTGAATTAGTATGCAAGGCGGATCATGTGTAGGCTGGCCCTCCTCAGTCATGGGAATTAGGGACACAGGACCTCTATGAAAGTGGAAAAAATGGGAATATCGCTATCCCCTTCTGCTGCCCAAACTCACTAGTGCTTCCTCTTTGCAGCAAGGAAGTGCTAGAGAGATTTCCCTCTCTGAATGGGTGGGGAAGGAAGGCATGCTTCAGAGGCCTCCCTCTCTTCATTTTTGCTTCCTCTTTCTTTCTAAAGTGATTCTTTGTAGGCCTTTCCTCTCTCTCCTTTTGCTTCCCTTCTATGGTGATGATAATTTTCTGCAGTGATTTTTAAAAAATTAATAAACTTTAGGGCAGTTTGTTTTTAAGTATGGATTGTTTATAACTCAGATGTTCATAACTCAGGACTACTTGTTCAAACAACACCAATAGCAGGAAAATAAATGCGCAGATCATATAGCTAAATAAGTCTATACCATAATATAGTTATATCCAGAAAACATTGACACTAAGATATATACTCAAATGAAGCAAGATTGGTAAGATTGTCCAGCCATTGAATGATAGATGGTGGATATTTATTCTTCTAAGTGTGTCATATACACCTCTTTGCAATGATTAGGGTTCTCAAGAGTCCATTTTTCTTGTCCATATATTAATCCACAACACAAGGATACTACCCACATTACAGGGATATAATTTAAAGCACACGAGCATCTACAGTTCAAGAACAAAGTCAATGTGAGCAGTAACTTCCATCCAGAAAGAATTCGCCACATCATATGCTTCAGTAACACATTGTCTGCTTTCCATTTCTAGCATCTAGTAGAGCTAGCCAGCTTTTATGTAACTATCCTCTGTGGTGCCCAATATACACAAAATGCCATCTTTTTGAATCAGTATCAATTTTCAGGTCATAGAAGTTGAATATATGGAAGCTGAGGCAGCTTTCCATTGATTAGGCTGTATCAAGGATCCTACTTCCCTGTTCTGCTCCAGTTAAATATTGAACATCCACTTTATTATGTTACAAAGTACACGTATAAAAACTGTGTTAGCTTTCTTTAAAGGTCCAATTCCTCCAAGTGTATAGGAGGTGCTGAGGCACTAATTTATTTATTTAAAATATTTATATGCTGCCTACTCTACCTCTGGCATTTCTAGGAGGCTCATGGCCTGTATATGGTCACTAGATAGTGTTTTATTACCACCAGCACTAGATGATAAGTGATATGTGTGCCACACTGTTGCAAATGTAAACATTCATGGTCTGATTGTATTGATCTGCAATATAAATTCTGCTATCAGTCCAGTTCCTCTACAGAAATGACATGTTTCTCTGTTTTCAAGTCATGTTTCCACCATAAAGTTAATTCAGCATGGGATGCAAACATCAACGGAGGCATTTTATTTTGTGTCTCTGTAGCTGCTGAAATTGCAGATGGAGCCATTCCTTTTTCTTTAGTGTGCCTAGACACTAGTGCATACAGCTGAAAACAGGTGTCAAAAAGTTTGACTATAAAATATCCCATATAGAATTGTAAATGAAAAAAGTCTTTGATATGATAATAGAGACAGTCTGTGATTAAGAAAATGCAAAGAATTGCTTAGATGTCAACATCCAATGGATTGGAATGGTTCTCCATTCCACGATTGTGGCCCATATGGTCAGTGCTGAACTGGAGTCAAGCTTGCACATGGTCTAAAACAGCCTTCTCTAATCTGGTGACCTTCAGAAACATTTGGACCACAACTCCCAGAATTCCCATCCATCAAGGCTGTTGACTGGGAATTCTGAGAGCTGCTGTCCAAATGTGTATGGAAGACATAAGATTGGGGAAGGCTGATCTAAAAATTTTAAAGCAGGCTGAAATGTGATTTTAAAAAAGGAAGAAATTTTATAAAATATGGCTGCAATTTGTGCAGACTGTTTAAATATAGCCATAACTTGTGTAAATTGCAGCCATATTTTACCCAAATTTGCTTATTTTATTTTGATATTTCAAAAAACAAATCATGGCCTGCCTTGAAAATGGAAGTTTACTCTGACTCCCTCACTTTTGGCTATAGAATCTCAAGGTATGCTGAAGTCCATTGAGTGCAAGTGGGTCAGGTTCTGCAGTGTTGCCCATCTCTACAGTATAAGCAAACAGCTGCCAGAGTATAACTTTACATCCTAATTGACGACTATGTTCTTATAAGTGAAAAACTGGGGAAGAGAAAACCCTTTCCATAAATGTTGTCGTTACATTGCATTTATATTCCACCTTTCTTCATCCGTCAAGGAACCCAAGGTGGATTACAAGGTTCCCCTCATCTCCATTTTATCTTCACAGCAAAAATTCTGTGAGATAGGTGGAGGGTCTCTCTCTGGCCCAAAGTCATCAAGTGAGCATCATGGCCAAGTATGGACTAGAATCTGATCTCCTGAATCTCAGTCTAGCATTCTTAACCCCTGTTCCAGAATGGCTTTTATAAACTTCCAAAAAGCTGAATAGCCTTTTTGTAAATACATTTGGGTAAACTAAAGGAATATTATGTAAAGCATGATTTACCCAAAGTAAAATATCAATCTTAAGCATATTAAACTTAGCTCAAGTATTTCAGCAAGGTTCATCTTTCCAAATCAAGAGATATTTCTGTCTGTAAATACGCTTACATTCATTTTAATCATCTGTATTCCAAGGTACATAATAACTTCTGGACACCATTGGAAGTCTCATTTAGTAATGACATCTAATATCTTAATATTATTTACTGGCATTAATTTGGATTTTGATTAACGTAATCAATAAATATAATTGGAAAGTAAATCAAAGGAGTCCATCTTACTTTGGCATAGAGTATTCTAACCTCTTGATAAATAACAAGTTATCTGCATATAAAACTGTTTTATATTCATCCAGCTCATGCAGAAATCCATGAATTTCTCTGCTCTACTTCCACAGATGAAAAGTTCTAAGCGGCGCTCAAGTATCAGGGGAGAAAGGATAGCCGTGCCTTGTGCTTCCACTGCACAGAATAAATGTGAAAGAATTCAGTTTGTAGTCACCCACAGCAAAGGAGAGAAAATTCCAATTCAGCTTAAAAATTGCTGTGAAAAACCATTTTCCCTCCAACATACAAACATTAACTGCCAGTATAATTTGTCAGTGTTTTCCTAGTACTGGCAAGTCCCTGGGTTACGAATGTCTAAGTTACGAACTGTAACCAGGTTACTTACGAACTGCCATAAAGTCTATTAATTTAATAATTCAGGTTAAAGACAAACAATTCGTAGTAAGGAACACAAACTAGTTTCTGTGGTCTCCCGCAGAAGGTGTCATCATGACAGAGACATAGGAAGTGAAAGGGTAGAAAGGTAGGCCTCCAAAGCATGCCTTCTTGCTCTACCCATCTGGAGAGAGAAATCCCTCTAGCATTTCCTTGCTGCAAAGAGGAGGCACCGGTGAGTGAAAGGAAGGACAGGGAGTAAGAACATAAGAATGTAATGAATGAAGAAGAGCCATGCTGGATCAGAACAAGTGCGCGTTCTCTCTCTCTCTCTCTCTCTCTCTCTCTCTCTCTCTCTCTCTCTCTCTGCGCATGCGCACGTGTGTGTGTGAGTGAGAGAGAGAGAGAGAGAGAGAGAGAGACCATCTATGGTATGTATGGTCAACAGTATTAAAAGTTAAGGGCAGGGACTAGAGCTACTTTTTCCAGGGATCCTGAATGTGGAGGGCCAATTGTATATGGAAATGTTTTTAAGTGTTTTGTATGCATAGAAAGGTTTTACACACACACACACACACACACACACACACACGGCAAACTTTTGGCTTACTCATGCTAAATACAACCTGTGCATATGACCTATGTACCAATTTCACTTTAAAACTTTCTCAGGAACAGAACTTGTTAATAATCCAAGGATTGCCTGTATCAAGTGAAACAGTCACTCGTACAACTATTCTTTTACTAGTCAAAGGTAACAAGTTTTAAATTCTTTGTGCCCTGTCTTTGGCAAATAATTCCTACTTGATTAGGATGCATTAATGTGTATCTGATATGCACATGCTAGGCTTGTCATGAGCGGAGCTGACAGGAGCCGGGGGTCAGACTAGATGGCCTGGGAGACCCCTTCTGACTCGCTCTGTTTCTGTGTTTCTAACGTATGTGTTGCATGCTAAATTTGTTAGCAAAAGTTGTTAAGCCTGTAAAAACTTTGCCAGTAGTTCTTTCTGCTGCAGGTTGAATTGTTGAAAGGTGCAGATCTGATTGTTTCCCTGTAGAATCCCTGTCTATACACTAATTGTTGTTATGGTTGTCTGAGATTTATGGTGATCTTATGAATTAATGCTCTCCTAAAAGTTCTGCCCTTGATAGCCTTTCTCAGCTTTTGTAAACTCCATCCAATATAGTTCAGAATAAAATTTCTGAAACTCTAAATTTATATCCCTTGAGGTTGTGTATATATTGTGGTGGTTATCTTTAATAAATAGATTCTGTGTTGGGTGGGAGGTTGTTTCAAGGAGAATTTTGCTTGGCCATTCTCCTCTGATTATAACTGATATGAGTAAACATTTTCCTTTAGATGGATGTAGCTTATTTGATTCCTATTTAACTCAGAACATTGAAATTTTTATAGATGTTTTGGAAAGTACAGGTTGTGAATTGAGCTAATAAGGACTTCATTGTTTTATCCAAATTCTTGTCTTGGATCTTTAATATTTCTTTTGCAAGAAGCATATACCATAATCCTCTCCCTCATATATAACTTAGATGCCTCACATTTAATAGCTCATGAAGTAGCTGAATCCATGTTAATCTCAAAGTATTCCTTAAATATGGAAGCCATCTGTGTTTGAAAGTTATCATCATTAAGAAATGAAACATTGATGTACCAAGTGCCAAAAGCCTTAACAGAATCAGACAATTTAATTCCAAAATGAACAGGGTTTGAGATAGCATTTGTATCAATATCACATGTTTTCAACATACTGAAATAGAGGAAAAGAAACCTAAAATAATCTGCTCTAAAATACTTTGGATGTACAGATTATATATTCCAGAGGATATAGCATGAACCATACATACATCTGTCAAACTTAGTTCAGGCATATAAGCCTTCAGCATTGGACTAATAAGAGACTGAAATTTGTTAGGGAGGGTATTACCATCCAAATCTGAATCAAAAATCTAAAGTCCTCACCAATTAACAGATGGGCATAAGCAATAGCAGGCAGGTGCCTTAAGTATCTATAAAACATGGCAGATGAATCCAAATTAAGACTGTATACATTCCCTATAGCAAATACCATGTTTTGATAATTTGATCAGCAAAATAAGGAAGCAGCTGGATGAATTGGTGGCTAATTTAATAAATAAATTGATTGGTAGCACTTTTTCAGATGTTTTATATATTAGTTTATTCATAAGAACCCAAGAGCACTAACCTTCCAGCTGCCAGTGGGAAATCACATATGTTATCTTTCCTTATAGGTGTCTTGCTCCATCCTGTTTAGCACTTTAGTTGCTCTTTTCTGCGCTGTTTCCAACTCTACAGTCTCCTTTTCCAGGTGTGGTGCACAGAACTGTACACAGATCTATGCATGGTTGCACCATAGATGGGCATTGTGATCTTAGGCAGTTTTGTTTTCAGTTCCTTTTCTAATTATCTGTGACATGGAGTTTTCCCTTTTCATAGCAGCCACATCCTGCGCTAATAACTTCATTGAACTATCTACTACAACGTTGGGATTTCTTTCTTGGTTAGTTACCACTAGCTTCAGCCTATATGCAAAGCTGGGATTTTTCCCCCCATTGTGCATCATTTGCTTACACTGAACCTCATTTGCCATTTTGATGCTGATTCTCTCAGTTTGGTTAGACCCTTTTGGAGATCTTTTTGTAATCCTGTTTTCTTTTAAGCACCCTAAATAATTCGGGGTCTTTAGCAAACATGGCTACTTGACTGCTTGCTTCTAATTCCAGATCATTTGCGAATAAGTTGAAAAGCATTGGTCCCTGTGATATCCCACTGCTTATATTCCTTCTTCGGACCAATTTACCATTTATTCTTACTGTCTGTTTTTTGTTCTTTAACTAGTTAGTGAATAAGACAGCTTCTCCTCTTGTTCAGTTTTCTCAAGAGTCTTGGTAAGGAACTTTGTCAAAGCATTTTGAGTTTATAATAACGTTATTTATCAGCTTTCTTGAGCCCACAAACTCATTTACACTCTTAAAGTATGCTTAAAAAATTAGTGAGATAGGACTTACCTTTGCAGAAGCCATTTATCCTGCAGTATGCTAATTTTATGTTTAATAAGGCTTTCAGCCAATTTACCCCCAACAATTTCTTAACATCTGAACACATAAAATGTTGATTAGTAGGTTCTGGGTGTTTTGTATTTGTTTAGCAACTCAATAAATTTTTGTGGCTAGGCATAGTGATGATCCCTAAATAATTCCTGAAATAGTTACTGACCTATAATCAAGCTATACTGAATTATTGATTATCTAACAAATGGGAGGCCTCCTTGTTGATACAGTAGTGCTTGTTCTATAATAAAGGAAGCTGTGATCTGAAAAGTAAAGGTGGCTTTAAGCTTCAAGGGAACAGGAGATGGTTTCCTTAAGTTTGGCACTAGATTTGGTGACAGCATTACAAGGGGGAGACTCTGAGTACTGTGTAAATATCTTACTTTGCTCTCTTAGTTTGACTTCATTTTCCTCAGCTTGGTTCTCTTCTGGGGTTCTGGAATACAACTCCCAGTATTCTTGTCAATTAGCCATCTTATATAGGACTGATGGGAATGGAAGCAAATATCTGGTGGGTATTAGGCTGAGGGAGGCTGCTTTATTTATTTTGGTTGTACACATCCTTAACTTTCTTTGAGTCTGATTTTGCAGCCAACTGTGGATTTGCCTAATAATTGTTCCATATAGCCCACTTTCAATTAGTTTGCTGGTCTGAATGTCATTGGGCATTTTATCAAAAACATTACTGAAGTTATATTATGTCCATTGCATTCTGTTGTGAGTTGGTCTCTTCCCTCCTTTCTTCTGTTTATTAAACTCAAAACCTTTGAGGTACAGTTCTTTTATTGAAACTTAACAGGTTATAGAACAGTTTGGACTCTAAATAGTCTCTTGCTAAAGTTGCAGGAGAAGCATCTTTCTATGTAAAGAACTGAATCCTAATTGAAACTTCCCCTTTGTCCTCACTTTCAGTAAACCTTCTGATTCTACTTTAAAGGTGGCTCTTGCTGCTTAAGGACTAGGTGATGGGAATGCTTGGGACTGTGTATTTGGGTAGATCATTATCCCACCACTGTCCAACTGAGTCAAGGAGTTCCTCTTGCATTTGCTACCCCTACCACCCTGAAAACCTTTTTGCTCTTTCTAAAGGAGGTAGATTCTCATCCTTTGTCTGAGAAATTTCAGCTCTTCCTTGTTCCTTTTGTCTCCTCCTCAGAATTGGATAAGTCTATCTGAGCAGCTGTAATGAGTGAGAAATGGGTCCCCTCTTTTACGCATTCCCACAGTCCAAGAAGATTAAATCCATCCTGGCTTCTGGTAATGACTTCATTGCCTTCAGGGAGCTTACAGATTGACTTTAGTATCTGTTCCAGAATTTTCCCAGGGACTGATGTCAGACTAAATGGTTTGTAGTTCCTAGGGTCCTCTTTCCCTTTTTTGGAGATGGGAAAAAGTTAGCCCTCTGGTCATCAGGCACTTCACTAATCCTCCATGACTTTTGAAGGATGATAGACAGTGGTTCTGAGAGTTCTTCTGTCTGTTCCTTCATTACTCTAGGATGCAGTTCATCAGGCCCTGGAAATTTGAACGCTATCAAGGAAATTCAGTATTCCTTGATCATTCGTTTATTAACCTCAAGCTTCAGTCTTATCTCTTTGTATTTGGTGTTTGCCAGGAGGGTCATAGACTTGCTTTTGGGGGAAGACTGAGTTTTCTTATCTGTTATCAATTTGCCCTCCTCATTGAGAAATTGAATCACCATTTCTTTTTGCTCTTTTACTGTGCATGTATCTGAAAAAAAAGTTTTTTTGTTGCATTTAGCATTCTTTGCTAGCCTTAGAAAAATGGATGCAAAATATAGAAAAGCAAAATAAAGCCTACATTCATCTGTGGTCACATTGTTTTCTGGGATAAATTGAAGGATGCATCATGTTGCCTACCTTCTAAAGTTGCCTGGGAGAGTGACACATCAATTCTTTTTCCCAGGTTGAGAACATAAGACCATACCTCTTGCCATGGATTTTATAAAGTTCCTCCCTCCCAGTATTGCAAAGTCTGTCAGTATACACAAAGGCTCTAACCCACCTCACCTGCTTCTTGGGAGATGGAGAGGGAGGCAGATCTGCTACTCTAAGTCAAACAGTTTTATTGTCAGAGCAAGAGCAGCTCTTACCTACAGAATGACTGGGGAGACAGACAGCTTCACAACACTTCCTGATAAGTTGTAGGCTCTAAAATCTTTGTATCGCTTCAAGAAACTACCTTGGCTTTTAGATACTGGGAAAGTACACTACCTGTTGAACCTTAAGTTCCTCACATTCTTCCAGTAGAGCCCATCCAGTATGGGATGTATCAGTTTTGATTTGGAGGTTTTCTATTCAGGCATTAATAAAGTTGCAATCTTGTGTATACTTCCATGGGTTCCATTGGTAAGTCTTAAGCTTACTTTTGAATAGGCAGGCAGAGGATCAGCTCCTTGTTGCAA
The DNA here is from genome assembly GCF_004798865.1 of Varanus komodoensis. Taxonomy (NCBI): domain Eukaryota; kingdom Metazoa; phylum Chordata; class Lepidosauria; order Squamata; family Varanidae; genus Varanus; species Varanus komodoensis. The sequence continues at coordinate 13,223,374 of NW_025335761.1, forward strand.
TGAATAGGTAAGAAATTCTCTGTTGCTGCCGGAATTATCATTTAGTCTTAGTAGAGGCAGAAGAACATCAGAGGAGGGAAAATTGTCTACTTTTAATCCTGGATTTTAGATCAGTTGTGAGTTTTATTTCTTTAATTGAACTTTGTATTTCCTAATGCAGTTAGCACCTACATTTAGAAAATCTCTGTTTAAATTGGTTCCCAAGAATCTCACTATTATGGTTTGATCTCCATAATTTGGAGTGTGAATCAAGAGAAGGGCTATCCTGCTTTTTAAGAGTTTGATACTGACTTCTTGGAATTTGAAAGATTTACAAACAGTTTCTTGTTAAAAATGTTGAAGGTGTCAAATATACCACATTATCTTAATATACAAAGTGATAATGTTAAGAGGTTTTCAGTTTTATCTGACATTAAAATTTTTATTAAAAAGGACTATTGGATGGTAGCCGGTTTTATCTCCTACTGCTGAACAGCTGTGCTAGTTTGGGTTCATGCCCAGGAGAATGAGTCTACAGCATAGGTGATTCAGCATTGGGTAGTGGATGGTGAGGACCCTGCATGGCATACTGCAGGGATATGAACTGGGGTGTTCTCTCACAAAGAGAGTTGTTGTCTTAGCAAGGGACTGTAGGCAGCTGAAGTCTTAAAAAAGCGTGTACTTTCAGAGGCTCTGCCCCTGTGATATGCTAGCTGTGTGCATGTGTTATGTGCTATCAAGTCGTCTTTGACTTATGGTGACCCTCCGAAATGACCTCTCTGTGACAGCTCCATTCAGCACTTCCAAGTTCAAGGCTGTGGCTTCCTTTGTGGATTCAATCCATCTTTCATTTTGTCTTCCCTTTCAAGTTCTGCCTTTGACTTTTCATAACATGATTGTCTTCTTCACTGAATCTTGCCTTGTCCTGATGTGTCTGAAGTATGACAGCCTCTGTTTTGTCACTTTTGCTTCTAGGAAAAGCTCTGTCTTAATTTGATCTAGGACCCTCTCTTGGTCCAGGGTATTCACAAAGCTCTCCTCCAGCACCATGTTTTGAACACACTAATTTTCATCACTGTCCAGATGTCACACCCATACTTTGTAATTGTGAATACAGGTTGTAGCACAGAATTATTTCTGTAGGTTCATGTTCCTGTATAGCAGGCACAGGAGAAGCTGGAGTCATCCTTAGAGGAAGGCTGTGATCAGTGCCTGGAAGGTGTATAAGGAATGCTGAGGTTATTCTGGTTTGTCAGTCTGCATTCTCCTGAAGAGACTGTTGAACCTCTGACTCTGGGAATACAGTGGTACCTTGGCTCATGAACTTAATCTGTTCCAGGACTCTGGTTGTGACCCAAGTTGGTCATGAGCCAAGTCAGATTTCCCCATAAGGGTCAATGTAAATAAGTTTAATCTGTTCTGCAACTTTTTTTTTTTTACTCACAAAAATTTGAAGCAAAGTGACAAAGAACAACAAAGATTGCAGCCATCTCCCCCACCAGCGATCGTGCAGGGGGGTGGGGGGGAGACGCGTGCTATCATGGGTGTGCTGGGGGGAGGGGGGCACGGGTGAACTAGGGCAGGGAACATGGGTGCAATCGTGGCCATCTCCCCCCACAGCACAAACGCAGCCATCTTCCCATCCCCCAGCAAGACCATGATCGCACCCGTGCAGGGAAGGCAGGCATGCTCGCAATCATCACCCAATGCAGAGTCCGCAACCTGCGGCAAAATTTTTATGACATTTTTGTTTGTGGCCCAATTTGGTTGTGAACTGAGGTGTTCGTGAGCTAAGGTACCACTGTATGATGCCAGCTGCCACTTGCAGATCGGGGAGGGACAGTTCTGTTTCCCCTGTGCTGCCTTGAAATCTGCCCTTTAGGGTTGGGGAATCCCCAGAACAGGTTATGGAGTGTGGGGGGGGGGAGCTGTAGAGGGAAGGTGGGGAAACTCCCAGTGTGCAAGAAGAGGTCTGTACATGCAACATTGCATTTTGTCCATTGTGTTTTAACTTGGAACCCAAATGGAAAGTGATATATGAGATTATTTATTTATTTAAAATTTCTTATATACCATCTAATTATTGTAAAATCTCAAGATGGTTTACATAAAAAGAATACATACATACATCTATATATATAAATTGTTATTGCAACAATAAAACAGTTAAAAACTCCTTTGTGTTCATACTTGCTGCAATGAATTAAAATATATTATTGATTAAAAAAACTTGGAGAATAGAAAGGTTTTGGCCTGGTGCCGGAACAAATAAAGCATTGTCAGCTGGTGTACCTCTGTGGGGAACGAGTTCCATAATCGGGGCACTATCTCAGAGAAGGCCCTGCTCCTCATAACAGCCCTCCTCATCTCTTTCAGGTAGGGCTCTTGGAGGAGGACCTCCACAGATGATCTTACAGTCTGGGTGGGCTCCTATGAATGAAACTTTCCCTTAGATCAGTGGTTTTCAACCGACTGGCACTGGGCTGCCGACTGTTTCCTGTGGGTCCCTGAAAGAGTTGCATTGGGACTAGCTGTGCTTGCCCTGCCAATTCACCACCTCTTCCTCATCCAAGGAAGCTGGGGAGGGGAGAGACAGCTCAGTAAGAGCCAGCTGGGAGCTGGGAGCCATGCCGGTTGCTATGATTATAGTATTGCATTTGTACTGATTTTGTATTTTGCTGTTGTAAATGTTTGATCAAGTATTCTTGAAAAGAAGCAAGAACAGATTTCACACTAGCCTTATTTGAATTAAATATCGCTCTCTAAAAATTTCAATTGTATTCGATTACATTTAATTTCAGTATTTTATTTTATTAGCATTTTTACTGCTCAGTTTCTGGTTATTTTAGAGAATTTTCAGTTTTGATATTATATTTAAAAACTAATAGATAAAATTATACATTATGTATACATTGTTTTTTATTTCTGCCTCAGTGGTCCCCAAAATAATTTTCCTATTTTTGCCAGTCCTCAACTGCAAAAAGGTTGAAAACCACTGCCTTAGATAACCTAAACCATTTAGGGCTTTATATGTTATATATTTAAAGAAGTAATTGTTCTGTAAAATGCAGCTAGAGAAGCAGTGATCTCTGCACCACTTTATTTGTGTTCAGAATTTTATTAATGTACATCTAAATAGTACATTTTAATACCATAAAATATTGCAAAGAAGATTAAGAGCCAGTAATAAAAAGAATTAAAATGTAGCCTATCATACCAATAAATCAAATAAATAGAGCTAAAAATTAAGTAGAATTCCAGGGCATCGGCATCAAAATTTTAGAAGCTTTGGATCCTATAAATGTGTTTGGGGTTTTTTTTTGTATGTTTCTTTAGGTCTTGAAACTGGCTGTTATTGTTTTCTTTTGTTTTAAGAAAGCTATCTCACCCTTACCAGCTGCTGATTAGTGCAATTGGCTGATACCAGATTAGAAGTATGCCCCCTAGAGCAGGGGACATAGGCATTATTTAGGTGTGTGAACAGTGTAAAATGTGGAAACTAATCCAATTACATCCTCTCTTAGCATTCTCTCTTAATAACTTGATTGGAAGATTACAGTCTGAGGATTCTCAAGAAAGACTATTCTCCGTGGTCCCATTCCCTAGCCTTTCATCCCAGCTGTTCAAGGTACTTTTCTTACCAGAAAAGGTGAAAATGTTTCAGTTGTTTCAAAAATGTTATGGAGAACAATGAATTGGGGGATAGAGATTGATAAAATGTTGTGGAGAAAAGGATTCCTCCTACCATTGTCTCTCAAATTATTAGGATTTTGTCTCCCAGTTTCTTCAGACTGCTGCTTGAATTAGCTCAGATAACTGGGTGTGTTCCATGCACTATATTCCTAAAGAAACTGCTCTCCCGCAATGGAGCAGTAATGGCCGCCGGCACACATGTCTTAAAGATGGGTTCACACAAATCTACAGAAACTAAGTATCCAGTGTTAGTATCCATGGTGTCTAAATGGAATATTCCGGTTCAGAGTCTGTGTGCTTCTGCGTGCAAATTACTCTGTGTTTTCATGAGAGGTCAACTGGAGGAGAAGGCTGTTGCCACTATGTAGTGTCTAGTTGTGCCTGGGCATGCGCAAGAACAACTGCTGAGCAAAGAGGCTTTTGCACTTTTTTAAAAAACCTGAAACTTCCCTTTACTCTCTGATATTGGGTTTTCTTGGAAACATCTTAATGATTTTGGTTGGAAACAGGATAACTGACTGAATGGATTTCTGTTATCATCCAGTAACTGTTATATAAAATGTATTAATCTTCTGTTCTGTAACGTACAGCTCATAGCTTATCATTAAATGCTTGACTGAATGAAATTATGTTCTTGAAGATGCTCTGATTTAGTTGACTTCAGACAGTATTCAGGATAGGGATGGGAATATACTGCCTGCAATCTAAAATTAGACTTGCTGATACCCTTTGGCAGATTTGTGTTAATAAGTAATTTTAAGCAGCCAGACTTTCAGAAAAAATCTTGATAGGATAAATGTTTGAACTTGTAAATATCTGTCCAAATGACTGACTTATTCACACACTTAATTGGACTAGCTCAACTGACCTTGCATTTGTTTTGGCATTCTTTGTAGTCTAAATGTTGAAATTCTCTGCAGCTAGGTTGAATTCTGACCTTATAGAGTTCTTTAGAAGTGTCAAAGCATGTAGATAGGAATTTATTTCATTTCTATGGTGCCCCACAGCTGAAGTGTTTTGGACAGTTGGCAATGATTTATAAAAACAGAAAATAAAAATGCAAAAAGCATCATAAAATCAGACAGTGTTAAAAAGTTTAAAACAGCTGAAAAAAGATAATAACAAAGAGAGACTCAGCGAAAACACCAGAGGTGGGTAATCCCCCTTAGGTCTCTGGGTGGCCAAGGAAGTCTTTAAAGGCTTCAGAAAAGAGAGCCATCTTAACCTTGTGCTGAAAAGACAACTGATTTGGTTGCAGCCAGGCTGCAGTGAGGAGGTGGCTCCATAGATGGGGAGCCATAGACAGGTGATCTTAGAAATATGGATGTCCAAAAATATTTTGATAAAGTCCCAATAAAGTCTCCTGAATAAACTTAGCAATCATAGACTAAGTGGACATGTTATCTTATCTATCAGTAATTGGTTAAAGACCACACAGCTGAGAATGAAATAGAAAATTAAGAAGTGAGGTAGAGATGTGAAGGTTCAGAAAAGTACTGAAAGAAAATTTTAAAGAGGTGTGTGTTTGAAAAAATCAAGGAAAAACATGTTGCTTTTTTGTCTCTAAGCTCTTGATTTATACTTTTTAATTTGCTTATAAATTAACTGACTTGGGAATGAGCAGTGAGGCAGCCAAATTTGCAGATGATACCACTTTATTTAGGGAAGTGAAAGCAGCCTGCAAAAGGAGCTCTCCAAGCTAGGGGGATGGGCAATAAAATATATACAAACATAGAAACAGAGTGAGTCAGAGAGGGTCTCATGGGCCATCTAGTCTGACCCCCGGCTCCAGTCAGCTCCGCTCATGACATGCCCACCGTGTGCATGTCCAGCCTATCCTTGAACACCCTCACCGATGAGGCCTCAACCACCTCCCTTGGAAGCCCATTCCATACTCTTGGGACCCTAACTATCAGGAAGTACTTCCTGGCATCTAAATTGAACATTGGTTCCCTGAGCTTCACTCTGTTGCATATTTCAATGTAAGTAAGAACAAAGTTATGCATTTGTGGCAAAAAAGTGATCCTAAATTCACACATGCACTGATAGGGTTTGAACTGTTATTGATTAACTAGGAAAGTGATATTAGCGTTTTGTGAATAGTTTAGGAGAGCATCAGCTCAGTGACCAGCTTTGATGACCTATGGCAACTCATCATAGATCATTATTTGGGACTATTTAACCCATGATGAACCAGAATACTCCCAGTGTCTCATTCCATATTCAACCCTTGCTTGGGGATTGTTTTGTTATAAAAACTGGGCAAACGTGTTTACTGGGTTCACATGGCACAACAACCCCTGAGTATGGACTTCTTATTCAAAATGTCAGTCACACATTTAGCCAGCCCCACCATAACATATGGTAGACTCCCATGTCATGCCAAGATACCCATTGTGCTCCAGTTGTGGGAAAAAGTGAATTCCAAGCTTGAGAGTATTAGGAAGAGAGTAGTAAATAAGGCGTTAGTTTGCCCAGCAAGTATTGGTTTGTACTTATGGAACAAAACCAATGAAAGACGAAGGAGTAACATTGCAAAGAAAAAACAGTGTGAAAGTTCCTTTATTTACTTCACAGCCAGTCATGGCTCCTGGTTGTAAGTGTCCAAATATGGCTATTGAGAAGAGATTCCCTTTATATTTAAAAAAATGAAAATGTGCAAAACTCATACAGTGCAGCAAATTGATGCAGGAACTAGTTGTAGGACTGAAACTCCAGTGCAAATGGTACTCTATTTAGTTGTAAATTAACTTGGTTTAGAGGGCAGATTTGCACTGTTTGGAAATATATGAGGTAGTTATCAGTGTGCAGTCCATTGAAACTGTACTTCTAAAAACTCAGAGGATTACAGGTAACCTATGTAAGACAGAATGAATGCAGAACTGAAGTAGCCTTCATGATCTTTCTGACTTACAAAACATCAACCATCCAACTGTGGTACTTTGGAGGGAGAGGAAGGGGTGCTAGAACACTGTCAGAATACATCCAGTTTTGTTGGCACTAGTCTCTTCTCATTCCTGCCAGCAGAATGACCACTAAACCCCTTTTCTATGGTCACTCTTACAACCTTGAGATGTACCTGGTGTGGTTCGCTCTGTGCCAGCTGCAAGGAAGGGAGGACACTCAAGTGTGGATCTCTAGCTCCAAGGTTACATCCAACAAGGTTGGAGCTGTTTTCCAGCTTTGGAACTGGAAATTTGAATGACCCTAATGGCCCCCTTGATCTTGTGTAGGGGCCATAGGTTTGATGTTAAATAATGCATTTGAACCACTTCAATTTAAATCAGTCCTACCTGCCATGTATTTAATGTTTTTGATGGTGAGATGTAAAAATCCAGAACCTGAACTTTTTCCCTGTTCTTTAATATGGGGCATGAGGAAAGGAGACAGTACCAGCACCAGCTGAAGTGCAACCCACCTGCTGTAGCCTGTGATTGTCATGCCCTTCCGTAGGCACTGGGATTGGAAAGGGAGATGGCAGTTTCGTTATCCATTTCAATAACATTTGGACAGAAGAAATAGTGGGCGTGTGAAGCCGCCTAAGTTTGTGATCAATTATTCTCATCTCCTTTGCTTGAGAGACAATTAGTGAGGTTCAAGCTATTAACATATAATGATGTCGCCTCTGTTTAATTTGCCACCTTGCAATGTGTCGACCCCATACATTATCATCTCCAGTCATTTACAGTTGTGTAGGCCAGGTACTGTCTCCTCCAGTTGGTATGAAGGTTATACTATAAACGAAGTACTCTTCACATGCAAACCAAACAAAAATTTAAGTGTAAAGCAATTAAGAGAACAAGCACATTCTGGTCACAGTAGGTTTAAAATTGTCTGATAACAGTGATAAGGTTGTTCAATTCCAGCTCTTATAGATAAGCTTTGTAACACACAGTTTCCTGTGGGACATAAAGCTGGTTACCATGCAAGGGGCAGAAGGATTTGGGTTTTCCAGAAGCTTCTAGTTGGCTGTTGTTGGTAATAGGGTGCTGAACTAGTTGGTTTATCTGGACTTCTAGAAAGCTTTTGACAATATCCTCAGTGTACAAATTTAGCTGTCATGGGATAAGACAAAATGTCTTCTTGCGAATAGCTAATTGGTTATAGAGGAGGAAACAAAGGACATGAACAAGCAGGCATTTCTCACAAGCAATGTGTAAACAGTGTGGTCCTCTAAAGATACATAGTGGGACTGGTGCTTTAAAAAAAAAAAATCATAAATTAGGGTGCTTAAAACAAAAGTTGATTACAATGAGCTTAGTAGAGTTGTCTTCAACCTGGGAGAATAGACATTAAATTAGCAACTATAATTCCGTGTAAGTAAGTTTAAAGTGATACACAGTATGCTAAAACAAACAAACAAAGCAGGTTTCTTGTAAATGCTGGTGGTCAGTCTCCACTCACTCAGATTCCACGAAAGGGATTTTGGAGTTGGGGTGGATAGCCTGCTGGAAGTGACCTAATCTGTGGGTGCTGTGAAAAAGGCAAATTTCTTGTTGGATATAATTAGGAAAGAAATCTGCAATAAAACTGTCAATATCATAATGCTCTTATATAAAATCATGGTATGGCGATGTTTCTAGTGTTATATACAATTCTGGTCATCACATCTCAAAAAAGATGTTGCTGTGCTGGAAAGGGTGCAGTAAAGCAAAACCAAAATGTTCAAGAAGGTGGAGCATCCCCTTCATTAAACATTAAAACATTTTGGGCTTTTTAGCTTAGAAAAAAGGAATGAAAGGGGAAATGATGGAGGTGTATAAAATTATGCATAATCAGGAGAAAGTTTGCAAGGAGATTTTCTCTCTCTTGGTCTCAGTACTGGAACTTAGGTTATCCAGTGAAGCTGAATGGTGAAAGATGCAGTTCAAATAAAAGGAAGTACTATGTGACATTATAAAACTATTAATTTTGTTACACAAGGCATATGTGATGGCCACCAATTTGACCTGTTTTAAAAGGGGATCTAATTAGCCAATAGGGCTGGTTCCAGACATTTTGCTACTTGAGGCGGAACACCAAATGGTACTCCTACCCCGTAAGTCAAGTTGTATAGTACCCAAACCTAAGTTGCTTTCATATATGAGACAGAATATTGCAAAAGTGCCTCTTCATCCCTGACACCAAAAGCAAAATAACAAATAACTAATTATTTTCTACAGTTTCATTCTAATCAACATCCGATGCCAGAAGTAGCAGTCTTACCCTGTCTAATGACAGGTCTAGCTCTGGGATAGTTGATGAAATATAGGGCTATCGTGATGGCTACAGTATAAGTTTCAGTATCTGAAGATGTATGCCTCCATATACCACTTACTAAAGAAAGTGAAAGAGAAGGTGGTATTACACTTATGTCATGTTTGTAGACTTAATATGGGCATCTAGTTGGCCACTGTCTAAACATAATGTCAGGTTAGACTACATAGGCTTCGCCTGATTCCATAGAGTTCTAATAAGTTTCTAATGCTGATATGATAGTGCTTTTCTTCTAAATTCCTGACATCTTTCAGATGAACCAAAAATATGTACTCTGTTCAGCTCATCTGTGGGTTGCTGTTTGTGCACGCGCACGTGTGTGTGTGTGTGTGAATCTGAAACTATATAGCTCTTTTTGATGGAGATAAGTAGTCTTTCTCATTTCCTAATACTTTAATTGACTTCCACCCAGTTTAGATAATGAAGTGGTGGTGTTGGGAGTTTCAATGCCTGGGAAAAGAAATAAAAGAAAATCATTTTTTTCAAACAGTACTTGCTTTTACAAATTTATGTAATATATTTTTTCCCATAAATCACCTTTTTAAAAATAAGCCATGGGTCAACCTCTGATTCCTGGGCTCACAGCCATGACAAACCATTGGGTGCCATTGGATACATTGCAAACATGGTACTCATGGGTGCCTGGCACAGCATGGCACTCCCTTGAGTAAACGAGGCCATGATTTTAATCTTGCACTGTATGTTTTAATAGACATTTAAATAATGTTTAAAGTTGCTTTGAATAATGTTGATAAAATGGCATAGAAATTAAAATGAAACTCCTGTCATAACCTGTTACTGTGAAATTGACCCTGTATGTATGAACTGCCAAAGTGGTTGAAATTATTTTGTCTTTCCCCAGTACTGGAACTGCAAAATCTCTAGCTATTTCTAGAATCTTGTGTGTGAATATCAGAAATCCAGCTTTTCTCATCTGACAGCAAGATCCCAAGAAATCTGGTTAGTGATTGATATGTGACAGAGGCCCCTGCTGTTGAGAATAATTAGGTCTCATTAGCAGAGGCATTTTTGCTTATTTATCTACCTTCCTTTCCTACTTATCTTGCATATATATCACTTCTCTATGGAGAACTGACTGTAACAAGTATGAAAGGTGCTTAGACATCTGATTTCAAATAAGAGACAGAATATACCATGTTTCCCCGAAAATAAGACCTATCCTGAAAATATGACCTAGTACTATTTTTGGTACTGCTAAAATATAATAAGTGCACCATTACACTCATTTCACATGCTAGCAAAGTTATGCTCAAAATCCTACAAGCTAGGCTCCAGCAGTATGTGGACCGAGAACTACTAGAAGTACCGGCAGGATTTCGAAGAGAGAGAGGAACTAGAGATCAAATTGCCAACATGCGCTGGATCATGAAGAAAGCTAGGGAGTTCCAGAAAAACATCTACTTCTGCTTCTCTGACTATGCTAAAGCCTTTGATTGTGTGGACCACAACAAATTGTGGCAAGTTCTTAAAGAGATGGGAGTACCAGACCATCTTATTTGTCTCTTGAGAAACCTATATGCGGGTCAAGAAGCAACAGTGAGGACTGGACACAGAACCACTGATTGGTTTAAAACTGAGAAAGGAATTTGGCAAGGCTGTATACTGTTGCCCTGCCTATTTAACTTATATGCAGAGCACATCATGAGAAAGGCAGGGCTAGATGAATCACCAGTTGGAATTAAGATTGCTGGGAGAAATATCAACAACCTCAGATAGGCCACTCTAATGGCAAAAAGTGAAGAGGAACTAAAGAGCCTCTTGATGTGGGTGAAGGAGGAGAGCGCAAAAGTTGGCTTGAAACTCAACATTAAGAAAATTAAGATCATGGCATCTGGTCCTCTCACTTCCTGGCAAATAGATGGGAAAGAAATGGAGGTAGTGACAGGTTTTATTTTCCTGGGCTCCAAGATCACTGGAGATGGGGACTGCAGCCAAGAAATTAAAAGACGCTTGCTCCTTGGGAGGAAAGCTATGGCAAATCTAGACAGCATACTAAAAAGCAGAGACATCACCCTGCCAACAAAAATGCATATAGTCAAGGCTCTGTTTTTTCCAGTTGCAGTTTATGGCTGTGAAAGCTGGACCATATGGAAGGCTGAGCGCTGAAGAATTGAGGCCTTTGAATTGAGGTGCTGGAGAAGACTCCTGTGAGTCCCTTGGACCGCAAGGCGATCAAACCAGTCAGTCCTAGAGGAGATCAACCCTGACTGCTCTTTAGAAGGCCAGATACTGAAGATGAAACTCAAATACTTTGGCCACCTAATGAGAAGGAAGGACTCCCTGGAGAAGAGCCTAATGCTGGGAACAATAGATGGCAAAAGAAGAAGGGGACGGCAGAGAATGAGGTGGCTAGATGGAGACACTGAAGCTTTTGGTGTTAGCTCAAGTGGACTCCGGGGGATGATGGAAGACAGGAAGGCCTGGAGGAATGTTGTCCATGGGTCACGATGGATCGGACACGACTTTGCGACTAACAACAACAACAAAAATATAAGACCTACCCTGAAAATAAGACCTAACTGTGTTTATTCCCAAGGCCAGTGGGGAACATAAAGAGCCTTTTTAAACTTTATTTTTTAACTTAACTTTAATTTAATGCACTGTGTAGAGGAAACATGATTATGCAGCTCTGCTCCCTCTGCTTCCTGGAGAGGGAGCAGAGCCGCATAAGCTGATGCTTCCTCTATAGCGCCGGCTCCTGTCACAGGCGGTGTGATACCAAATGTACCAAATGTACATGTATTCATGCTGTTGTACATGAATAAATGTGGATTATTGTACACATAAAAAAAGACCTCGAAAATAAGACCTAGTGTGTTTTTGTGAGCCAAAAAAAAAAAAAGACGGTGTCTTGTTTTCCGGAAAACATGGTAGGAATGATGGAATTTGGGATTGTACCAAATACAATGAGAGTCATAACTACCTCTTGAGGAATCAGGAAAAGGCGTTGATCTGGCTATAGATACACTCACAGGATGAATATGGAAAATTGCAAAAAGAGTGCCCATGAAACTATTGGATCAATTAATGTGTTCATCTGTCTTTACAGTGAGTTAGATTTAATGTAACCCAGAACTGTAGCTCATTGAGGTCAGACAGAGGACTTTCTGGTACCTTATTTTTTTAACTTGGAGCTGCTAGGGATTGAGTGTTAAGGTTTCTGGTCATGATACAGCATTACTGGTTCAAGAATCAAGGGCATCACTTATCTCTAATAATATACCGATTTTTTCATAGAATATTTCACAGGATGATCAAGTGATCCTGAAAATGAGTCTTGTCAAATTTAGAGCAAGATACTAAAGCACTGTACTCATTGCTCAGTGAAATGTTGGTAGAGAAAAACATACTTCCACAAATGAGGACTTGGGGTTATAGAAAGAACCTTGCAGACGGACTAAAGTTCAATTAAGACTTCCTGGATCATGCTTTCAGACAGCTCTGTCCCTAATTTCTTTTCCAATATACCATGAAAGTTCTGGGTGCAGTCTGGAGTAGCCTCGGGACTGAACTTTAAACAAAACAAAACAAGATAAGCAACCAATAATAGCCCAAATTTCCTAGTGTGGAAAAAGAACTCTATCACAAGATTGTCATAGTGCCTCTACTTATTTTGGCCCTCTGGGTTACTGGATTCCTGAAGCCAGGGTCGCTGTTCCTCCTCTGAAGACTCTCAAGAGACTTAATTTCTCTGGTTCATGGCTGGCAGCTTCCACTGTGTCAGAGTGCTCAATTTATAGGGTTAAGAATAGGATTTTTTGTACAGTTTCCATCAACTCCTGGGAACTACCTATCTGGATAGGTTTTCCAGGCATGTACATGTGTTTTCTGTGACACTTTACTTTATGGTCAGCCTTTGTTCTTTGGCAACATGTGGTCATCTTGCCTTTACTGCTCCAAAAACTAACTTCCATCCCCTGACCCCATTCCCCCCCCATCCCAGTTATTTATGCCTACACTTCAGTTATGAAGGACTGAATAGGCAGGGAGTGACTTCGAGGGCACAGAAAGTTTAAATTTATTTTATGCAAAGGAGTAGTTAAGTTTCAATTGTAACAGCTTTAAGTTTCAATTGTAACAGCTAAGTTTCATTTCTACTTTTTCCATAGCAGACTGAGAGTAGTTTTTGTTTTGTTTTGGAGGGTATAAAAGAGTGTGTGCTGTTCTGTATTCAGTTCTTCCTATGTGTGTAGTTTGTGTTGAACTGTATAGCACTTTCTGAGTCAGTTCTGCAGACCGTAAAAAGTGCTTTTTTGGAAGCAGATTGTTATTTGGAAGCAAACTGTTATTAATTCCTGCTTGAAAAACCAAAAGAAGTTGTGGAGAGTCAGAATGCTTGTAGTTGTACAACAGACGGTAAATAATCCTGATAGCATCCCATTAAGCAGTTTGGTTTCGGCAGAGGGTAACTGTGTAGATTCGAAAGTCAGTACGTTACACAATAACTGTGAAAGTAGCAAAGGTTAGTTAGATGGTGTCAGTAATGTCTGGCCAGATATTTGGTCTGTGGAATATAGGAAAGCAGGAAAAGCAATAATCCATAACTGAGGTGTCAGTCAGGTAGACTTTGTTGTTTGGTATGCCCTAAAGTCAAGTGTTTAGGAACTCTCAAACCACAAGATACTTCACTTTCAAAGGAATGGCATACATATGTTTCTGTGTGTCAGTAATTAGCACCTGGGTTCCCTTTTTCCCTATATGTCATGTTTTTAGATCATAATCCTGCAGACCAGAACTATCTTATTAATTCCATATAGGCCACTCTGGGAACTTTTTGGCTGGGAAATAGGGAATGAATGTAATTTTTAAAAATCATTGGTTCATAGTACACAATATGAAATAACTTCTAGAAGCTGCCATTGTTTCACCTCAAAAAGAGAGACCCTCATCTTGAATTCATTACCCAACAGAAATCCAAACAAATGACAAAACTCATTTCTATTGCATAATCATAGGTGGCATGATCTTGGAAATTCGTGTGGCTTGTGACTGTGACTTTGATGGGAACATGACTGAGGTTTAACCCCCTCTTATAATTTTGCTACTATACCACCAAGCAACTCCTTCAAGATTCAGTTTTACAGAAGAATGTTGTTTTTTTTCCTGTGGTGGTTGCTTATATAGGGGCTGCATAAGTATAAATGCAGAGAAGAATATTCAAAGAACAATGGCAAAGTAAACAACTTGTTTTTCTTCTGGAGGCCTCCATAGGGAATGCTGAACAGATAAATACCTGGATAAGCCTATAACTTAGCAGGTAGCTACAGGCCCCTGCAATTATTTCCCAGAGGAGAGGAGGCCCTAACAAGCCCCAAAGAGCCTCAGAGGGCTGGTGTTGACCTGTTCTTGGTCCCCTAGCAACCTGTCCGCCATTTGTCAGGGAGTACTTTATTTATGGGATGAAGGTAGATTCTCTTTTATTTTTGCAGCAATGTACAATTATATACTACATAGCTAGAAAGTATATATTGAATAAAGTCAGATTTTCATTTTCGGCATGAACAGAGATGGAAGAGCCCTTTGACTCAGTTCATAGATGCTCTTGAGAGGTCATATTAAACGTAAGGAGTACTTTGAGCAGAACAAGTCAGGAGATTTTTTATTCTTATCTTTTTTCATCCCCAAACCAAACTCATAGGTTAGTAAAATATATTTAAAACTAATGACATAGGTTGCAGTTATCAGCAAATTTCTCTGTATAAATTCCTCGTAGTTATGGACTTACTACTAATTTATACATTGGACCGCTTTTGTGAAGTTCTGAAATTGTTACACTTTAATTGTAAGTCACTTACTTGGTTGTTTTGTTATGTGTCAGTATTAAATTCAGAACAGCCATTATTTGTGTGCACACACATTCATTCCTGAACCTGAAAACATGAAACATAGGAATAAATATAAATATCTCAAGAATCATCTAGTCACACAGGTTTTACTTGCATATATGAGGACAAATATAAAAAAAGAAGGTTGACAGGAAATGATGACATTCATTTCCAAAGGACTTGAAATGTCCAGGTTTCCATTCATTTTACTAAGGAGCACATGCTTCATCCTGGAGATGTCACAGATTCAATTGCCAGTTGCTTTGACTTGAGCTAATGTTTCAGTTCTTAGGGAAATGTAGTTTCTGCCTTCTTTTGCATGTTGCCTGATCTCTGCAAAATTATCAAGCTTTTTTCAAAAGAAAATGGTTTTATAACTAAGTGATTTTCCAAATGTGGGTTGTATATTGGGCAGTGACAGCAGGAGAGGAAAAAAGATGTATTGGTTTAATATGTGGTGCTTATGCTTTGCAAAATAAAAGTTGAGGCCTCTTTATATTAATAGAGTTATAAATATATTCATATTTTGCATCTAAATATGGATAACTTTACATTGACTTCTATATAGTAAACTAGTAAGTGGTATTTGTTAAATACTTCATATGCAGCAGTATTAGGCAAGAAAAATCCCAATTGCTTTGGTAAGAGGGATATTGGGTCAGTGCTGTAACTTGGAAGATAGAAAAATGGGCATATCGCTATCCTTTTATCATCTATATGTTGGAACATGTGGAAAGATGCTCCTTGTGGAGGGCTGAGCTTCTTTCAAAAAATGGAAGTCTTGCCCAAATGAAAAGGACAGACAAACCACAAGTTTGCACAAGGGAGATGCAAGCAGAAACAGTTTGAAGAGCACTTTTCATCAGAGAAGCAAAGAAACAGTTTTAGGAGCACATTGCTAACCATATCAAGGGTAACAATAAAGAATTCTTTAGATATATTGAAAGAAAGTGATGAAGGAGGCAGTTGGGCCATTGGATGGTAATGGAATTAAAGGAGCACTAATGGGGGTCAAAGAGATTGCAGAGAAGGTGACTGAATACTTTTTTTCAGTCTTCGTAGCAGATGATGAAGAGCAGATACCTGTCCCTGAGCTTATGTATTCTGGAAGGGAGTCTAAGGAATTAAGGTGGTTAGTGACAAAAGATGAAATTCTCAATCTTATTGATAAGCTGAAAGTCAGCAAGTCACCTGGTTCAGATGGTATCCATCCTAGAAGTATTATTTTTCTATACTCCTGCCACCTGCTACAGCCAGAGCTCTCTGGGAGATTTGCACACTCCATTAAAACATTATAAATGTACAATAAAATAACATAAAATCAGAAAAATACAAAGTTTAAAACAGCTAAAAACATATTTAAAACAATGACAAGGAGTCTCTCTCTCTCTTTCTCTCAAATCAGCCTTTGCACAAGATGATTGGAGAATGGCCAATGTAACACCAGTTTTTAAAAAGGGATCCAGGATGGATCTGGGGAATTACAGCCTAACATCTGTTCTGGGTAAACTGCTTGAAAGTGTTATTAATGATAGAATCAGTAAGTGCATAGAGTAAGCCCTGCTGGCTTCTGCAAGGGGAAGTCCTGTCTCACTAATCTATTGAAGTTCTTTGAGAGTGTTAATAAGAATGTAGACAGGGACAATCGAGTAGACTTTGCTTACTTGGACTTTCAGAAGGGTTTTAACAAAGTCTCTCACCAAAGGCTTCTGAGCAAACTAAGTCATGGCATAAAAGGTGTGTGTGTGTGGGGAGTTCCTCTTATGGATCACTAACTTAAAGTACAGAAGAGAGAAAGAAATTCCACTTTCTCCCAATGGAGAAATGTCACCAGTAGAGTCTCACAGTGTTCTGTATTAGGACCTTTTCATCCTATTCATAAATGATCTGGAATTAGGAGTATGTAGTGAAGTGGCCAAGTTTGCTGATGACCCTAAACTTTTTAGGATGGTTAAAACCAAAAGGGATTGTGAGGAGCTTCAAAGAGAACTCTCTGAGCTTGAGAATGGGCATCAACATGTCAAATGCAGTTCAGTATAAGCAAATGTAAAGTAATGCATATTAGGGCAAAAAAATCCTAGGTTCAAGTATATGCTGGTAGGATCTGAACTAGCAGTGACTTGGAATCTTGGGGGATGTAGTGGACCACTTGATGAAAATGTTGGCCCAGTACATAGCTGCTGTGGAGAGGGCAAGATCCATGCTAGGTATAACTAGGAACAGAACAGAAAATAGAACTGTCAAGATCTTAATTCACTTATACAACTCTTTCGTGCAACCACACTTGGAATATTGAGTTCAGTTCTGGGTTCCTTACCAGAAAAAGCACATATTGAGTTGGAAAAAGTACAGAGAAGGGCAATGAAAATGATCAGGGTGCTGGAGCTGCTCCACTATGAGGAACAGTTACAACAACTGTTCAGTTTAGGAAAAAAGGGAGTAAGGGGAGAAATGATAGAGGTGTTAAAATAATGCAAGGTGTAGAGAAAGTGGAGAGGAAGCCATCCCCCCCCACCACCACTACACTCAAAACTGTGGTCATCCCATGAAGCTGACCCTTAGGGCAGATAAAAGGAAGTAGTTCCTCACACAATGTAGAGTTAAACTAGGGAATTTGCTGTCATGGGAAGCAGCAATGGGCACCCATTTAGATGGGTTTAAAAGGGGATTGGATAGATTAATGAAGAGGTGACTATCAGTGGCTACTAGCCTCACCGGCTGTGTGCTTCCTCCTTGACCAGAGGTGGTATGCCAGCATACAGCAGTCACTAAGGAACTTGGGCAGGAGGAAGTCTTGCACCCATCCTGCTTGAGGGATCGTATGGGCACCTGGTTTGCCACTGGTATATGGAGTGCCAGACTAGATGAGCCTTTTGTCTGATCCAGCATGGCTTTTCTTAGGTTCATAATCCTTTTTGTTGGAAAGGATTTCATACATGGGCCTAGGCTGCATAATATCTGTTATAACACTGATGGGAAACCTTTCTCCTTGTACTCTGGAGCCACATTTACTCAGATGATTGCTTTCGGAGACTGGGTCAGAGCCTTCTCATTCACTCATTTCCACCCCCAACCCCCATCTAGACCTTATTTTTCCCCTATTCTCTGTTCAGCAATAAGGGTTTGAAAAAAATCTATTGCTATGCTTGTGTTTCATTTAGGAATGGGGAGGGCATTCACAGCACATGAGGTTGGGTAACACTTCCTTTTCAAGCTGTGCTCCATGCAAAAAAAATTCTGTTGATACCAGTTAAAACTTTTAAAAAGCCTAACAGCTGTGAGGGAGGATGAGACAGAAGAGGAAAGGCTGTGTGGGTCACATTGGACCTGTCAGCTGTGGCATGCCCTTGCCTTTAATGCTTCACACAGATAAGATGCATATTTACTTCTCTGCTATATGGGTTGCTCTGCTGGCTCTCTGAAAGCCCTAGCATTATGGAGGTGCCAATGTAACCAGAATTTATATAGCCATTTTTAGGAGTGGCAACTCATCTTTGATTCTGAATCCTATATAAGATTGACTGCTTACACCAGTTCTTTGCTTATTGACATATTTATACTCAAGAAGGATTTGATTGTTGCTGTACATAAAAACAACTCAAATTATCTTGGTTTTAGAGCAGTTAAACATCAGGATCAAAGGGAATCAGGTTGTTCCCCACTCCCTCTGGCTTGCCAAGCAACTTCTATTTCCTATGCTCAGCAAACAGGCAAACTGCTTTTCCAGGTGCATTGATATAGTTTTAATGCCAAATGATCACTTTGTGATTACCTGTTTAATATTTTTATTGAAATTAATGAGTGGTATTCTGTATACATGAAGTATGGAATATTGATTCTGATCATCGTATCTTGCACAGCACATATTTGTTCTATATTTTCCTTGACTATATCTTTTTCTGTTCTTTGTTCTCTCTCTCCTTTGGTACCTTCTGCCTGAGATAGCTATCATGAGATTGCAGTGGAGGAAGCTCTGACCTCCTGACTCTTTCCCTCCCTCTCTGAGGGACATGGAAGTTCCACAGCCCATCATTGCACTCCTGTGGTTGTGCTTGTGTTGTATTCTAGACCAGTGGTGGCGGACCTGTGGCATGCGTGCCGCAGCGGGCACCCAAAGCTCTCTTTGTCGGCACACAAGCCAAGTCGCCCTAGCATCTCCCCAGCAGCTGAGCATCGGATAACAGCGCACATAGGGGCCATGTGCATGCTTGGAATGGAGTAGCGGCACCAGGTAATGACATCACGAGCTGTGACTCATTAGCCGCGACTCGACCAAGCTTTCGCATGGCCGGTCAGTGCACTGCCAAGGATGGATGGATGGGTGTGTGTGTGTGTGTGTGTGTGTGTGTGTGTATGCTTGGACTGGCTGTGAGTTGTTTTTTCTAAACTAAAACCTCAGTATTCAAGTTTTATTGCAGTGTTGGCACTTTGCGATAAATAAGTGGGTTTTGGGTTACAGTTTGGGCACTTGGTCTCTAAAAGGTTCGCCATCACTGTTCTAGACTCTTGGCCAGGATGGTCACAGTTACAAGACAGATCCTGGATTTCTGTGGATAATATTCCATTTTCAGACTTGGAAAAAAAAAGTATTTTCAGGGAACTTGAAGTACTGGTGTTCAAATTTTTAGCTATGGGAAGTTGGCTAACAATTGCTCATAGTTTGTATAGTATAGCAAAACTGTCTGTGTATGATTTAAATTGCTCAGTGCTAGTTATTATGCACAGAATTTTAAAGAAATATATGCCTTATTTTCACATTCTCCTCCCTTTATTAATAGGGGTAACTTTTGAGGCATGTGGCATATCTCAACATTCTTTAGTTGGGAAAAAGGAAAGCAATTCTGGAGGAATCTATCTTGAATGGGTTTGTTCATACTAAAGATAAAGATAATGCTTTTGATACTGTAAATAGTTAACTTTTAAAACTGACATTTATATTGGTGAACATAGAGAAATGCAGTTCTCTTGATGGCAGTTTTGGTAAAAGTAGTGTAAAATATTGTGAATTTATGGAGTAGAGTCATTATCATCGGTTTCTTCTGCATGAAGAGCATAGGGCAGCAAGCTTCTGCCAATGAATCCTATCCACTACAGTGTCTTTTGCATCTTCCCATTTGATGTCCAGTGTCCATAAGTCACCTTTTAATGTCTGACGCCAAGTTGTGTGTGTTCTACCCCGCCTCTGTTTTCCCTCTGGCGGTTCCCATTGTACAGCATTATTTGGGTATGGGTGTTCTGGCAAGCAAAGAATATGATCAACTAGATGCATTCAACATTGTCACAATAGCCTGCAATTTCCTGGATCCACTCTGCCACATAATTGCCTCACTGGTAACATGGCCATGCCAAGTGACACCCAGAATTCTCCATAAGCAACTGTGTTGGAACACATTGAGCTTTTGTGCTGTGTGTGCTGTTATTGCCCATGTTTTAATGGCATAGATTGCTGTTGGTACAACAGTTGTCTTATAAAAAACTGTAACTTGGTTTTTTTTATCGATTGTTGGGGCTGACCAAATAGGTTGTAAGCGCAAGAATACTGCTGAGGCTTTACCAGTTCTGTGTTTGACATTTTCATCTATGCTGCCATCTTGTGATAAGATGCTACTAAGATATGTAAACTGTTGGACATGTTCTATCGGCTGTTGGCCAGTTGTGATCAATGAGTTAGGAGGGTGGCTCCCAATCAACATGACTTTGGTCTTCTCCACACTAATAGGTGCTCCTACTTTTCTCGCCTCAGTGTCTAAGTTGGTAGTCATGTCCTGCAAGGAGGCCCTAGTTTCTGACAACAATGAAACATTGTCAGCAAACTCAAGGTCTGTGAGTCTTGTGTGATTCTTCCAGGGAATTCCAGCGTTTGGCCCATTCATTGCTTTCCACATAACAAAGCCTATCGCGAGGAGAAACAAAGTGGGATAAAATACAGCCCTGTCTAACACCAGTATCTATGTTGAAAAAGTTGGTGGCTCCACTATCAGCCTTTATACAGCAACTGCGGTTATGATAGAGATTTTTGAAGATGTTAATAAATTGATCTGGGATTCCATATTGTCTACAGATTTTCCATAGGGAATCCTTATGTATGCTATCAAAAGCCTTCCTGAAATCTATAAAATTTATGGCAAGTGGTTGCTGAAACTTGATGCTCTGCTCGATAATGTTACATAATGTGAGAATTTGTTCAGGGCATGAGTGACTATGTCGAAACCCAGCCTGTTCCTCCTGCAACACTTTATCAATTGTTTCTTGCAAGTGCCTAAGGAGAATGATCAAGAACACTTTGCCTGGTAGGGAAAGAAAAGTGATACCTCGCCAATTACTACAATCGCTGAGGTTGCCTTTCTTTGGAAGTCTAACAGTAGCACCTCTCTGCAGTCATCAGGAATGTTTTGTGAGCGTCAACACATGTTTAACAACCTGGTCAGTTCCATTACCAGATCATCTTTGCCAGCTTTCAAGAGTTCCACCAGGATCTGGTCAATGCCAGTGGCTTTATTATTCTTCAACACACTAATTGTGTGTCAAATTTCTTCATTTGCAATCATGCCCAGTTCAATGTCCAGTAATACAATGGAATTGGCATTGCTAAAATCATAGGTCACACTAGGGGTCATCTGATTCATGGTTTCTTTGAAGTGTTCCATCCATCTTGCCTCTTGTTCTTCCCTTGTGGGCAGAAGTTTCCCATTCTTGTTTTTAATGGGAGCATCAAGATTCCCTCTTGCGTTGGTTAGATTGTGAACAATATGCTATAGTACCTTCAGATTACTCCTGTTTACTGCCTCTTGTGCCTCGGCACCCTTGTGTTCCAGCTACATTTGCTTATCGGCCTGGCAACTCTGTTTAACCTAGTGGTCCAGTTCTCTGTAGTTCTCTGTATTTGTCCTTTGCTGCTGCTCTTTCAGGCAGTGTCTTTGCCTGCTCCCTTTAATGTTTTGCAATTCTGCATTTGTCAGTTTCCAGGTACCATGTTGAATTTCCATGGTTCTCTCAATGAACCTCAATGTCACCCTACTGTTATGTCGTCACTGTTGGAAACGGCCTGTTTACAATGTGTCCACTGGTCTTTGGTATCCACACTGTCTTGCAGTAGCTGTTGAAATCTGTTGGTCAGTGTAAGTTGGAACTGTGCAACAACTGTAGTATCCTTCAGTTTCTTGACTGCAAAAGGACATGTTGTTTGGCACCCTTGTATTTTCTTTAGCTTGGGTCTGAGTGATGTCATGACCAGGTAATGGTCTGAGTTCATAGCTGCACCCCGGTAGGTATGTACATGCAGCAATGCCGATTGCCACTGCCTACAAATGCATATATATTCAATTTCTTTGCTCGTGGAACCATCAGGAGAACACTGTGTAGCCTTCTGAATGCACTTATGTGCAAAATAGATGTTCCTGATATAGAGACTGTTCATATTGCAGAATAAAGTTAGGTGTTCACCATTACCATTCATTTGTACAGCCAAACTGTGTAGCCCAATGGCATGTTCTATGCCATGTCTGTGTCCATCAATCTGGGCATTCAGATCTCTTATAACCAATTTGATTTCATGATTGGAAATACCATTATGCGTCTCTTGAAGCTGGCCATAGAAGTCATCTTTATCTGCTTCTTCAGCCTCCTCTGTTGGTGCATGGACCTGAATGATGTAAGATTTCACATGGCAGGATTGGAACTGGGTGGTGATGAAGTGGTCATTGGCAGGCTTCCACCCAATCGTGTACCTGCGACTTTTTTTTGCTGAGAATCATTCCAACACCATGGGCATGTTGGCTTTTATGCCCAGAGTGCAAAATGACTTTTCCATCACTGACCATTCGACCTCTGCCAGTCCATCTCATTTCGCTTATACCCAAGATATCCAGGTGGTAATTGTCAAATTTGTGCAACAGTTGTGCCAGCTTTCCAACTTGAGCTAGGGCATGTACATTCCATGTTCCTATTCGTGTGTTGTCTTTTGTGCTCTACATCAAGCAGGTGCTACCACACTGTCATCAAAGATGGATCAATGTTGATACTCTGGTTTTGGTGTGGTTTTTAGTTTCTACTTGCTGCTTTCATAGCAGTAAGGTCTTTACAGGTGGGGTTGCTACCCCTACCCCTCCATCTTTATCTGGGCTTGGGACTGGCAACAGTGGCTGATGAGCTACTCTACCCAGTGCACACCACAGGCAGTGTTATGGAATAGAGTGGGATATATAAAATAAATAATAAAATGTTTTGGAATGCACATGCCCAGAACCTTAAGAAATAAACTGTTTAATTTAAACTGCTTGATTTCATAACTAATGTTATTTGTAGCTGATCTACACTTGCAACAGATTGCAAAGCACAGTTTCCAAGGGTTGATACAGGTGAATCCTGTGTCAAATGCTCTCTAGGGAAATTATTTCTTGAATATTGAAAGCTAAGCTATTGAGGAGAAGGATGGTAGTCTAGCCTCTGAAGTGATATGTAGAGAACAGACATTCTCCTGCCCCTCCGGTATGTTCAGACACACAATTCTGCTTAGTTCAAATGTCATAGTGCAAGAAAATTCACACTGTATGATCTGCTGCATGTGTAGATTGCTTCCTGCCTTGTTTTACATTAATAATAATGTAATATTATTAGCTTTAAAATGTGTGTTTTTGTCTTGTCCAGTATCAGGAGGTCAGAGCACCATATCAGCTTTTTTAAAAAACTGAGTGGTAAATAAGAAAAAGAAAAAAAAATGAGCCTTGCTCAAGGTTACCTGATAGACTTCAGATTGAGGCATGAGATTGAAAGTAGATCTGTGTTCAATTCTAATTGCATGTTCCATCTAGAACTCCTGGAGGGCTTTCTAATTGTTTCACTTTGAGGATGTTCCTTTTCTTTTGGTTAGTAGACAAGGCCAAAATGTCTTTTTGTGTCTTCCCTAAGTAGTGGGAAAGGTTGTCACTGTCTTCCTAGCCTGATCTGGCTGTGTAAGAAGACAAATTCTAAGACCTGTTGCACTTTACAACTTATTGGTGAGAGGTGACACGTGTGAGGAGGAGAGGAACAATCTTCCTTCATCAAAGGGATCTAAGGGTGTTTTCCTACAAGGATACCCATATGCTAACAAAGTTCCCTTCCCAGAATCTTTCAACTACATCTGGAAGACAAGGTGGAACAATGGACCAAAGAACAGACCTATCCATCATTTGGCCAGAAGCTGTGTATGCTTCACAAGGAAATAATGGGTCTGGGTTTTCTGAGTCCTCCTTGTAGATAAAGCAGCTGTGTGATGGCTAGCACTAAGATCCAGGATACACTAAAGAAGAAACAAAGGGACATATGTGACCAGTGCATAGGGACTTCTCTTTGCATGTTTTCTGCAGAATCAGCAGTGACTTATCAGTGCAAATTGTGTGTCTGGCAGGACAATATAAATGCTCAAGGATGGGACATTTAATCTACATGGGGTGTTATGTCAGCTGTCTAACAGGTCTTAATTTGTGTCAGTTTTTATAATAATTACATTCAGCTTTAAATCTGGTTTTAAAATTTTGTAGTTTAATATTGATTATACTTTGTTTTTATTTGTATTTTATATTACATTCTTACTGTATTTTATGTGCTGTTGTAAACTGGCCAGAGAGCTTTGGTTTATTGGATAGTATAAACTTATGATGAAGATGATAATACCTTCCAGAGAACCTTTTCTTTTAAGCAGAGAAGGACAGAAGATTTCACATTCAGCTGCCTTGCCCTTCAGCTTATAAAGAGTTCTGGCAGCTAAGAGTTGTGACATCTTGCTGAGAAAAGTGGATGTGAACCCAGCATCAAAGACTATACTTCTGCAAGGGCCAACCTGTTTTGGGAGTCCATTGAAGTGGTACTGTTAAAGAGCAAGGGCAGAAAAAAGTTCTTTCCCATACCAGAAAAGGGATGGCTGAAAAACAGGCAGCAGCCTTTTTATACATGTTTTGCACATGGCTGTTTTATGTTTTGCACATAAAAGAGTTCTCAAGATCCAGAGCTAAATAATTCTGCTCTAGAGGCATGCATAAAACCCAGACTTACTTAGAACCCATCTCAACAATTTCTCCCAGAGAAATGAAGAGACCACCCTCTTCCTGGTGCTGAATAGATTGGCCTCCAGAGATCCATATGGCAGACTTCTGTACTTTGCTCATGTGTGGCCAAGATCTACCTGAAATGCCCTGGCTTTGGAGACAGACAGTCTTATGGAGCTGTTTATTCAAGTTTCTCACATCGACTGAGGAACAATTTCTGGACTGTTCTGAAGTCCTGAAATGTATGAGTAGTAAAATACACAGTCAGATAAACCTCCCAACCCTTTCTAGACATCCAGAACACTGAACACTTCCCTTGAGCCCAGAGGAAACTGGACTTCAACTGTATTTTTCTTAATATTAAAAAGAGAATGAGGACATAAGAGCAGTTATTGAAATAGCTGAACAAATGCATCCATAAGAAATACTTGAAGATGGAAATCCTGGTATTTATAGTGGCGGCCATAGTACCTACAACATAGCAACTACCTAACATTCATAGATTTGTGTCAGTTTCAAGCACAAACTGGTATCTCTCTCTACTAGTCAGAGCCAACCATAGGAGATATCTACAATATACTTTTCTCTGTCACCATTACCAGAAAAAGGTCAAAACTTGGGGCTCACAATAGTATCAGAGGTATTCACCAAAATACTACTGCAATTGTTAGCACACCTGAGGCAGAAGGAAATCTATTTATGTCCATTCCTTGATGAAACACAAGTAGAGAAGGGGAGCTGTGGGACATGCAAACCACACTAGCACACTTCAGGATACATTGTTTAGTAGTCCATTTTTAAGGAGAGTTTCCTGAAGCTGTGACATAGTATGCAAAGCATCTTGGAGGAATCCCTAATATGGCAGAAAAAGTGATGCACCTAACAGGAAAACAGCAGAACAAATTTCTTCAGTTCATTTCTAGGATAGCTTAGGCTGACTCTGCATCAGCTTCAGGGCATGTTAGTATCTATCCAGTAATTGTTTTAGTACTGTTTTCACTCCAGGCCATTGCAGAGAGTGAAACTAGTACTCCAAGTTCCAAGAAAGGATCTAGAACTTAACATCTTAACAAAAGTCATCTTAGATCTAAGTTTATGCAGTGATGACTCTAATGGAAGCACATCTGCCATGTAGAACCCAGAGACTGATGAAGATATTCAGCTTGTGGTGGAGTGGTTCAGCTGGATATCTTGCAGAACTCCTGAGTGGGTACTCTTCAGACCCTTTCCTTGAGACAGCTTATAATAGACCTGTTCACATCAGTAATACATTTTTAACTACCTAGCTCATGACAAAGCTCTAATGCACAGAGGTTGTAGCAAGTAATCTAGAAGTACCGTGGACACTGGGGCTTCTCTTTGCCTTCCTGTCACTGCTTTCATAGAACTTCATAGGATCCAGGATCTGTGACATTACTGGTTGCAGTTATATCCTGGATCCATGATATTAATGGCCTCCTGGCATCAGTTGTTCTCAGAGTTAATCAACTTGTCAATTCAGAACAATTGGAGGTTTCCCAGAAGTTCAGTCACAATGGCACATGTTCCATTAGAAGGCTTGGAGTTTGAGTGGCAAGGTCTAGGAGGATTTTGTTTCTCAGAAGTATTGAGGACCTTATCTTCCTTTAGGGCAGGAGCAGGGAACCTCGGGCATGGGGTGCCCCATCCAGCCCTCAACTTCTCCATGTGGATATGTACCTTTCTGCTGGCTGTACTCTCAGTGGCTATTCATTGGGTGGTTTCTTGGCCCTTGTGCAGTTTTTTTCCCCTTCAAAATGGTTGAAATGCTTTTTCCTAAGACTGACTTACTGGTAGTGAGAGCTTTAAGCAAAAATATACTGGCATTTTTGATTCTACTCCTTTTGTCTTTGTCCCCACCTATCACTGGTGATCCTTGAGAGCTTCTTTGATACTGAATTGGTGTAAGGGGTGTCTAACCCATATGGATTCATACTTGTGGGTGGAACTGGTCTTATGCAACTCCAAATCTGAATTCCTTCTGGGAATCCTGTAGCAAAAAGCAGTTTATTGCTTTAAATGCCTGTTTTCTAGGACTCCTAAAGGGCATTCTTCCTACCTCTGTGATCCAGATAGGCTGTTGCTAGACTATTCAGGGTTTTTGCCCATGCCATACATGTGGGCTGTATTTGGGATAAATCGCTGCTATCACATCTGTAATCTTTCTATTCTTTCTCAAATTGAATTATTTGCCATTGTTTTATCAACAGGTCATTCTAGTTTGGGGTGGAGGTGGGGGTTGCTGATTTTTCAGTAATGGTCTGGAGGATAGGGGCAGCCTTCTATTTCAAGAGGACAGCAAGATGTTTTGACCTGAGGAAGAGGATCATCCCCAAGGAATAAATGAGTCAGAAAAGTGCTCTGGTATGGTTAAAATGGGAAGTGGTATATAAATATTCTTAAATAATGCCTTTCCAGATTCCGGGAAAACAGAATTTTGTGATGAAAAGGCCTTGTTTCTGAAAGATATTCTGGTTGTGTCTGGGAGAGAACTCTAGGGAAGGAAATTGTAAACTAAGGATACAGCTGCATTTAACACCATTCTGTTAATCCTTGCGCATTGTATCAGAGCGGGATACAGTCTTGTGGGATTGCTACATGCTGTATGAAAGCTGGAGGCTTTTGTAAATCCTGTGCCATGCAAGGGTTTCTAGTAAAGCAGGACGAATTTCATAGGATTGCTCATGGCTCCTCCTTATTATCTGTAGTGATAATATTGGTACATATGAAAACTTGATATCCTAAGAACCTAATTACTTAGAGCTTTACAGATTGTATTGTATCTTAAAGGGCATTGGGTAGGTTGCCATCTCAGTAGTGTTAAGTACAAATGTAAGTTTTCATGCCTTGGACAGATGATGTAATAACAAACTTGCATTGTAAGATGGAGTCAGCCTCTAGAATAGGGGCTTCAACTGAATGAGTGTGTTGTGTTACTTCAAACGGTAGCATCTTATTCTGGGATAGGATGGCAGTGCTTGGAAGACATCTGATAGAATGTGTGAGACCATAGTGGCTCCAAGTGGCCAAGCAGGAAAACTGCAAATTGAATCTGAGTTGTAAAATTTGGCTTGTAAAAAGACCTTGATGTAGGTAGTAGAATTTGTTTGTTTGTTTTTCAGCATGTCAGCCCTTCTCCAAGGATCCTCTGTCATTCTAGAGATTTGAAACAGGTATGCATTATTTTAATAATAATTTTAGAAGTCTGTATCATGATGCTTAATCTTACATTTCATATTTGAGTTATTTTTTTCATTATGTTCTTTCACATTGTCCTTTAAAATGCCAAACTTAAGTACTTTAAAGTTATATTTTGTTTCTGTTTTAATAATAAATAATTTTGCAGCAGAATATAGTATCTCATAAAGTTTTTTCTCAAGGGCATCTATATAATTCTGTCTTATTGTAAAGCAGTGAATTTAGTAAGAGCATATATTTTGGATATTTTATCAGTGTGTTTTTGAGGCTCAACAAAAAACCTTCCGTGATAGCTGCTTTCAATGCAGCCAACTCTGTCTGCAACTGCTTGATGCATGGATCCAATCTGGTGATACCTATCTCTCAATTTAATGACAAAATTACCTGTTATACTGTGTAACATTATTTCTGGGTAAAAGTAAACTCAAAAACAAAGTGTTTCACCTGTTCAAGATCATTGTTTGAAGGCAAAGCCAAAAACCAATATAGTTTGGCTTTATTGCATCACAGAAAGGTGACAAAAAGAGACAGTGACTTGAATCCAGGGATGTCTTGCATTCGCCAAAAGGCATTTCTGCTTGTGCAAATTAGTCTTGCCAGGTTCTTCAATTTTTCTGACCTGCCACAGCTCCCTGTGCCCCATCACAAAGCTCCTCAGCCCTCAAATGTGTCTTTTTGAGATTTAGTATTTGTGCCTGTCATGCCACCACGTCTACCTTTGGGCTGAACTTACAGGGTATCCTTCCTGAGCATTGCTGGTGCAGGAAAATAAAATAGAATGAGCTTTTACAGAGCTCAACAACAGAACAGTTGGAACCCGGTGTCCCCTTTTTAGCTGTACTTGGGACAGATCAAAAATTCTACTTGTAGAAGGGACAGAAAAACATTGCTTGCTTCCTTTAAAAAGGTACAGTCTGGTTAACCTTAATAGCAGTTTATGTAGCTGTTGCTAAAACACTTAACTGTAGTTATGACCAATAGGAGACATTTTCACTGAAGAAAGAATAGGTGGGAGAACTATATGATCCCATAGTCCACAGCTCAACTGATCAATCATGGTTCATGAACAGGAGAGTTACATTTTAACTGTCCTGAGAACCTTACTCACTTTTTATAGTTCTCTGAAGAATGGTTTTGATATTTAAAATACTTTTGCGAATTAGCTTAGGTAAGAAATTACTTCTGTATCAATTCATTTGCCTTTTCGTTTATTTTCTGTCGTGTGGCTGTGCCTGTTTGCATCATGAATAACAAGTTTGTTTCCTGAAATATCTTTTTTTGGGGGAGGGGAAGTACAATAAAATAAATATGAACTACAGATTGAGTCTCAGTTATGCTTTCCCTTGACAAGAGAAATTGATTATTTTATTTTTTAATTTTGATTTAATTTGATAGTATAACTGGGGACTAGCTAACTGTTGCTTCAAGGCTATCCCTGATTTTGTCCTTCATTGTCTTATTATTGCTTCATAGAGTAGAAACATCCTAATACTGTTTTCTGTGGAAAACCACATCTGTATTCTATGGAAAACTACACCTAATGAATACACTCACACGACTCCAGGATATAATGAAAGAAGAGGGAAGTATCTCCTGATTTCCTCTGCTCTCCCACTCTTAAGAGAAAATGGCAATTTTGGAAATTTCGGTTCATGCTGCATCATAAAATGTTTTTTTTTTACACTTTGAATTAGATTACTATTTGAGTTAGCTGCTTGATAACTATTATCAAGCTCGCAACTCTAACTGGGTGTCCTCCTATGCTTTTATTAGTATCTGAGTACTGTCCCCCCCCCCCAAAGTTCAGTCTTTTGTGAGAGTTAAATTCTTTTGTTTAGTTTATTTTTAACCTGTTTTTCTAGCAAAAATGGCAATTAAGGCAGCTTACAGAAACAATGAGCATTGATTAAAACAGTATGACAAAACATTAAAGTACAGTAAAAACAGCAACTATGAAAAAAATTAAAAATACAAACAAACTCCAACCTAACAAATCAATTTGCAGGCTAAAGGCCTTTTTACAGTGTCTGCCCAAGTGTTCACCTCTCCTTTACTTTTTCATATTTTGTTGTGGTACAAGTAGAAATTAAAATGGATTTAATTCACAATGTTACCACCCACTGCTGTGACAATATATTTACTGTGGCAAATAAAATAAAAAAAGAAAGTAGAAGTGTAAGTATTCATCACTCTAAGTTAATTCCTGGTAGGAGGGCCAGTGTGATGTTGTGGTTAAGTGTATGGGACTAGGAATCAGGAGATCTGGGTTGTAGTCCCCACTTAGCCATAGAACTAACTGGGTGACTTTAAACCAGTCAGACTCTCAGCCCAACCTACCTCACAGGGCTGTTGTTGTGTGGATGAGAGGAGGAGGAGAATAAACAAGCCATGTTGAGTTCCTTGAAAGGAAAAATGTAGGCTTTAAATATAATAAAATAAAAATATAGAAGTACCTTTAACAACAAGTATAGCTACAGATTTTCTTGTGTAAGTCTCTGTCAGCTTCATGCATCTGGATCATGTGATGTTTGCTCGTTCTTTTGAGCAAAGCTGCTGCAATTCTGCTAGGGTGGTTGGGGCCCATTGGTGAACAGCACAGTCTTGCTACCACTTTTCAGTTGAACAGAGTTTTGGGCTTTGACTGGGCCATTCTAAGACAATCATGTTCTTATTTTTAAACATTCTCAGCATCACTTTGGCCTTGTATGTACGTCATTTGCTTACTGGAAGGGAAACCTCTTCCCCAGTACCTTGCAGACTGAAACAGGTTTTCCTCTAGAGATGCCCTGTGTTTGGCTCCATCCTTCTTGCCCTTGATCCTGACCAGCTTCCCAGTCCCTGTCAAGGAAGAGCAACCCCACAGTACGATGCTGGCACCATCATGCAGATGGTGTTCTCAGGGTAATAAGTTATCAGAGCTGAGGATTTTAATATCCTGTAGCTTATCAAACACTGTGGAGGAGACACTGTGATAGATAAAAGGATGGTGAAAGTGAGAGGTTTGGCTACCAGCCTATGTGTTTAAGTTAATTATGGGAAAAACATGTTGCCTTTGTGAAACAAAGATATTTGGCATTCAATGTAATGTATTTTTATTTCTGGGTTAGGCTTTATTTTCTGTTCTGTTTAGTTCTAAACTAAAAAGTGTTTCTGCATTTGCTGCTTTGCACACTGACTGGTGGAAAACAAGCATACACATTCAAATGCCATCTGCCCTTAACACTAATTGCTCCAGGACGAACAAAAGAAGGCTCTTGCTGTCATGCCCTGTGTGTGAGCAAACAAGAAGCATTTACCTGGTCACCTTTGAAAAATACTGATCTAAATTGGATGGTCCTTTTAAGTAATGCAGCTGGAGTCTTCTATTTTTTTATGCAAAAGTTAAGTGGATGTCTTTGTTAATGCTAATCATGTCCCCCTTCCCGCACTGTATTTAGGCAGTAGGAGATGTCAAACTGCAAGGTAGAGAATGTCAGGCAAGACAGATGGAAATGCTCAGTCCCTTAATGTTGGGGGCTTTCCATTGAGAGAGAGAGAAAAAATAGACATTCTTATTAGGTAGTATGTCTAATAGATGTTTATACATAAAGCGTAGATGAAAAAGGACACAGTGAGTCAAGATTGTACTAGAAATGTTTTTCTACAGCTGAATACTGATGTCACTTATTTGACTTAAGAAAAATCTACAAGTGGTTGTCAGAGTAAATTGTTCATTCTTCGGTTAGAAATATGACTTTATGAGAATTTATCATGCATGTTCCATCCACTTTGGCTCATCAATTCATGAACATTCTTAAAATGTAGTTTGTAGTATGCAGCAGAAGAAGGGTACTGAAAGAGAGCTACTCTGAATATATTTGTGGACTATTATTATATATCCTGTTTGCATTATCTTTTGCAACCAACATTTCTCAAACCATTTTACAAAATACAGCTTGGGTATGGTTAAACCAACTAAAACAAATTTTATTCAAACAGTACTGAAAATTTTACATTTCTGCTGTCTTCGTTGTACAGGAAATACCCTGTATCTTTGTAGGCTTTGCAGGACCAAAAAAAAAAAAAAAAGATCCTGGCTCTTGCCACACCTCATGAAAGATTCTGTTGAAGATCTTAAGATAATACTGATATTAAGAAATCGACTTGTTGCCTTTAAGGCAAGCTCATGGTGGAATTAGACTCTTCCCTATCAAATCTGTAATTGTGTACCAGGTCTGGGCAGTAGAAAGATGTTAGTTTCCAGAGAGGGCAGATGGTAGCAACTCCTCCTGGCTATTTTTTAATTATTGGCTTATGTTATTTCACAAATGTGAAAGTGTTTTATGTTAGCAGTTTCTCTTTGACATTATCCATAATGTCTTTGACACACAAGCTAAGGTTCCTGGAAGATGAACTATTGGCAAATGATGGGTTGCACCTCACAAAGAATGGAAAGCATGTGTTTTTGTGAAGAATTGGCTTTGTGTTCAATAAAATGCTTTTGCCTCAAAATCTAGCAGTTTTGCTTCATTATTCCAAACTCTGCTATTTATGAACAAAGTTTTTATTTTACAGTGCTAGGCACATGCACTTGCATGCATCTAGTGCATAATGTCTCTTCTGATTTAGACATTGTGCAATTGACTAAAATACAAAACAAGTAGTACACATACATATGTTGTAACATTTTAAGTTTGAGGGATTTTTGCAATTCATACACATAGTTGCTATAGGAATTTATTTTTATTTAATTAATTTATGTTCTCAGTTTCTGCCAAAAATGGCACTCATGGTGGCTAACGATGCTATCCAGATTGTCTGCAGAATCTTAATTAAAATATTATATAAAAAGCAATTATTCCTTTGTGAGTTGCTTTAGTACTATTAAGTGACTTGAAATTCGACACTAAATCATTAAAGCTGAACCTCAGTATTTTCTGCTATTTTTTAAACTGCAAATCTTAACTTTACTTTGTTTCTTTCCAACAGAGCATAAAGTCAAAACACCTGTAAAAGTAGAACGTCGATTTTCCGTCTTCTAGGATAATTGTTCTTAAGTTCCGCTGTAGGACAAATGTGAGAAACATAATGTGGTGAATCGCCAACACAGAAACCCTGGAATCTTTGTGCTGACTGAGGAGTTACAATGTTTCCTTTGTGAACAAAAACTATTTGGTGGTGGACAAAAATCTGAAAATGCGGCCATGGACTGGCTCCTGGCGTTGGATTATGCTCATCCTTTTTGCTTGGGGGACCTTGCTGTTTTATATAGGTGGACACTTAGTACGAGATAACGAGCATCCAGATCACTCTAGTCGTGAACTATCAAAGATACTAGCAAAGCTTGAACGGTTAAAACAGCAAAATGAAGACTTACGAAGAATGGCAGAGTCTCTCAGGTAAGCTTTTAAAGTATTTCGTAGAATCTGGAAACTCTTGGAGAGTTCATTTTTTGAGCCTACAGAGCAAAACTGAACTCATAACAAAATTGCCTTGTCCAATTATGGTCCCAGAAGTACCATAATTGGAGGTGCACATATGTGGCTTACAATCTCTCCTGGAATATAATACTATTTTTTCCTGTCATGTATTATTTCAGGGATGGAACCATAATTTCTATTAATTGCCTACCTCTTATGGCTCAGGGTGAGTACATGCACACAATAGTAAAACAGTATAAAACAACTCAATTGTGTATGTCAGCAGTTGGCTTGTTTTTATATTTGAAAGTTCATGTTGAAGACTTGGAGTTGCTGAAGATTACTGGGTTTTAAAATTTGCATTAATATCCAGCAGATATTAAAATTCAGCATATGAGACTGGACTCACTTGAGTGTTCAGTAGAGCCCTGTGTTTGGTTGTTTCCTAGCCCAAGAAGTTATAACTAGACTAATAATAGACCTGGCTGATATGATCATGCCAGTATTTTCCCATTCAATGCTAGTTGCCAGTCCATTTTCAGGCTCCATTTAAAGTGCTAGTTTTAACTTTTAAAGCCCTAGCGGTTTGGGGTAGGTTGCCTGAAGAAGCACTTCCTTCCATATTTACCTACCAGGAACTGAATGTCATTGCCCTGTTCTCCAAGTGCTCCTATGAAATGAGGAAAGGCCAGTGACTCCAAGGAAAGGAACATCTGAATGTCAGCACCCAATTTGTAGAATGCCCTCCTCATTTAAGCTCACCTGGGACCTACATTTTTTTTCAGCAACTGAAGTTTCAAGTTGCATATAAGTTGTTGGTTGTACGTGACCAGGCAACTTAGGGGCATCCCAAATCCCCAGAACCTGAAATTCAACTGACAGTGTGGTGAAAGCAAACAGCTTGTATCTTCAGAGTGCCTTGCAGAATTGTGCCCTCAGGCGTTCAGTGCTCTCCCTTTCTTGGTGTGACTACAACAGGCCCATGTCACCTGTAAAAAAGTTCTCTTGGTTAATACTTTGAGGAAGCAATAGCGATAGAAAAACAATCTTCCTTTGCTTCTTTCACTGCTGCAGAACCTATTCTCAGCTTAATTGTTACCAAATGCATAGCACCGATTTCATGCCCTGAAAATGGATTGGCCAATGATACGGGTTTTCCAAAAACTGGAAAATATTCAAATGTGCCTGATAACATTATCTGATTTAGATGTTTGACTCAATTTTACTTCCCAGCACACATTTTTCTTCAATAAGCACACAAAATCTTATATTTAATAAGCAGACCTAATAAGCAGAAATCCGTGTCAATTTCATGTGCAGTATAAATATATCAAAAGCTTTTCCCATATCTACAAAACATTTGAATTGAAATACTTGGTTAATGGAAAGTTAAATTAACCATAGTATGTAACTTAAAATGTTATATTGAAACACAAAATTTTATGTAGAAAATCTTGATTGGAATATTTGTAGAAATGTAGAGGCAGTAGCATGTACTTTATGATGTTTGCTTATAATTAACAAAAATGATTAGATCTGGAAGAACTCATTGTTTTAGGATATATGTCGGGGTGGTTGAACAGGTTCAGGAGCCGCATGTGGCTCTTTGAGTTTAGTTTGTGGCCTGTGGCTCACAGCCCGTGGGCATCCACTGACTCCTGCTTGCCACTTGCTGCCCACAGGCCCCACATGTGAGCATCCGCTAGCCACTTGCTGCCTGCAGCTACAGCTTGGGAGCATTGGCTTGCAGCTCTCAAACATCTGACATTTACCATATATGGCTCTTCTGTTGAGCAAGTCTGGCCACCCCTTATCCAGTGGTACTTTGGCTCATTTACGCCTCAGTTCACGACCAAATTGGGTCACAAACAGAAATTTCAGAAAAATTTTGACTCAGGTCGTGAGCTATGAAGTCGGTGATGATCATGATCACACCCATCTTCCCTGCACGAGCACGATTGAGGCCATCTCCCCCACCCCCGCCCTAAGCATGGCCGCAGTTGCACCTGTCTTCCCTGCACGGGTACAATCGCGGTCATGCTCGGCGGGGGGTGGGGGGAGATGGCTGCAATTGCGCCTGTGTTGCCTGCCTGAGCATGACCGCGGCCGTCTAGGGCAGTCGCGCTTGGGCAGGGAAGATGGGAGCGATCTTGGTCATGCTGCGGGATGGGGGAGATGGCAGCAATCGTGGTCACGCTCACACAGGGAAGATGGGCGTGATTGTGGATGTGCTGGGGGGAAATGACTGCGATCGTGCTCGGAGAGGGGTGAGATTGCCACGATTGTGCTGGGGCGGGGGGGGGGGGGAATGGCCATGATCTTGGTTGTTCTTTGTTATTTTGTTGTTGTTTGTCACTTTGTTTCAAATTTTTGTGCTAAAATGATTACAGAACGGAGTAACCTTATTTACATTGAACCTTATGGAGAAATTTGACTTGGGTCATGACCAATTTGGGTCGCGACCAGAGTTGTGGTACAGATTAAGTTCGTGAGCCAAGGTACCACTGTATATACCCAAAGAGAGCTGATATATCTTACGAGGAGTCCTTGCAGACAGAAGGAAAGTGGATTATGACTGTAATGCAATAATAATCAACAGTTTAATTTTCCTTTGCTGTGGTAATTGTAGCATGCCTGGAGGTTCACTTAAGTTCTGCATTGCTTATTGAGAAAAATCGGATTCAGAACAACTGGTTGAATGTTCTGTTCCGCTAAAGGATGAGCATGGGTCTTTGGGCATGGACTAGGAAACTTGGGCAAGAGGGTGCTGTTGCATTCATGACCTGCTTGTGGGATCCCATCAGCAACTGGCTGGTGACTGAATGTACAGAATGCTGGACTAGATGGACCATCAGTGCATCGCTCCTTAGGCTGTTAAGTGAAATGAACAGTAACCTTGCTTAGTTTCAGTTTTGCTTCAGTTTGTTACTGAAGAAAGTGAGCACAAAGTCTGTCAAGACCGAAGTAGAAGCCAGCTGCATTACGCACAGGTTGTCATACCTTATTTTTTGGTTCCCCATGAGCAGCT
Source organism: Varanus komodoensis (assembly GCF_004798865.1). Taxonomy (NCBI): domain Eukaryota; kingdom Metazoa; phylum Chordata; class Lepidosauria; order Squamata; family Varanidae; genus Varanus; species Varanus komodoensis. The sequence continues at coordinate 13,259,816 of NW_025335761.1, forward strand.
GATTGCTTGTCAATGCTTACCTTAGAAGAATAACTTATAGAAGTTTATATCTTATATGTAGTTCATCTGACATGATTGATTAAGTAGAACAGCTCAGACAGTTCTGGATAAATGCAAGCATACATAATTACATCCCTGGGCCTGGCATAATATATTGAGTCTAATGCCTTATCACAAAAAACACTGCAAATGTTGAAAGGTATGAGTGTGGATTGGCTTTCCTGAACTCAGCGCCCTCCAGATCTTTTGAATTATAGTTGCCATCATCCTATGTCATTTGGGTTGATGGGTGAAATCTAAAACTTATGGAATACAGAACATTTGGGCAGGTTTATGTGGCTATAACTACCAAACTAAATGGTTTGATAAGCTGTGGCCTGATGTGTACAGAAAGCTGAACACATATCTTTCTGGTCTGCCGCCAACCTCTAGCTTCATCACAATATACATTTAGAAACATTGCTATCTGGGAGTCACTTACGACTGCATAATACTGTGTTTGCTGTCCTGTTATTGGAAGTAGGTAGATGGTATTTTAATTAATATTGACAAAATTAATAACCTATACCGGGTTATATATTGCAGCTTCCATTACTAGTAGCTTTAGCCAGCAAAGCCAGTGGAAGGGATGTTGAGTACTGCAACATCAGGAAGGTCACAAGTTGCCAACAAGTAACTTAGTATAAGGTGCCACACATTGTTTTGTTGCAAAAGACTAATATTGCTACCCTTCTACCAACGGGAAGCTGTTTCAGGAAAGGAGCCACATACTCCCTGTGCTATACTCCTATAACAGGAGAGAGGAACCGAAACTTATTGAGTGAGCAGATGACTCCTTCCGACCAACCTTCCACAGGCACTCCTTGGGTCAGAGATGTCATGGATGTGGCTAAATTCCCTAGTATAATTTGGTTCCTAGCAAGTTTACCTTCTTCGTGGTCTCTGTGCTTACCAAGTATTTACAAGTACTCCTTGAAGTAAGGGTGGAAACCCATTTTTGGCTTGAAGGCTAGATTTGATTCAAAAAGCATTCCAAACAAGGTTTTTCTTCCATAGCAGAAGGGCAAGGGCTAGCACCAAGACCAGAAGAAGAAACTGCTAGAAAATCCCCTGTTGGTTATTTGGATCATGGGTTGAAAGTTCCTCATCTCTTCCTGTAAGGCAGCCTTGTGTACAGTCTTTTGCTGAAATCTATATATGATGTAGTTAGGGTGCATGTCACTCCTGGTCAAATTTGCAGGCTTCAGAAATCTGTGTACTAGCTGGTTCACCAATCTAAGCTGTTCCTTTCTTCAGTATGATATTGAACAGTTGGAAAATATTTTGATACTGACTGCATGGAGATAACATGCACACCATTTATCTGTATTTTTGCCATTTATGTTTCAATGGACAAAATTGTGTGGAGACATTTCTTATTTGCATGCCATGGATGGTAGCGGTATAAACAGACACTTAAGAGTGTTTAAAGTAATTTATATACATAATGTCAGGATCCTTTAGAACCAATCTGGTAACACAATATTTATCCTCATATTGTAATTTGGGGTCTGAGGCTGAGAGATAGTGGCTTGTGTGAATTCATTGCTTAGGCGCCATTTGAGTTATGGACTTTCAGCTTACATTGTTAGCTACATCTAACTTAGGTTACAATAGTTGGAAGAACCGTTTTATTATAGTTAATATTAAAGAGGAATTTTATAGTGTTTTGGACAAATTACAATATATTTGGCTCTTCTCCTTAATTAGGGAATTTTCAAGTCCGGTGAGTCATGCAAGTCCAGCTGTAAATTCTGCCCTGAGTACATGTAATGACAGCAATTCATAACTGAGGATAGAGTTTGTATCCAAAAATCTGTGGGGCAGCAGTATTTAAAATATATTCCTAACAACATCATATTTGTCCATGTGTTTAGACCATTCTTTGTGCCTTTATCAGGATTGTTGGATTCTTTGTGAAACTTCCCTTTGTTGTTGTTGCTAGCGGCGAAGTCGTGTCCGACCCATCGTGGCCCCATGGACAACATTCCTCCAGGCCTTCCTGTCCTCCACCCATCCCCTGGAGTCCACTTAAGCTCCAGCTGACATCTAGCCACCTCATTCTCTGCTGTCCCCTTCTTCTTTTGCTGTCAATTATTCCCAGCATTAAGGTCTTCTCCAGTGAGTCCTTCCTTCTCAAAACTTCCCTTTAGTCCCCCTTCCCCCCAATAAAGCACCTTTAGTCTCTCTTTATAAAGCAACTTTTATGGTGCTTTAATTAGCTAAGGTGTTCTATACTGCTTGGAATATTTTTCTTACACATTTCTGCTCTGTGAAGAATGATTTTTTCATAGAAAATTCTAACTTAACAAAGCTTGTATCATTCAGTTTTTTCCTGGAACACTCTAATATTTTGTAAATATTTAATAGAAGTTTTAGATACCAGTGAAATTTGATTTTGGTACTAGATTGGATAAATGATCCTTGATAGCTAATATGCAGTTGTATTGATAACTGATGCACAATGGTATATAATACAGCAACTTGGTTATTCTACCTGATTTGTTATTAATTTACAACATTGTATACTGTGCCATAACAGAAAGTTATCTGGGCAGCTACCTCAAAAAAGCCCTTCACTTGTCTGCCAGGATCTTCTATTCATCTGCTGTGGAAGTATCTGGCAGATTATGGGACCTGTTTAGAGAGTGCACCTCTTTCATAGGGTGTACTGTTAGGTTTCTCTGTTGCCTAATATGAAATGTGGATTTGTCTTAGAACTTGTCTTTTAGGAAAGTTTCATTATTGCTTTTCTCATTGAAAGGTTATCAAACATACTTGAATAAGCTTCAATGAATTCTAGTTCCATGGAAGACAGTTTAAAAATCACTAATATATCCTATTTGATTGTTGTTATGTAATAACGTAGTACTCTATACATGTAAGCATTTTACATTCAACATATAAATTTTATTTTTGTATTCACAATTTTTCTCTCCAAAAATTAACAATCAAATGAGAAACTTTGAATATTCATCTACATTTGTTTCTTTGCTAATCAGGTTGCAATTTTATGCCTCCATGCTGCCTGTTTCCCATTTTGGACGCATACCTTAATGTGGTGAAGTGGTTTGAGAGCGTCAAAGAAGTCAGAGGCCAGACTCTCTCACTAGATTGGTGTCCTAGCAAGGTGGAATGTTCAAACCTGAGACACCAGACTAAGATGCATTCTTCAGGAGTAATGTTCACATCAATAGTAAAGAATATCTTTAATGGTGATGGAAGCAGAGAAACTCCTGAAGGGCAGCTACTGAGCAGCATCAGTAGCTGAAGGCAGCACTTGTGACTCAAATCAGACACAAACTTTGCTTAGTGCTGTATTGAAAAAGGCAATGGTAGACTACTTCTGAATTTCTTGCCTTTAAAACCCTTTGATGAAACAATACAAAATGAATCAAGAGATAGTGCTAGAAGATGAGACTCCCAGTTCAGAAGATACTGGAGAAGAACAAAGGACAGGTATGAATAGTTCTAGTGCTAATGACAGAACTAGATCAAAGCTGAAAGGAAGTTTAGTGGCCAAAATGCACAGAAGCAAAAGGACGCTCTGATTCTGCATGGCAGATATAATTGGAATATGGAATATGAGAAGAATGTCTCAAGGCAAACTGGAAACTGTAGAACAAGAAATAGAATGCTTGGACATCATGGTACTTCATGCAAGTGGACTAAAGTGGACAGGGTTGGGGTATTTTAAGCCAGCCAAACACAAAGTGTCTTACTCTGGAAATGACACACTCAAAAGAAATGGAGGGGCTCTACTATTAAGGCAAAATGTAGCACAGATAGAAATGGGCTATAATGTAAAATCTGACAGAATTGTATCAGTCAGAATTCTTGGGAAACCTATTAACATAACTATAATTCAAGTCTATGCTCCAACAACAGATGATGAAGAGAAAGAAATCAAAAACTTGTATGCAAGCATCCAAGGGGAAATTGATAGCACACCAAACAAGACATGCTGATAATAGCTGACTGGAATGCAAAAGTAGGAAAGAAAGATGAATCCAATGTTGTGGAGATTTGGCTTGTGGTCAGAAATGGAGCAGGAGAACGACTCATGGAATTCTGTGATGCTAACAGTATGTTTATTGCAAATACATATGAGCAGATTGTAGTAGTGACCACTAATTCTTAATATAAAAAAATCAGAGTAAAGCTGAAAAAGCATAGTGCCAAATACACCATAACTAACATTCCCTAGGAAAGTAGTGTCCATATAAACAATAGATTTGCATGGCAGAACTCAGTTGACTGTGAACCAGAAGAACTCTGAACCGAAACCAATGACATTATTAGGAAAGAATGCCATATGACAATTCTTTGGTATTCTTTTAGCAAAAAGAAAGAAAAAAGTCTAGATGACTGGCAGAAGAAACATTCATAATTGTTAAAGGCAAAAGCAAAAAAATAGGATCAGAATCCTGAATGCAGTTTTTCATCAACTTTCATGTAGAGATTCCTCCCACCTAAAAAGAAGCCATTGGAATGGCCAGTAGAAAGGAACAGGAGAAAACAACAAAATAGGAAAAGAAAACAAGAGACTCTTTTGGCAAATCCATCAAATCAAAGAACAAACCAAACCTGTATTAGAAATGCTGAAAGACCAACAGGGGAAAATTCTGTCAGACTAGGATAAACTATAGGGAAGGCAGAACAATATATGGAAGAACTATACTAAAAAGAGATAAAAAGATGACAGACTGCTCCAGAGAGGAATCCTATGAGGAACAGCTTGCAATATTAAAAAGTGTTGTGAAAACTGCTTGGAAAGTACTTGGAAGAAATAAAGAACCCAGAGTAGATGGGTTATTCCAAGCTGCAGAGACTGAATTGGTTGAAATCCTATCAAGAATATGTCAACAAATATGGAAGACAAAACTGTGGCCCACAGATTGGAAACTTCTGTGTAGCAATTAAAGTGCAGCAATTAAAGAAGCATTGCATTAATGCAAGAAAAAAATGTTCATGCTGTTGCAATAAATGGTTGTTTTATTATTGTATATGCTACTGTTCCATGGTTATTTTCGTGGTATGTGATTTTATTTTGTTGTTTCATTGTAACTTACCTTGTATCCGGGATCAAGCTTTTCACAGCTTTTCTGCAGCAATCCCTAAAAAATAGCAGAGTGGTGTACTTCTAATTATTGTGTGTTCATTTTTTTTGTTTTTATGGTAGTAGTCTCCTTTTCTGTCCCAACCAACTTTGTGTAGGATTTTCGAACAGCTGGAGAGACTGCCTTGGGAAAGAGGACCCATTAATGGCAATTTCCTTCAGCACAATTTCAGCATAAATCTGGATCCAATGTGCTGTTTGAATTACACTGATGTAGTTTGCAGCACTGGTTCGTGTTTTCAGAAACCTTAATGCTGTGTATATCCCAGCCAATGAATACAAAAATCTTTTCTTTTAGCTTGACCTTAACTTGTGTCTAACTGTTCCAGCGTAGTAGAACCTTTTGCAGAGTTTCTAATTAAAAGGTGAAATTTCAAAGTTAGAAAAGGTTATTAACTTTTCTTTACCAGGAGGGTGCTTGATGAGAAGTGAGCAAGAGCATTACAAGAAGCTTTAGTTCATTTTGTAGGATATTCAGACAGTTTCTACACTCTTAGAGCTTTGCTTACCTGACCAAACAGGCAAAGTCTGTACAAGGAAGTTCCTGGCTAGTGGAAAAATTTCATCAATGTTGGTTTGCTTCATATTCATTATTTTAAAAAATCTGATATTTTTCTTATCCCATTTAAGACAATTTTTGCAGATTTTGGTAACTTCTTATTAAAAAGTCATTATGGCATAGTGATTAGAGTGTTGTATTGGGATTTGGGAGATCTGATTTCTAGACTCCGTCTGGTTTTGAAGCTTATTGGGAAAATGTGGCCTTTCTTTACAGGGCAGTAGTTAGCATACAATGGAGAGGAGGAGGACTGTGTAAGCTGCAGGATATGTTTAACATGCATACTAAACTAATGATGTACAGTGTCTTCAGGAGATGTTGACTTGGTTCTAAAAGCTGTGTTGTCACCAATGTTTTGCAAAGAAATGTGACTGTTTGCCTTTTCTTCTAGTGAAAAGTTGGAGAGTTCTACAGAGCTTCTTAAAAAATCATAGGTAATAGTTTTAGGAATAGTAGCCAGCTGGCCTGCCTGCTTTCTGTCCTGTATGTATGTGTATATTCATGATCAGGAGTGGCAACTATTTGGTATCCTGCTAGTTTCTTGTTCTTACACATCCTTATATGGAATTACACAAACAGGTTCTTGTGAATGTGTATGCACATGTGTATGATCGTGTCCCCTTGGATTTAGACCTAAATCTGTAGTTAATGCTTTCAGAGAGAAGTGTGTATGCAGGATGACAAACAACTTTAAGTACTTGACAATTGCTTGATGTTCTGACAGTGTATTACTATATTGCTACTTACAGTAATAACGTTGAGGGAATTTTAGTTGTTGTTTTCTCAAATTGTAGGGTACAGTTAGGGCAGTATCCAGTGGGGGCACTGTGCTCACACTGATTCTGTTGCACAGGTGAATCCTACTGCTTGTGCAACAGGATTTTAGTGCTTTATAAAACAAACCCTGAAATGAGCAAAAATATTAGTTTCTGGACTGGGACAAGTTGGCAGTTTGACTGACCTGCTTATTTCTGGTTCTAGTTCAAAACACTGAATACCCATTCTAAATGCTGGGACTTGGGCAGTGTTCTATACTGCCCAGAGCTATCAATAATACTATGGTATATGCAAACTCATTTGTTGTATGTTTTCACTGTTACTGTAGGATACCAGAAGGTCCTATTGATCAGGGCCCTGCTGCAGGAAGAGTACATGCTTTAGAAGAACAGCTAATAAAGGCCAAAGAACAGATGGAAAACTATAAGCAACAGACTGGAGATGGTTTGTATATGATTATTTTCTTTTGCATTAGAATAGATTCACCAGCCTGCCCCAACTGGTTTTGTCAGTTGTTTTGAACTCCAGTTCCATAAGCCATAGCTTAACATAGCCAGTGGTCAGGAATGCTGTGAACTGTATTCAAAATATCTGGAGGGTAGCAGGTTGGGAAAGACTGAGGTATGCTGTTCCACAAATGTGAGTTCTATGAAAATAAACAATGTAGATAATTTTTACTCTCCATTCCCCTCTGTTTTATTAGTGGGCTTAGGAAAAGACCATGAAATACTGCGAAGGAGGATTGAAAATGGAGCCAAGGAGCTTTGGTTTTTTCTTCAAAGTGAATTGAAAAAATTGAAAAACTTGGAAGGAAGTGAATTCCAAAGACACATTGATGAACTTCTGTCTGACTTGGGTAATCATGAAAGGTACTAATAACTATTATTGTTGAATATTTCTGTACTGAAGATTGCCATCCAGGTAAAATGGAGAATAATTGCATACTTTTATTGTTTAGATACTCCTATTTGGGTAATTAATGAAATATGTCATAGCTAATTGCATCAGCTTAAATGTAAGTGTACTCATATATGAATACAAGCTTGTCCACCTCTGTTCTGCTGCAAGCTGCCTGACATTTCTTCCTCTAGATGTTTTTTTTCCAAATGTGAATGGAGTAGCTTGCATTTAGACACCTATGTAATTGAAATCCCTAACAATTGTACGTGATGCTAGTGCATAAACATCTATTTTTTAAAAAATTAGTAGGAAATATTTTGTAGCAATACAGATTTAAAAGCTTACCAATTGGTATACAGTGAACATTAATTTTGATTGTGTTAGCCACTTAAGAGATATTTTAAATATCATAAATGGTATATAAATCAAATAAAATAGTTTAATATTTGTTATATTTAGACTTTCATTTCACCATGCCATGTACCACATTATGCTACACAGGATAGTAGCTGTGTCAGTTGTAGCAAAGGACATCAAATATGGTATCTAACAACTCATTTATTGTGGCATGGTTTTTCATGGCTAGAATGTATGTATGTATGTATGTATGTATTGTGGTCTTCAAAGATAGGCAAGCTTTTAAAGACCTGAAATACTTTTTCTCCTTGAATTAAATTCTAAGTCAAAAGATCACAACTAGCAACTCTTTTTTGGGCAAAGAAACTGCTTCATATTCCTGTTCCTGAATACCAGCAACTTTTGAATGGATCTTGGCAGTCTTCTTAAATTTTGTCATGGCTAGCAGGATACATCATGGGTAGCCAATCTGCAGCACAGATGCCACAGCCCACACTGACAGAAGGCGTATGTTAAACTCATGAGCAAGAGTAGGAGGACTAGGTTATGATAGGTTATGATTGTAAGCCATCCAGAGAACCTTCAGGTTACGGGGCAGCATAGAAGTGGAAATAAATAAATAAACGAGCTGCTACCTGCCTCTCCTGCTTTGTTGATGTTTGCTCTCCAGGTTGGTGGATGTATGGTAATATCTCATCAAGGTTCATAGAGCAACATATGGACTGCATAATATTTGATAGACTTGCACTACCTCATACTTTGGACCCTAGCACATCTTGGAAAAAGATTGGTTAATGATATGATTTGTTGTTAGTCGCGAAGTCACGTCCGACCCATCACGACCCCATAGACAACATTCCTCCAGGCTCTCCTGTCCTCCACCATCCCCCAGAGTCCACTTCAGCTCACAGCGACTCCATCTAGCCACCTCATTCTCTGCCATCCCCTTCTTCTTTTGCCGTCAGTTGTTCCCAGCATTAGGCTCTTCTCCAGTGAGTCCTTCCTTCTCATTAGGTGGCCAAAGTATTTGAGTTTCATCTTCAGTATCTGGCCTTCTAAGGGGAAGTCAGGGTTGACCTCCTCTAAGACTGACTGGTTTGATCTCCTTGCAGTCCAAGGGACTCGCAGGAGTCTCCTCCAGCACCACAATTCAAAGGCCTCAATTCTTCGACACTCAGCCTCCTTTTTCATGGCCTCTGTGCATCACACATTATGGGTGCTGTGTTTGCGCAGTGCCTGTTGCTTTCCTTATGGTCCAGCTTTCACAGCCATACATTGCAACTGGGGAAAACAGAGCCTTGACTTTACAAGCTTTTGTTGGCAGGGTGATGTCTCTGCTTTTTAGTATGTTGTCTAGATTTGCCATAGCTTTCCTCCCCAGGAGCAAGCGTCTTTTAATTTCTTGGCTGCAGTCCCCGTCTGCGGTGATCTTGGAGCCCAGGAAAATAAAATCTGTCACTACCTCCATTTCTTTCCCATCTATTTGCCAGGAAGTGAGAGGACCGGATGCCATGATCTTAATTTTCTTAATGTTGAGTTTCAAGCCAACTTTTGTGCTCTGCTTTTTCACCTGCATCAGGAGGCTCTTTAGTTCACTTTCTGCCATTAGAGTGGTATCATCTGCATATCTGAGGATGTTGATATTTCTCCCGACAATCTTAATTCCAACTTGTGATTCATCTAGCCTGGCCTTTCTCATGATGTGCTCTGCATATAAACTAAATAGGCAGGGCAACAGTATACAGCCTTTCTGAATTCCTTTCCCAATTTTGAACCAATCAGTGGTTCCATGTACAGTTCTCACTGTTGCTTCTTGACCCACATATAGGTTTCTCAAGAGACAATAAGATGGTCTGGTACTCCCATCTCTTTAAGAACTTGCCACAATTTGTTGTGATCCACACAATCAAAGGCTTTAGCATAGTCAGTGAAGCAGAAGTAGATGTTTTTCTGGAACTCCCTAGCTTTCTCCATGATCCAGCATATGTTGGCAATTTGATCTCTAGTTCCTCTCCCTCTTCGAAATCCTGCCTGTACTTCTGGTAGTTCTCGATCCACATACTGCTGGAGTCTAGCTTGTAGGATTTTGAGCATAACTTTGCTAGCATGTGAAATGAGTGCAATGGTGCAGTAGTTTGAATATTCTTTGGCATTGCCCTTCTTTGGGATGGGGATGTAAACTGACCTTTTCCAATCCTGTGGCCACTGTTGAGTTTTGCAAATTTGCTGGCGTATTGAATGTAGCACTTTTACTGCATCGTCTTTTAAGATTTTGAATAGCTCAACTGGAATACTGTCTCCTCCACTAGCTTTGTTGTTGCTAAGATTTCCTAAGGCCCATTTGACTTCACATTCCGGGATGTCTGGTTCGAGGTCAGCACCACTCCATCGTAGTTATCAGGGACTTTTAAGATCTTTCTTGTATAGTTCTTCTGTGTAATCTTGTCACCTCTTCTGCCTCTGTTAGGTCCCTGCCATTTTGGTCCTTTATCATGCCCGTCTTTGCATGAAACGTTCCCTTCATATCTCCAGTTTTCTTGAAGAGATCTCTAGTTTTCCCTGTTCTTTTGTTTCCTTCTATTTCTTTGCACTGTTCATTTAAGAAGGCATTCTTATTTTTCTAGGTATTCTCTGGAATTCTGCATTCAATTGGGTGTACCTTTCTCTTTCTCCCTTGCTTTTTGCTTCCTTTCTTTCCTCAGCTATTTGTAAAGCTTCCTCAGACAGCCATTTTGCTTACTTGCATTTCTTTTTCTTCGGGATGTTTTTAGTTGCTACCTCTTGTACAATGTTGCAAACCTCCATCCATAGTTCTTCAGGCACCCTGTCTATCAGATCTAATTCTTTAAATTTGCCTGTCACCTCTACTGTATATTCATCAGGGATATGATTTAGGTCATACCTGAGTGGTCTAGTGTTTTTCCCTACTTTCTTCAGTTTAAGCCTAAATTTTGCAACAAGAAGCTCATGATTTGAGCCACAGTCAGATCCTGGTCTAGTTTTTACTGACTGCATAGAGCTTTTCCATCTTTGGCTGCAGAGCACATAGCCTGATAATGATTTGATACACACATGAATATGATGATGGAATACAATGGAACTTATCTTCCATGTATAGAACTGTAGTGTAATGCATTGCTTTATAAATGAACTTATAGTTTTTGAATGTGACATGTTGACTGATCAAACATTTCCCTGATTTAAATTTTAGAAGAATGCAATATGCCTAGAATCATACAGTAGTAGTGTTGGAAGGGGCCATGAAGGCCATTGTGTCCAATCCCCTGCTGTTGCAGGACACCAATTTATACCATCCCTTTATGTATTGTTTAGTCATTTTTTGTCAAATAGTATCAACCTCTCAGAACAGCCTGTCTCCACAGGGAAGTGGCAGATTTCATTGTGTGTACCTTTTTGAATCTGAGACCATGTCCAAAAGACCATTTCCCCTCCTGTCCTACCCTGTATAAGGGCCAGGACGTGGGCAGTGACTGGGACACCAGAATGCCAGGACCAGGACACCTGTGCAGGCTGAGGCTTCACAACTAGTTGGGGGCCTGAGGCAAAGAGCAAGTTACCAATCCAAGGTCAAAGCCAGAGGAGACATTCAGTTGGAGCAAGGCAGGAACAAACCAGGGTCAGGCAGGAACTGACTGGAGCAGGAGCAGCTGGAGTATGGCACAGAGCTGCAGGGGCCAGAGCACAAGGAATTACCGAGACAACTTGCATTACTGTGGCAAAGAGCAGCAGTGCCAGAAAGCCGTTTATGCTGGTCTCCAGGGCTTCCAGCTGCTTTGCATAATTGCTCCTTAGCTGTTCCCTGCAAGTGTGTTCCTGGTTCTGCAGGCATTTGCAGGGATACTAAGGCCTGATCCTGACACCCCATTCTGAAGTGGCTGAAGCAGAGTTACTGGTGTTTTTGTATACATATCCTCTCTGTTGTCCTTGCTATGGCAGATGAAGAGTTTTCTATTAAACCTGGCTGATGTGTAACTATGTCTGTTGGGTTGAATTCTCTTGTTGCAACTCTGTTTTAATCTTTTAAAATACATATTTTTTATTTTTATCAAGTTTCATTTATGAATGTAAGCCACCCTGAGTGCCATTTTTCTTGGAAGAAAGATGGGACACCAATCAAATAATAAAATCATAATAGTTTGTTGGATCATGAAAGGTAACTCAATCAGAACTAGGCCTGAAGGTTGTATGTTCTATTTGAGCTACATATTCCTGGTTAATCTACATTTCCTGTTGTCCTACTAGCTTAAGCAATTATATTTTTTCCTCCTAGTATTCCTTGACAGATGGTGGTTTATAAGATATTTGTTCTGAAACAGCATGGTTATAGATTGAATAAGGATAATGATACTGCAATTGCAATTTGGAAGATAATTTCACCTATTAGATGTCTTGATCTCATGGGAAAACGCTAAGGGACTACTTTCCTGCCTGTTAGGCTTATATGTGAAATATACATGTATGGTAGATATGCTGTACGTACATGCATTTTAGCAGTTGTATATATTTTTATAGATCACATTTTAAAATCTAAGCAAAATAAAGCTGTCCATTCTGTTTTCTCTAAAATAAATTTATTTCTTCAGGGGAATGTACTTCTACAGAGGATCTGGGAGCATATTTCATCATGAAAATATCTGCCACGGTGCAAAAGCTGCAAGCTAAAATAAGCCAGATCTAAGATTGGTATAATACTGAAGATGATTTATTTTTTACCTTTCTCAATTCTAACTAGATTAATTTGTTAGCCTGTACATTTGACAACTGGAACATATTAAATTTGCCTTTTATGTAGACCTGGCATTAAAGTTAATAACATTTGAATTATTTATGCTCTTGTTCATTTCTGTAAATCTGATACTTCAGGTACCATTGGCAAAATAATATTTAACAGGGTTTTTGTAGATGCAATTGGCTTAAGAGGCAAGATTAAATTTCTGAATCTTGCTGTTAATCTTGATGACTATAATGTTAGATATTAAACACTGTCGAGATGCCTTTACTGAAAGGCTAAGTTTGTTTGTTTCATTTCAGTATACACTGAAGGGAAGCACAATTGAAAGATTGCCTATGGTACAGATATTTGGATGTGTATCAGTGCAACTCTATGTATGTTTAGACAGGAATTGGCCTAATTCACAGTATGTTCCCACCAGCTGAGCTGGCTAGGGCACGGCAGGAGTTGTAGGTCTTTCTCTTGTCTAAGCATGCAGAGGATTGCCACTTACATTTTATAAATCAAGGGTACTCTCTATCCTCACATTTTACAAATTAAATATTCCCACATTTTACAAATTAAGTGCAATCTGTATCCCCACATTTTACAAATTTTAAAAATTTCACAAATATCTTCACATTTTACAAATTTTTAAAAATTCACAAATATCTCCACATTTTACAAATTAAGGGCACTATCTATTCCCTTTAAGCTCTTTAAGGGTTGTAGTTTAGTGACAGAGTACCTGTTTTGCATGCAAGAGGTCCCAGGTTCAACCCCTATCATCCTCAAGCAGGGCTAGGAAGGAATTCTGCTCGAAGCCCAGGAGAATAGCTGCCAATCAGTGCTGACAATATTGGGCTAGATGGACCAAACAAAGCAGCTTTCTATGTTCCTAAGCTTCTTCCAATATGTGCAAGTGACAGCCTGACATAAGCTGCCCTATACCAAGTCAGACAATTTTTCCCTTTAGTCTAGTAGTTTTTATCCTGACTGGCAGCTGCTCTCCTAAGTCTCAGGCAAAGCTCTCTCCTATCATCTGCTACCTGAATCTTTAAATTAGAGGTATTGTATTTGTGCATGGGATTATGTGCAAAATATGGTTCTTTTTCCTAAGGTCTGTGCTTACTCAAGGGGTGTGGGGGAAAAAAACAGCAAGTAGGTATTGAGAATGAATGAGACATTTACTCTTGGTGCCACCTTGTCCTTAGAAAGTGCACCGTCTCATCAGATGAGGTCAGTGGAGTGTGGAAGATGGGGGGCGGGTGAAACTGAGGGGGGCAAATGAGGGTCAGACTGTCTCAAGGGTGCTGGCTTCAGTTTCTCAAACCATGAGAACACAGATTGGGAGAGGGGAAGGGACAAAGGAGAGGTAGAAAGTGAGTGCATGTCCCCCTGTCTCGTCCCTGACCCCATGATGCAGTGTTGGGATAGAAGAGCCATCCAGTTAGAGGGCCTACTTAGATCTCAAAGGCTATCTAGATTTCTAAAGAGGGATGGAGCCCAGTTTCACTGAAAGGGGGGGGGTTGGTAGTAGTTTCTAGTTTGGGGTCAACTTACCACTCTGTTTATGCATAGAGACAAGTTTTTCTGTTGCTGTACCTTGCTAGCAGTTCTTTGATGATAAAGAGCTATTTCTGCAAAGAGACCATGGTTTTGAACATTTGAAACTAGTAAGAGGAAACCTAGCTCAGAATAGTATGGTGCTTTTGAACTCATTATCTGACTCCCTGATAGCTTGTAGCTACAGCTGCCAGAGATGGATCTTGCCTTAAGATTATCCAAGAGAAATTTGGAGTGCACACAGTGCATTCCTTTCTAATAAATGAATGGACCAATTGCATCTAATTTTAGTTTAGCTATTGTGATTGAAGAAATGGTTGTTGTTAAATAACACAGTGTGAGATATGAAGCTTATGAGATTCCTTGAGAAGGGTAATTCTGTTAGATTCCTGTGCTACTGTACTTAGGTGTTGATGATTTTTTGGCCCTTTGACATTGTGGATTTTTGTTTGCACACAAAAAACTGAATCATAATAATGGCATGGCTGACCATCTTCAGTAAAAGAGTGATAGGAGAAATTTTATCTGCTCTCCTCATTTGGAATTTGATATAATATACCATGAAATAATGGCTATGGGACAACAGGATTTGGCAAGTCTATCAAGAACTGTTACTGAGTGTTTCAGATATTGTTAGGATAGAAATTTTGAAGAATTATAATGTGTTTGCTATCGCCATACATACCTTTAGAAGCACCCTCTGGGGTCTGATTTTGTTCCTTCCGCCATTTCAAAATTCACTGTGCCATGCTCCATTGATAAGAAGGCCTTGGGATCTGTACTGTGGCAGTTTTGAGTACAGTGGTGTTAACATGTAAGGATGACGCTCAGTTCTCTTCCATTTTATATTTTCCAGGCCACTAACTACTTTGCAATTAATTTAGGGATGGAGGTTAGTTAAGCTTGCTCTGCCCCTCAGCTGTTGTGAAGGCTTACCTTGAGCACAGGTGAAGTGCACATAATTCTCCTTCACCTAATCCAATCTCCCACATATTAGTACTTGCCCTGACAAGTGGTATCTAGGTTTCATAAACCAAATATTCAACTATGCAAAATTACAAAGCAAAGCAGGAAAATACAGGGTGGATGCATTCTGATCAAATCTTTGGACTTTGAGAGTCTGACTGTATAGATTGATAGTTCTTTTAAAGATTCATGCCTAGCTAATCAAATTATATTGCTAGTGTGCTTCTTCATCGTGGCCTCTGTGCATCACACATATGGGTTGCTGTGCCTGCGCAGTGCCTAGGCCGGAAGATTAGAAAGCTAACGGTTTTTGGCGGGAAAACTCCGCTCCTCTCCCCCTTTGTGGTATAAATAGAGTGGAGTGTCCGCCATTTTGCTCAGTCTTTGCGACCGCCGTTCGCTGTGCATCGTGCCTGTTCGCTTCTCGCTATAGATCTGTGCCTCTTCGTTGTTTTTTCTCAAAAAGTTTAAACTTCTCTTACTCCAAGTTTGTTCTTCTCCCCGATTCTGTCCGTTTTCTTCATTTTTCCGCGATGGCACAGCGGGCGGCATTCCGCAAATGTATTGAATGTGGATCTAAAATGTCGCCGGCTGATCCACATGACCTATGCCTTCTCTGCCTCGGCGAGGGGCATAGGACCGACAAGTGCGGTCATTGCTTGGCGTTTACCAAGCAGGCGCGGAAAAATAGGGAGAATCGTCTCAGAAAGCTCCTATGGGATCAGGCATTAATGCAGTCCGACCAACTGCTCCTACGGCCTGCTTCCTCTTCGTCCACGCCTCCTCAGTGCTCCTCCTCCACCGTGAGTGCTCCGGCGAAGCGTCCTTCCTCGACATCTGCCGATCCTCCTCAGCGTCCTTTGGACGAGGGCACCGCTTCTGTGGGGGCTCAGTTGCTGCCTTCTCCCCCGACTAAGAAATGGGAGAAGCGCAAGCATACCAGTCTGGATAAAACTTCTACCCATAAGAAGTTGAGGAAGGAAAAGGTGGATAAGCCCACTCGCAAGAGCAAGAAACCTGACCGCCCAAAACAACGAGGCTCAGGTTCATCGGGCTTCTCAGTACCGATAGCTGCCATGGCACCGACCCCCTCGGTACTGGCCCTGCAGCTCGTTATGCAGGTGACACCACCAGGATCCCCCAGGCCAACCACTCGGCCTGAGAGCGTGCCTTCCCAGCAACAGGAGGAGCCACTTCGGGAGTCCATCTCTGGCGAAATCAGAGACTCCCCACCAAGGGAACGCTCACCAACACCCATGCCACCGACAGAATCTCATGCGGCCTCACCATTACCTCCTAGAGGGCGCAGCCGTTCATCCGAGCGTCGAGATGAAAGTTGGTTGATTCCGGGATATGGTGCTCCCCCCGGCTGGGGTGGGTACCAGCCATATCCCTATTTCCCTCGTGAGCAGAGATCACCATCGGTCGTGAGGGATGTGCCATCCACCTCCAGGCATACGGAGACGAGGTGCCCAGCCTCCCCTGAAACCTTCTCCTCCTCAAAGGATGACCGGCTACACTACGTGGAAGACTCAGAGGACTTGGAGGTCGACTCCACATCCCCTGATGTGGCTGTCGCATATCAAGGGCCTGCTTCACCCGACGAACCTCATGTCTCGTTCACAGAGCTCATGTCCCGCTTGCTTTGTTTGCTTGAAATCGAAGCCCATCAACAGCCAGGCCCTTCGACAGATCGCTTCTATGACATCGTTTGGGGAGAGCAGTCCGCATCCATAGCTCTGCCGCTTATAACGACACTGCGCCAGGCTATGGTCCAACCCTGGGACCAACCGGCCCAACCACAAGCCACCTCCCGCAGATATGAGGCTATGTATAGAGTTCGGGACGATGACATTCCCTTCCTGCTCCGTCACCCAAAACCGAACTCTCTTGTGGTTGAATCCTCCCAGGGCAGGGAGTCCAGGGGACATACTGCTCCTCGGGACAAGGAAGGGAGGAAAATTTATATGCTTGCGCGCCGAGTCTATGTGGCCTCCGGACTCGGCGTGCGCATATCGAACTACGAAGCGACACTGGCACGTTACCAGTACTTTATCATGCAGAAACTGGATAACGTCGCTTCCTCCCTTCCGGACCACCAAGCGGACCTTGCCAGTGTTTTTATTAAGGAGGCGATGCAGGTGGCGGTACAACAGCTGTCTACCGCTCGTCACCATGTAGACACCGATTCAAGGGCCCTCGTCAACGCCATCTCGATACGCCAACATGCGTGGCTGCACAATTGTAATTTCCCCGATGAGATGAAGCACAGAATCGAGGAAATGCCTTTTGATGGTACCGGTCTGTTCCACCAGAAGACTGACCGAAAATTAAAGGTGATTCATGAATCACGCCTAACCGCACGGCGCATGGAGCTACCGCAAAAAACGTAAGTGGCAGTGGCCCCGGTCGTCCTACCGGAATCAACCATATTATCCGCGCCAGCAAAACTACTCTCGAACCCAACAATACCAGCAATGGCAGCGTCGGACGCAGCAAGCACAACAGCATTTTTCCTAAGGCCATAAGCGATTCGATACTGATAAACGCCCACGTTGACGGCTTGCGCAAACCATCCTCTCTATTCCAGCACCACCTTCCCTTCTCCCTTTTGGGGACCGGCTCCAGGGCCGACTCCCCATTTGGGAGTCCATTACATCTGATAGGTGGGTGTTATCTATCATCTCGTTCGGATAGAGGATAGAATTCAATGTTATCCCTCCTTCGAGCCCGATTTGCTTCACACCTTCTTCATCGGTGCTACGCGATGAAGTCTCTCAGCTACTTCTCAAGGGAGCGATTCGAAAATTGTCCTGCTCGGAAGGATTGCATGGATTCTATTCCAGATATTTTACGTTCCCGAAAAGGGACGGTGGTCTCTGTCTGATCCTGGACTTATGAACTCTTAACAAGTACATCAAGGAAGTTCTGAATGACCACTTTACAGAACATTCTTCCGTTATTGAAAAGAGAGGATTCGTTCGCCTCACTGGATCTGAAGGATGCTTATTTTCATATTTCCATACATCCTTCACAGAGATGCTTTCTACGTTGTACTGTTGGATACGACCTGTTCGAGTTTAACGTCCTACCCTTTGGCTTGGCCACAGCCCCTTGAGTCTTTACAAAGTGTATGGCACCGGTATGCGCACGCTTGCGGACTCATGGAGTACAGGTTTACCCATACTTAGATGACTGGCTGATCGTCTCGTAATCCAAACAAGCTCTCTTGTCTGATATACATATGACCTGCGCTTTGCTCGATGCTCTCGGCCTCTGCATTAACCGTGACAAATCGACCCTTATTCCCACGCAGGTCATCGATTTCATTGGGGCACGACTCGACTCGACACGGGAAAAAGCTTTCCTCCCACTGGAACGTCAGAATACTTTATGCAGCCATATTCATTGGAATCGATTACATGGAATGGTTCCAGCCTTTTTCGTTCAGAGACTACTTGGGCATATGGCTGCTGCTATTGCCATTGTCCCGTATGCCAGGTTACGTATGCGACCCATTCAACTGTTCTTCAACGCTGTTTTTCAACCGCAACAAAATCCTGCCACCAAGCAGATTTGGATCCTGCATGCAGTCCTTCACACTTTAACGTGGTGGACCATCACAGACAACCTGTTGATCGGCACCCCATTTCAACCACCTTGGCCAACGACGACTCTGTACACCGACGCATCCCTCCTGGGATGGGGTGCGGCATGTTCAGGACTTCGAGTCCAAGGTACTTGGAACCAACGAGAGGTGAGGAAGCACATCAACTTCCTGGAACTTCTGGCGATTTTCAACGCCCTCAAGGCTTTTGAGACTGTGTTATGCCGTCAAATTGTCCAAATTGCATCAGACAATATAGCGGCAGTTTTCTACATCAACAAGCAGGGGGGCACAAAATCTCCAGCCTTAGCACGCCTATCGATGGACATTTGGGACTGGTGCATACCGAGGAACATCACGCTTATGGCGGTTCACCTGGCTGGAACCGACAACGTCGAAGCAGATACATTAAGCAGACAGATGTCGACAACCCACGAATGGGAGTTGGACAAACAACTTTGCGAGAGACTCTTCCGCCTGAGGGGTTATCCAGATGTGGATGTGTTTGCCACGTGACAGAACAGCCTGTGTGCCCTTTACAGTTTCAGAGTGGGCGTCGGGCCGGGATCTATGGGAGATGCTCTCATGGTCCCTTGGAGCAACATGACTTTTTATGCGTTTCCTCCAATCCCACTTCTGACGAGAGTGGTAACAAAAATAGCCCAGGACAGGGCCACGGGGATACTAGTGACTCCGTGGTGGCCGAGACAACCATGGTTTACCACTCTCTTGCTGCTGTCCAGAAGAACGTTCCTTCATCTACCAGCTCTCCCGCACTTGTTAACACAACAAGGAGGAACGATCTGCCATCCGGATATAATCTCTCTGAAGCTGACGGCATGGCGAATCACCTGATTCATGTCACCGAGTCAGTACCGGGGATACCTCACGCTATGGGTGACCTCACTCAACACACGGTATATGCAGCCCTGAATTCGAATTCAACAGCGAATATCACGATACCAATGCCTACTGACAGAGAAATTCAGGCGATTATCGAATCTGCATTAAGACCGTCCACTCGTCGTTCCTATACAGCTAAATGGAGAAGATTCTCCTCTTTTGTGGAGTGCCATTCGTTCTCCCCTGCAACGGCTTCAGTCACCAATATCTTACAATTTCTTTTACATTTGTATCATGAGGGACTTAAACCATCATCCATCAAAGTTTATGCAGCCGCTATATCCTATTATCGTGGCACTATACACGGGTTATCAGTCTTCTCACAACCGCTGGTTTGGCACTTCATTAAGGGACTACAAAATTCACATCCGTTTATTCACCCTGCCATGCCAATGTGGAGTCTTTCTGTAGTACTCCAAGCGCTTACCAAACCACCGTTCGAGCCTTTAGCAACTGTGGACTTACGCCTGGTGTCATGGAAAACTCTAGTAGCGGTTACATCAGCACGAAGAGCTAGCGAGCTTTGTGCTCTCCGCATAGACCCACCATTTCTGAACTTCCATAAGGAAAAAGTTGTCCTTTGGACGGATTTCTCCTTTTTACCCAAGGTGGCCATATCGTTCCACCTGAATCAGGATATCATTCTACCGGCTTTCTTTCCATCGCCGTCGACCCCGATAGAACGTGCTTTACACACGCTTGATGTTCGCCGCTGCTTGGCCTTTTACAGATCCCGCACTGAATCTTTTCGTACTACTAATAGACTTTTTGTTAAATACTCCGAGCAAAAAAAAAATGGGATCACCGATATAATCTCAGAGACTCTCTAATTGGATCACCCAGACTATTGTCCTGGCTTATCAGCTATTGAAAATAGACTTACCTGTCTCTCCAACTGGCCATTCTACATGAGCAGTAGTGACCTCGTCCGCTTTTGCCGCAGGGGTTCCGTTGCAAGACATCTGCAGAGCTGCGATCTGGTCTGGTCCATGTACTTTCGCCAAGCATTATCGGCTTGATGTACGTGCCAGACGGGATTGCTCTTTTGGTAGAGCTGTTCTCTCATCCGTTCTTCGATGATGACACCTCCCTCCGCCGAGTCTGGTATGTGTGATGCACAGAGTCCATGACGAAGAAAAGCAGGTTGCTTACCTGTACCTGATGTTCTTCAAGTGGCCATCTGTGCATTCACACAACCCACCCGCTGGCCCCACTCGGTGTTGGTGAGTGGATATCATGTTTTTTCTCGGTACCATACTATAATTTGCATCGGTACCATTTGGATTATGTTGCTGGGTGGTTTTTTTTTTT
>NW_025335761.1:13280751-13366061 GCF_004798865.1 Varanus komodoensis
TACTTTAATTCACATCGGTACCATGGGAATATAATGGTGTCTTATCATTACTTTATTTTTAACCTCTAGAGGGCGAACGTGCGGTCTTCAAGACTGAGCAAAATGGTGGACACTCCGCTCTATTTATACCACAAAGGGGGAGGGGAGCGGAGTTTTCCCACCAAAAACCGTTAGCTTTCTAATCTTCCGGCCTAGGCACTGCGCAGGCGCAGCAACCCATATGTGTGAATGCACAGATGGCCACTCGAAGAGCATCAGTTACAGGTAAGCAACCTGCTTTAATAGGTGGAAAGCAGGGGAAGCCATTCATTTTGTTTGCCAGTTCCTCTCTTTGATATTATGATCTGATCAGAGTACCTGCTTTTATCTTATGTCTCTGCCTGGAGTCAGAAAACTGAAGAGATTTTAAAATTGGTTGACCAGCAGGGACTGTATAGCAAAACTGTTTTAATATGTATACATCTTTTCTAATGTATCACAGCAATTAGTCATTTCATTACTGAATGTTACAGAACTTTGCCTGTTGTGTTATGAATACTGTTTCTCTCACTTGAAGGAAGAAAAATCCGAGTGCATGCATGTGTGTAAGAGAGAGCAAGAGTGCAGAGGCATAGCTAAATAATTGTATATCCAGGGGCAGAATTCAGTGCTGCCCATCCAGTGCCAGAGCTGGGCACTGATTCTGGTTTGTGTCTGCCTTGTCCTACCAGTTGTGTTCCGTAAGTCTCCCCTAATGATTGTGGAATGACCATTTAGGCACTTTCGGGTAAAATAAATCATTCATTTTGAAAGTGGGTTTGTTTGCACATGGAGGCTCTGCTGATTTTTCCATCTTAACAGAAATGAACATTCCCGCTTTTTCAAGGCTTGCCACCAGATGCACTTAAATCATTATTACATAAGTGATAGGGCCCACTTATGGAATGGAATTGGAAGGGCCAGTCACATGCAGACCAGAATTGGCAACCACCTCCACTAGCAGGTGGGCAGCACTGGATTCTACCTCTGGATTTAATGGTCTTACATGTGTGGGTAGAGATGTGAAGGCCCAGAATAATGCTCCAAGTTATGTTCAGTTTCCCAACATGTGAGTAGAGTCACCGTATCATTATTTAGAAGAAAAAAATGTTTGGACTTTGTTCTATACCTTCCTGTGTTTCAGGGTTTCTTCTGGTTACATGCTATACCAGTCAATTAAAAGTAGTTCTAATCTAAAGCATGTGAAAAAAATCCACTGTAGGTTATGTTACCACTGTCACCAGATTCAGTGGAATGCAATGTAGGTTATCCTAGCTATGTTTGTTTCTTAAAAAATAATTTGGAAGCTTGGATCTATAGAACTGTTACAGTTTTAAAAAATAAACTTTTCTGTTAGACCACAGCCATAAAACCCTTTTAACTTCTGCCACTTCAATAATCTTTATCTAACAGAAACTCACTAGCTGTGCCCCTATGGTGTAGGTATAGTCATAACTAGGGTTGCAGCAAAGCTCCATAGATTCTGTCCCTCTGTTGTTTGCAGACTTCCTCACATGCTTGGCCCTGTCTTAGAGAACAAGATAAACTGAGAGGAAGTCTGCAAACACTCATGGAACAAAGGTTGCATAACCAGAATTATGATGAACCTTGCTTCTTCTGCCCTTATCACCTACCTCTAGCCATTTAGGAACCTGAGCTTTGGCACAGCCCTGAGGCACAGCCCTTGCTGCTCCATTGGGAATGAGTGGGAGATGGTAGGTTTGGTTTTCCAGTGCCACAGCTATAGGGTTATTGGAATGTGACTGGGGGTTTGAGACTGCTGAATGTGTGGGTGGTAGCTTGAATGTATATGTGCATGTATGTGCATGCAAACCTAGGTAGCTCTAGCAATAAAGTGGAAAAATAATATTTTCCTATTCAGATACGTTCCACACTTCTGAAGATTTGATTTCTCTATTCACTGAACTTTCTGATTAGTAAAATTAGCCACAAAAGGTGTTTGTTTTTTTTTAAACAGGTCAATAATGACAGATCTGTACTACCTCAGTCAAACAGATGGAGCAGGTGATTGGCGAGAAAAAGAGGCCAAAGATTTGACAGAGCTGGTACAGAGGAGAATAACTTATCTCCAGGTAAGAATTGTGTAGAAAGAGCAGTTAAATAAAAGGAAATCTATGGAAAGAATATTTAATCTAAGTTTATACAGAACAATGTGACAAAAGACACACTAGTTTTAGAAAAATAACAGTATTTATGAGGGCTAGAGCAACTTCAGTGAATACAAAGCCAAATATTTGCCTTCACTAAATGTATATTTAACACACCTCTTATTATTTTATATAAAGCTGCTATATATTTGTTACAGCATTTTCAGAATAAACAGTGGAAAAATAACTTTATCATATATATGGGAAGATATGGTCCATTGCTTATAAAAACCAATTCATTGGGTATTGTGTTTTTTTTTTCAGCCTGTATCTTTCACTGATTTGTTTCCTATGTTGAAACATCCAATGTCCAGTCATCATTGGCTGATAGTTAACTTGTTCTGTATGTAGGTATAAACAGTGACACAGTTCATGCTATCAGAATAGCCTACTTTGATTAAGCCCCTGTGTACTGTGGCACATATTCACACAAACCAGGTGGAATTTGAACATCCATGCATTGCTACGGTATGTCATGCTGTGTGAACCTAGTTTCTGGGGGCTTTGCAAGGGTTAAATAACTCTCTCAGTAGCCCTAAACAGGCCATGGGTTCTCATGACACAATAGGCTGTGGCCAGTCATTCACTATTCAGACTGTATTCTGATATGCACCCCAGTCCACTAAAATAAGCCATGGTGAGCTGTTCAACCATGCAAACTAGCCCAGTGTTAGTTTGGCTTTGCCATATTTACTGGTATTCTACCTACATCTCTAAAATACAGCCTCATGGTTTTAAGTGCAAGTTGTCAGTGGTATGTAGTTGTGCCCATACCAATTGTATTTGGTATTTGTAGACCAATTGCACATATGGTGCTTAAGACAAGCACGTGAAGTTGAGTGTAATCATTAATTTTCATATATACAATACTTTGGTCTACAAATACACAGCAGAGTAAATAACCAGCAATGTTTTATAGGTCTTATTGTCAGAAGGTGTTTGACTTTGCAGTACCTTTTAGTTCATAGTATATTCCCAAATTATAGAAAAGATTTTTAGTGCTTTCCATCTTAGATGAATACTGTACTGGTAATCCTCAAAGCAGATACCTAAAGTGGCTGCTTTTTTTTCCTAGCAATGAGGATTTTGCTCCTCATTTTCCCTTCTTTCAGGACACTCTGCCTCTGCCTCAGTTTGCTGTTGCACTTCTGAAATCATCTATGTCACCTTAAGGGTGGACAGTTTCTGCTTTAGTGTTCTCACCTTTTCTTCTAAGAAGGCTACTAGCTGCTTGTGAAGGCCATATTGACGCTCAGGAAGATTAACAAACACTGCAGAGGTGTTGCAGGTCACCACCCGTAGGGGATCTTCTTGGTTCCTTCTTTCTGAATGGTTGCTTCTATTGCTTTGGTTGTTACTGCGGGAGGTTGGGGAGGGTTACATAGGCTTCTTTTCATGGCCCATATTTGTGTCACTTGTATTTTAGGGTGAATATTACTGGCTACAGCAGGGGTGCACAATCTTTTTCAGATCAGGGGTAATAATAGATGTTGAGTGACCTCTTGGAAGCTGCATGAGAAAATGGTCATGTCCATACTCAAAAGTGCATCCATAGCCAAATAAGCCCATGTTTATTGCTCTATAAGCAATATATAGCATTGCTGAATAAACAATATACAGCAAAGTACAGCGTTCCGCATTATGCCTCACTGTGATGCTTCCCTGAAATGTACAGAATTACCCCATTTAATTCAGTTCATTAATTGCTTGCCATGTGCTTATCCCCCCCTCCCCACAACCTGGCCAGCTTTAAACTTCCACCATGCTGCTGTATTGATTAATTAATTTCCCTTTTGTTCCCATTTACATCCCTTCATTAACAGCTCATATCATGTACTGATTATCACACTAGCTTTTGATCAATTGAATTCCTTTCTGTTCCCATTTAATTATCTTAGTTAATTTTCCTTTTCACACCCAGTTGATGCTTTATGTTCAAATGGAAAAGTACATTTCAACTTCAACAGAAACAACAGTCTTTGCACTCAGAAAATGAACCCTCAGCTACACTTAGAAACCAGGACTGATAGAGCTCTGTCAGACCAGTTTCCTTGAAGATGTTCTTGGAGCCAGACCTATTACATATGTACTTTTGCTTTACAGTGATTATCTGACAGCCACTAACATAGGGTTCTTGGTTCTTGTTCTCCAACTGCTGATCCTAAAGCATCCTTCCAGAAGTAGGAAGGTGCTGTTAATGGAAGGAATACGAGCTGGAGGAAGGTGGTGATTGGTAGCAAAGAATGTCCAAACAACCAGCAATAGTTGTAATGGTTGTGTGGGGGAAGGGAGAAAACTTGGGGATTCCATTGTGGCAGCTGCAGAGTTCTTAGGAATACCACTGGTATTGTAGAACTCCTGGTGAATTGGGAGTTGTGCCCCATCAGGCTGCAGGCTGGTTTTCATAGGATATACACTGTACTTGGGTAGCTACTGCTGATGAAGACCAGAAATGCTATTTTAGTTCTGTAAGTTCTCTTGATGTTGAGACTTACCAAAGCCAAAAACTAGGCTTCTTAGAAATATTGATAGTATTTGGGTGTGCTTGGAAAGAGAATCTGAGAAGGCAGTAAATGGCTTGAGCAAGTGCAAACAGGTTATCATTTTTCTTTACATACAGAGCAGGCAGCTATGGATTTCAGACAAACTTGGTGTATTAACATTCCACTAAACAAAGGGTACTCATTCCCTTTCCTGTTTTTTTCTGATTTATATGGTTTTGCATGTAGCCAGTAATTTGAGTTGTTGGGAAACCATTACACTGGAAATTTTTCTGCTTCGGAACTGATTTAGTATGTATGCTTGACTTACTTAGGAAATAAAAGTTAAAATGTATGCCATGTTGATGTTATAGGTATGCTGTATAAATATTTCAAGCTTTCCCAATAGCTGAAAGCAGGTGAATTGTTCTTTTTTAAACTGATTACAGAAAAACAAAATAAACCAATTGCACCTAGTAATTGCTAGGTGATAAGCATGGGAATTTAAACCTCATCAGACAATGAAGAAAGATGCATGATGTTTAGTTAACATCATGAACATAAAGTTAATATCTTTATGAAACTCGCTGTAGTATCACTTTATATACTGGAGTTCCTGCATTCCCTGCACCAAAAAGGACTAAAATTTAGCTCGGTCAAGGTGCACCTGTATGCAATCTCCGCATTCCGGGATCCCATTGAGGGCTCCTCAATCTTCTTCCATCTCAACAACTGAAATCCTCTTGTCTAATTGTTCGTACCAGGTTGGAGTCTGTCTATTGTGCTGCATGCACTTATAAAGTTGTCCTTTGAACCTCTTGCAACCATCGAGCTTTGCTTCATCTTGTGGAAATTCACTTTCCTGGTCACCATCACTTCAGCCTACAGAGCGAACGAACTTTGCACACTATGGTAGACCCTCCGTATATGACATTTCATAAAAATGAGATGGTCCTCCACGTGGACCCTGCCTTCCTCCCTAAGGTCTCTTCTACTTTCCTTTTAAATCAAGAAATAGTGCTTCCAGTGTTCTATCCAACTCCCTCTACAAACGTCGAAAGAACTCATCACAGGTTAGATGTCCGTAGAGCATTGACATTTTACCAATCCCAAATTGAATCTATCTGCAAGGCTAAATAGCTATTTATCAAATATGTATAGACCACTCCAAGGGTGAGCTGATTGGTCCACAATGCCTAGCACACTGGATTGTTGAGACAATTAAGTTAGCATACCAACTAGCAAACTAGGACTTGCCAGTCCGACCCAAAGCCCATTCTACCAGAGCTATTTCAACATCGATGGCTCTACACGCAGGTATAACATTAGATGCACTGGTCAGTGAAGCTACATGGTCAATGCCATCCACTTTTGTCCACCATTACTGGCTTGATGTAAAAACCAGACAAGACTGTTCCCTTCTGCTGTGCCATTCTATCATCCATCCTTCAGTGATGACACCTCCCACCACGTTCATTGGTATGCTTGGTAGTCACCCATATATGTGATGTGCAGAGACCACAAAGAAGAAAATGAGGTTGCCTACCTGTAACTGTTGTTGTTTGAGTGGTCATCTGTGCATGCACACAACCCAGTAGCTGGCCCCATGTTGGTGTTGGTGGTCTTTTCTCTTACCCGCCCTTTACCTAGCAGTAGGGAAGTTAGGGTCTGAAAAGGGCAAACTTTGGTCTCCTGGTGGACTGAGAAAAGGGTGGGAGCCCGCCTTCTTATATTAAGGGGGAAAGGGGGTGGGGCTCCCACCAGAATTCCTCGATTTAGCCAGAAGAATCTTCCCGATCATAGGCACTGTGCATGTGTAGCACCCATATGTGTAAATGTACAGATGATCACTCAAAAAACAACAATTACAGGTAGGCAAACTATTTTACTGATGTATCCATTTAGACTTATAATTCATTTTCAAGCAATTTATTTTGAGAAAGGCTTTTCTATAAAGTAATATAGCAGCAGAAATATTTCAGTTATTAAAACACTTTTTGATCACATTACAGTGAAGCAGTGAGGGAAGATACCTTAGAACCACAGTGTTAATGGCTAAAATTGGCCTGACCCCCACCCCCAAGATTCATGGGATATGGCATCTTGAATTTCTGAAGATAACCCAATCAAATTGGTATAGTCTTACTGAGGCATAGGGATGATGGAGATTTATGCTTTGAGAAGGTCATGATTTGAGTATAAAAATAGTGTCAACCTGGCATCCCCCATAACTGAAGAACTTGTTTTTAAATTTTACTTAATGTGACCTGTACTTTTTGGCAATTGTTGGCAAAAAGCTCATGGAGACCAGGAGGTTCATGCTAATTCTGAAGATAAAGTTTCATAATGAGTATGTTGAAGTTTTCTTGGACTACTTATTTTAAGCTCCTTCAACCTTACATAGAACAGAGATGTTTCATATCATGCAACCTAAGTAAAGCGACAGGTACCCTCCCACAAAGTCTTGGTGCATTGTATACATGTTTGTCAAGTTAATTTGGCACCTGAAGCCATTCCGCATGTGTTTCTCCTATCCTCACAGTAAACTTGAAGCAGTAGTAAAATAACATTTCATCACCTTTTCCTAATATCCAAAATCAGCTGCCAGGGTTGTGTGTGTGTGTGTGTGTGTGTGTGTGTGTTTTACTGCACTTAATGATTGAACTGGCCTTGGAGAATCTTAGCCAGGGAGTGGGTTGTGCAGTACAGATTCTTTGGCATCTCCCAGGAACCTAATTCTAGTACTAATTGTATTATATTGGACAACTTAGACCTTAAAAGACAAGGATCACAATGTTGTGAACAATTATTTCTACAGGCATTCCCCACATTATGAATGAGTTTTCTCTGTTCCTGAGAAAATGGAAATTTGTCTTTCAGATGAAAGTCAGATCATGTATAGTTGGCCCTCCACATTAGTGGGGTTTAGCAGGGCAAGACCCCTGCAAAAGTAGAAAAACTATAAATATCTCTAGCTCTCCCTGCCCCCCCACCCCCTGGCCCAATTCACTGGGGCCTACTCATTACAGCAAGGAAATGCTAGAGAGATTTCCCTCTTCAGATGTTTGGAATACAAAAGCATGCTTTGAAGACTTTCCTCTCTGCCCATATGCTTCCTCTCTCTGTGTGGTGATGATGATTTCTAGCAGTTTTTTTTAATTAATAGACTTCAAAGCAGTTTTTAAGTATGGGTTGTTTATAACTTGGACATTCGTTAATTCTAGGACTGCCCATACTTATATTTGATTTAACTGTCTTAGTTTTGACAGTTTTACTGTGATATATTTCTTACTTACCACATGGACATTCTTTGGAAAAGCAATACATTTTAAAGAACAAAATACTTAAAGCAAGACTGGGATAGCTTTATATGCAGACATGAATGTAGTCTGGCACATATCATGTTACAGTCTAAACCTGACAATTCACTTATTTTCCTACATGTAAGGTGATTAGGATTCATTCATTCATTCATTTTATTTTTATACTGCCCAATAGCAGAGGCTCTCTGGGTAGTTAACAAAAGTTAAAAACACATATATTTCCCTCCTCCTTGTTTAACATAATAAAACCACAGCAATTGCAACTGAATCAGCACAGAGGTATAGCAGTGGTACAGGATGAAATGCAATATTAAAAATTTAAAGGTTAACTGTTAAAATATTGAGAAAATAAAAACGGTTTTACCTGACACCTCTTTGGGGAGGTCATTCCATAGCCAGAGTGCCTCAACTGAAAGGCTTTTCTCCTGGTAGCCATCCTCCTTACTTCCTTTGGAAGGGGGTCCTTGAGGAAGACCCCTTAAGATGTACTTAGGGTTTGGGTAGATACATATGGGATGAGACATTCCTTCAGATAACCAGACCCCAAGCTGTTTAGGCTCTGAATGTTAATTCTAGCACTTTCAATTGGGCCCATACTTCAACTGGCAGCCAGTGCAGCTGAATGAGGACTGACATAATACAGTCTCATAAGCCAGTCCTCATTAACAATCTTGCTGCCCTGTTTTGGATCATTTGAAGTCTCTGGACCATTTTCAGAGGCAGCCTCATGTACAATGCATTGCAGTAATCTAAATGAGAGGTTGCCAGAGCAGATAGGTCGTAGTTGTATATCAGCTTAAGCTCAGTGCTCTGTGCTACTGGGTCCACATGTGCCTCAAGTGACAACTCAATCCAGAAGCAACCCCAAATTACAAATGTTGTCCTTTAGGGGTAGTGCAACCCCATTCAGAACAGGTTGAATATTGCTTAACTAGATAGATGAACAAACCACTAACAACACCTCCATTGTGTCTGGAGTCTCAGTTTATTGGCCCCTATCCAGTCCATTATTGTGCTCAGACACTGATTCAGAGAGGCCACTGTCTCACCTGAATTTGATGAAGAAGGGAGATAGGGCTGAGTGTCATCCACATATTGGTGGTACTGCATTTCATATCACCGGATGCTAAATAGCACAGAGGATAAAATAGAACCCTGTGGTACCCTATGGAATAAGTGCCATGGCACAGAGCAATAATCCCCAGCACCAACCTCTAGAATTGGCTGATTAAGTAGGAGTGGACCTACTGTAATGCAGTGCCTCCTACTCCTAGCTCAATGAGCCTAGCAAGAGGGATGCTAAGCTCCTACAGTGGCAGATATTAATCAAGGCAATCTAGTGTCTTCTAAATTTTTGGACTTTAACTTCCCACCTGTTGTGAGGCCAGAGCACTCTTCCTAATTACTCACACAGGAACAGGCAATAAAAGTTTAAAGCTTCTTTATTCTAAACAACTTCAAGATACTCAAGCAATAAATAATACAGGAGCTGCTAATGGCAGTTCTAAGCAACACAGTTGCCCCCTCCTTTCTGACCTGTCTCAGATTTACGACGCACTTTTCACCCGACGGGAATGCCCCTCCTCACGGGTAAACTCCTCTCCCTCCTTCTTTGACTTTGCCTCTCTTCTAATTGGCTCAAATGCTGAAGTCTTCTCCTCAGCTGGGCATTCTCTATGGCAACGGGCTGTCCCACGGGCTGCACAGCTGTGTTCTCTTCTTGAAGAATGCAGTTTTGCTCAGGCTGGAGAAAAACTTCATCAAAGTCAGGTGGCGGTGGGGGGTGCATTTATGCCATGGGCACCAAATAGAAATCTTCTTGCTGTAAAGCCTGACTCTCGCTGGGAGCTTCTTGCTCTCTTACGCGTGCTAACGATTCCTCTGAGTCATTAGGCACAACACCACCACTCCCACCTAGAATAGTCAATGGTTGAGTATTCCTGGGGTTGTAGTCCAAAACTTGTTCTGTGTGTATTTTCCTTATTATTTACATTTGGAACTGACCCACTATAATTAACCATGTTCTAATGAATGCTGTGATGTATATATAGTAAATGTTGTAGGGTAGAGTGTGACATTTCTAGACAATGCAATTTCTTGTTGGAGAGCAAAGTTCAACATGTACTTCAGCTAGATAAATATTTAACACAGCATGTATCCATGAAATTGGTCTGTCAGGATGACAAAAATTAGATGATCCTGACTCAGATATAATAGGATCCTAGTAAAATGCATCTGAGCCAAATTTGAAACTGAGCATGCTCTAAAAAGTCCACTACAAATGTGATGAAAATAGGCTTTGTAGGAATTTCATGCCTTCCAGCAATTCCTATCTGTACTGAGGAATAAATCATGTTTTGGAGCAAGAAGAACATGGGTAGGACTAATGAGCCGGTTGACATAAGTTTGCAGATATATTTTCTAAAATGGTTTGCTGGTCATTACTTGGTCACACCTTCCTCAAGAATGCAATGAGAGTCATATTAGTAGGTTCTCTGAGTGAAATTGTACCTGTAGTAACATCTCCAGATGGTATCAATGAAACTTCTGAAATTGCCCAGTTAGTTTGCAAATAGGTGAGATAACTTCACAGAAAGGAACTGAAATAAATGGGAAACAAAGGTATTTCAATCTGACTACAGAGTGTCTTCAGATATGACTTTTAATTTTATTTAATATATGTCCCCCTCACTCTTCACTTGAGAGTGGCTTATATCAAATCAACAGATTTTCACTTGACACTGAAAAATAAAGATTCTGCTAAATGTACCTCTCTGAGAAGAAAATACAATGAATAAAATGCCACAACTGAAGAAGCCTATCTCAAGTCAGAGCTTAGTGTATTTCAGCTGTGGGGGACCTCTGTGCAGGGCTTCTGAGATTGACCTGGCTAGTTAGGTTTATGGGGCTATTGCACTGATGTCATACTTGTGTTTCCCATGGGCAGTTGGTTGGCTGTTGTGTGAACATAGTGTTGGACTACATGGACCTTAGGTGTGATCCAGCATGGCTGTGATGTTTTCTTAGATACTGATATCCTAAGCCATTTGGGACATTATAACTTAAAACTTGTACTTGGAATTGTGCTTAGAATTGCACTGATAGCGAACATTGTTGTTTCAAAGCTGGTATAAAATAGTTCTTATGCCCAGCCCCAATTAATATATATGATTTTGTGTGTATTTCACAAACTGTAGTTTCCAGACATTCTTTCAAGGCAGCCTAGCTTAAGAGCACATTGTAGTATCTTAAGTGAGATGCATTTGGACAGAGTATTTCTGTTCAGAAGTGTCTGCAAGTGGCATACCCATTTCAGCTGGTAAAAAGGTGCTCCAGTCTAAAGGTAAGACAGCATGTAATAAAACCTCCAGACCATGAACTCAGTCTTGGGATATCTCCATCCCTGAGCACCATTTTTAAGTCCAAATTATACTTGCCCACACATATCCTATCATATCTAGATTGAGCTTTAGTTTATTAGCCTCTGTCCAGTTCATAACAAATTTGAAGAGGAGTAGAGGTGGTTATTTCACTCCAAACCTGCAATTACTTTGCTCAGCAGCTTCATATAGATATTAAGTACCATGGGAAGCAAAATAAAGCTGTGTGGAACACTGTGGCCTAACTGCCATGGAACAGTAGTACCACTGAGATGGGAATGGAGCATTCGCAAACATGGTCTGTTCATTTCCCTTTGCACACAGGCTATTTTGAAGCATTTCATGGTCAGTGATATTGAAGGTTGCTGAGAGGTTCAGAAGACTTGAACTCCTACTTTCACCTGGCATAAATCATTCAGTGGCATGAACAAAACTATTTCTGTGCCAACTCCTGGGTTTTAAGCAGATTAAAACGGATCCAGGTGTGGCCATGGCTGTGCTGAAGCAGTGTCTGAGAAGATAGACTGGATGAGGGCTAATAATATAGGTGCTGCTGGTAGTTGGATGCTTTGTCCAGTTGGATGGCATCTGCTGTTGTTGAGAGTAATTGTGGGGAGGCAGGTTTATTTTCCAGACGTCCCCCTGCCCCCCGAGAAAAGTACCAAAGCTATCTCTGAGGCAAGCTGGAGGGCATTACCCCGTATCTAGGTAACACATTTCCTTATTCTTTCTTACTGGTATGAATTTTAAATGGCTCACTGTGGCCACTTCTGTTAAAGATTTGTACTGCTTTGTATATTGTTTTAATAAGATGATTGCTGTTTCATTTTTAAAAAATTGTTTACCTCTCTAGAACATCTTTTGAAATTGAAGGGCAGAGTAGAAATATTTGTTGATTCAGTGTAAGAAATTATTGGGGGAAGAATTTGTTAGGTTCCCTGGGCTTTTTGTAAGGGAGGGATACATGCAAGAATTCCTGAAATATGAGGAGTGTTAAAATACCCCCCCCCCCATTTGATTTAGATCCCACCTTTTTCTTACCAAACTCAAAGTAGCTTACATCATTCTACTTCTCCTGGACTCAATCTTGTTAACACAACATGAACTGTGAGATAGATGGGGCTGAGAATCTGTAACTGGCCCAAAATTACCAGTTGGCTCCTTGGCCAAGTGGGAACTGGAACCTAGATTGCCTCAGTATGAGTCCTATGCACTTAACCACTACACTACACTAGGTCTAGATTTCTTAGGCAGAGTTAAAGATAGACTTCTTTTTGAAGTTTTTTTTTAAATCCTAAGGATAAACTATTGATTGTTTTAAATGTTTTAAATATATGAACTATGTATTCTTCTAAATATTGCTGTGTATAGGGACAGAAGGTTGAGAATATGTGTTCAAAGATAATGATTCAAATGTGATGACACCTTTTTATCTGAAAAACATGACAGAGAATATGACACCTGGGGTTGGAAGTTGAAGTGTTTTGCTAAAATGGAAGTGGCGTTTGCAGTAAAGAAAGCTGTATAAACAAAATTATTGACAGTTGATCACAGTGTACTATAGCTGTAGTGGGCAGAGTCATACAATGAGTGGGAATGGTTTCTCACATGTGTCTGTAAACCATGAAAAAGGTATTTGATTGCATGACATATTAATTTTAATATATGTAATAATTAAAAACTCACTTCAATAACAGCAAGTGACCAAAGTTATATACTTTTTAAAAGCCATAAAACAATATTGTAAAATAACCTCAATAATAAACTTTTCTAAATATATGCTGAACAGAAGCAGCCATAATTGTCTCCAAAATGTCTAGCTGTCTTTGAAGCAAGACTGTATCTCATCTTAAGCAAGACTGTATCCCATGTCAACCTTGGTGCCAGGGTTAACATGTATTATACTGTATCAAGCAACAGATCCTTAAAGTCCATTTATTTTCTCTTGAAGTGCGGCTTAGAATCCTCTCAAATATATTTACTAGTTTTGGTTTCAGTTTAGGGGGAAAATACCTCTTTTTCTTGTCCTTTGATTTATACATCTATTATTTGTACTAGATATATAGAAGATTCATATGGGAAGTAATTATTCCATTAATAGGCAGAATTGCATGGGCAGGGAGGATTTTATGCATGTTTATTGCTGAAAGCTAACACACTTGGAACATAACAAATAGAAGCAATGATGGTGGCATGTGAGCTGCGAGACTAAAAATTGTTCTGACAGATTTAGAAATAAAATAACAATTTAAAATCATAAAGGCATTTTATTTTATATTAGGTTATGAGGAATATAATAAGTTGTCATATTCACTGCCAAGAACGGTCATAAAATTTTGATTGAACAGAAGTCAAATATCAAATCTCAATATAGTTTATGATAGTTCTCATTTATTCTTAGGAAAAAGCATTTACTTTGTGTGTATATTTTCTTCATGTCTGCTTTATCATTCATAGAACCCCAAGGATTGCAGCAAAGCAAAGAAACTAGTTTGTAATATTAACAAAGGCTGTGGTTATGGTTGTCAACTTCATCATGTGGTCTACTGCTTCATGATTGCATATGGCACTCAAAGGACATTAATTTTGGAGTCTCAGAATTGGCGCTATGCTACTGGAGGTTGGGAGACAGTTTTCAGGCCAGTGAGTGAGACATGCACTGACAGATCAGGAAGCACTACAGGTCACTGGTCAGGTAAGTCTCATTGAATTATACAAATATTTTCTTTATTAGTATGTTGACATGTCAAAAGAAAGGAGAAACCTGATAACTAACATCTTAGTTGCAAAGACAGGACCCAGTGTGTCTCTCTCCATTGCAGATGTAAGGTAGCAGCTTTTTTAAAAAATAAAGAATAACAGTTTAAAAAACACACAATCAAGAGAAATCTTGAATTTACAAATTAGACTGTTGTGTTGTACAAGATGCTTGGGGAAGTAACATTAGGAGCATTCAGCTAATATCAATTATATAATCTACATATCAAAAGAATATAGAAAGCAGAAAGAATTTTTAAAGTTATATGACAGTGTTTTTTTAAACTTGTAATCCACTACCACCCATCAAACACATAATATGATTATCAAATACCACATGTGAAAATACCAGGAAATAAAAACTTTACTCTGATAATATAGGCATATTATTATTCATGCAAGCAGGACACAGATCTCAGGCATAATCATCCAACTCCATAATGTTAGGTTTATACAATATTGATTGGCACTTTTTTGAGAACCTGTTTCTTCCTTGCCTTTATTGCTGTTGCAGTCCCCTCTTTTTCTTCTTTGTCTAAAAGCTCGTGATACATACTTAATCTCATAGCAAGATGGAGGAGTGGTTTTTTTGTTTTTGTTTTTTGGGGGGCGGGGTTAACTTTTGCCCCAAGTCAGTAGGAGGCACTTCTGTTTGATTCATCTTTGCTGAGTGAAACTTTTATGAAGTCTTGGGGGAAAGACCTGTTGCTGTCTTCAGGGTGAGCAGTAAATTAAGAACTCTCCTTTGCTAGGTGTTATTAGCCATTACAAGAGAAGGGGCTTGTTAAAATCCTGAATGCTCCAAGTTGTCCTTGAAAGTTCTGAATGACCTACAAGGTTTGTAGATTGCCTCTTGGAGTAATAAATCGCTGGAGCATTATGAATGATCATATAAAGCTGTGACATACGGAACGTAACTGAAGAACTATGTGTCTGTTACTTGAGCCTTGCAGGAGAACTGGTAAATGCTTATCCATCAACAGAGTCATGAGTTAAATCATAGTAGGCAAGGTCAAATTAAATAGGTATGGTTTGATCCAAGTTTGATCAAGGCAGAAGAAGACAGGACCTTGGATAGCAGGTCATGCAGGCTGGAACTCTCCTACTAGGACAGTAGGAGTATTTTGTCTTAACACAGACCTAAAGCCCAATGAAGCATTGTACAGAAAAACAAGCCCTGAAACATGGTCACTTGCAGCTTACATTGAAGCCTGAAATTTCTGCAAGGCTGGGGAAGTGGAGGTTCTCCCTGATACACAGGCTTGTGGCCGTGCTTTATTATTTGACCAAAACAGCCCTGAAAAATGCATTGGTTTTCCTTTCTCCAAGGAAGTACCTTGTGCTTCATCAGAATCCACTATTGCACATTAGAAGGTCCTTGGACTGAGGATCATGCCACCAAGTAGTGAAGTTACCTAACTGTAGCATATCACATGGACACAGAAGCCCATAAGAAGAATGCTTCCTTTCCATTGTTTTTCTTTAAACCATCTGAAAATCTGCTTCTGAGTATTTTGGTGCAGGTTTTTGTTTGTTTGTTTATCTAGGGATTCCACAGCCCACACCTCCTGATGACCTCTCCCAGTGGTTTCATGTAGATGTTGAATAGCAAGGGGGACAAAATGGACCCCTGCGGAACTCCATGACATAACTGCCATGGTGCAGAGCCATCGTCCCCCAGCACCACCTTCTGAAATCGGCCATTGAGATAGGAGTGGAACCTCTGCCACGCAGTGCCTCCAACTCCCAATCCCACCAGCCTATTCAGAAGGATACCATGGTCTATGGTATCGAAAGCTGCTGAGAGGTCCAGGAGAACTAACAGGGACGCACTCCCCGTCTCTCTCCCTGCACAGGTCATCGTACAGGGCAACCAAGGCAGATTCAGTGCCGTACCTGGGTCTGAAGCCAGACTGAAATGGATCCAGATAATCAGTTTCATCCAAGAATGCTTGGAGTTGTCCCGCCACCACCCGCTCTAGCACCTTGCCCAGGAAGGGGATGTTGGCCACCAGTCTATAATTGACGGCCACCTCTGGATCCAGGGATGCCTTCTTTAGGACTGGTCGGACCACCGCCTCTTTTAAAGAGGACATTACCTGACCGTCTCTTAAAGAGGCGTTGACCACCTCCAGGATCCAGGTGCCAATCCTGTCCTTAGCTTTCTTAAGTAGCCAGGATGGGCATGGGTCTAGTAAGCAGGTGGTAGGGCATACTTGTCCAAGCACCTTGTGCACATCATCAGGCTTCAACAACTGAAAATCATCCATTAATTGTGGAGTCGACGGCGTCGTTGGCATCTCCTCAGTAGAATCTGGTTCAATAGTAGAGTCAAGCTCGTGGCGAATCTGAGCAATTTTCTCCCTGAAATGCCTTGCAAAGTCGTCACAGTGGGCCTTTGAGGGTGGTATGAGATCTTTCTTTGGGCCCTTGCACCACCCGAAAGAGCTCCACCAGACGGCATTGTGAGGAGGCAATGGAAGCGGAGAAGAATTTCTTCTTTGCCGTCCTCACCACCACAGCATAGGCCTGATAATGGGCTCTTAAGTGTGTTCAGTCAGATTCACCCCGTGATCTCCTCCACCTACGCTCTAGATGTCTCCCAACCTGCTTCATCGCCCGTAATTCAGGTGTATACCAAGGAGATGAACGGGCTCTGTCAGGTGGGAGAGGACGCTTAGGAGCAATCATGTCAATAGCCCTGGTCATCTCCCCATTCCACAGTTCAACCAGGGCATCGACAGGATTACCAGCCTTGTCAATCGGAAAATCCCCCAGAGCTTTCAGGAATCCATCAGGATCCATCCGGCTCCGGGGGCGGACCAATACAATCTGGTCCGCACCCTTACAGAGGGAAAGGCCGCTCTCGAGCTCAAACCTTATGAGGAAGTGATCTGACCATGACAAGGGCATCAAACTTAAATTCCTTACCCTCAGATCACCCTCTTCCTGCCCCGTCGAGAAAACCGGGTCCAGAGTGTGTCCAAATTCATGGGTTGGGCCACTGACGTGTTGAGACAGCCCCATGGCCGCCATGGAGGCCATGAAGTCCTGAGCCGCCCCAGTTAGAACCGTCTCGGCATGGAGATTGAAGTCCCCCAGGACCAACATCCTGGGAGTCCTCAACACCAGGTCCGAGACGATCTCCGTCAGCTCAGGCAGGGAGTCTGTTGGGCAGAAGGGTGCACAGTACACCAACAGAATCCCCCGTCTGTCTCGGTCACCCAACAACAAGTGGAGGCACTCCAGCCCCGGCCTTGAGAGGACAGGAAGCCCCACAAGGGAGAGAGAAACTGGATAAACCAGAGCGACCCCCCCCTCCTCTCCAGGTGTGGTCGGTGCTGGACCAGGTACCCGGGCGGGCACAGTTGTGAGAGGGCAACATCCCCCCCCCTCACCCGCCCAGGTCTCTGTGATACAAGCCAGGTCGGCCCTCTCATCCATGATCAAATCATGGATGAGTGTTGCCTTATTTTGGACCGACCTGGCATTAAGCAACAGCACTGACAGGCCTGGGGGGCAGCTGACAAGTCTACCTGGGACCTGCCGGTTGGGGGAATAACCAGAAAGAGGGACAGGTGTTAACCATCTGTCCCTCCTCCTTCTATGCAGACCCGTTAGACCCCCCAATGCCATAACATCCAGAGCCCATCACCACCCCAATGGCGGCGCCCATGCGCTCCCCAGGCAACATCATAGTAAAGCACGAGATGCACCAATTAAAAGCAACCTAAAATCTACAATTAAAATTACTAAAAACATCCTACTTAAAACCACTGCCAGCCCACAAACGAAACCAAGGCCAACCACCAAAACCCCCGGCCAGCCTACCCCCCCACGCAGCCCCCAAACGGTTCCCAAACGGCGGCATCACCGCCCTTAGGCCGTCGCCCTTGGCTGGCACAAGGTATGCAATGGTGGATACTCTCAGCCAGACCCCATTCTAACTACACAAATGGGACCCAATCAAAGAGGTGAGGAAACACATCTTTTCCATGTGGGACACACTGCCCACCAACCTCTTTGCAATGAAAGACAACGTGGCATGGAGCATGGGATGGAACTCTCTGGGAGACACATTCCTTTTCTCATGGGGGAAAAAAACTCTTTTCCACCCTTTCTTCTTATTACTGAGACAATTGCCAAAATAAGACTGGATCCTAATCCTGGATCCTCTTGCATCCTACTTAAACACCATGGTGGTCCAGACAGCCTTGCTTTCCATCCCTTCTACAGCTTTCGAGTTGGACATTCATACATCTGTCAAGCATATCAGACCTAATCACATAGGAGCAGAGAAAAGTCCTACACCCAGATGTCCAGACACTTCACCTAATGGCTTGGTTGATCACCTAGTGACAACTGCCAGTTTGGATTCAGAAATAGAACTCATCTTACAGGCAGCATGACATCCCAACACCAGACATTCCTATTCCAACAAATAAAACAAATTCAGTAATCAGGTGTAGGAAAATGGCTTTGATCCAGTGACAGCACCAATACCAAAAGGAGAAGATTTCCTCTTTTCCTTACATCTGAAAGATCTGAAGCTGACTTCTGTCAAGGTCTACTTGTCTACTATCTCTTCTCTGAGGGGTCCCATCGATGGCTGCTTTGCTTTCTCCCATCCCCTTTCATCGAGGTTTATGAAAGGACTTCACGGTCTTAATCCTCCTATTCAAATAGTGGTTCTCAGTTGGAGTCTATCCTTGGTGCTAGAAGCCCTAACAAAACCTCCTTTGAAGCCACTTGCAACCTTTCATGGAAAGTCTCTTTTTTGGTGGTCATCACCTCAACCCAGAGAGCGAGTGAGTTTTGGATAGACCCTCCATATTTCCTTAAGGAGAAGGTAGTTCTAAGATAGACCCTGCTTTTCTACCAAAATTCTCCTTGGCTTTTTACTTAAACCAAGAAATAATGTTCCAAACTTTCTTCCTGTCTCCATCGATGTTGATCAAAAGGACATTATACACACTGGACATACAAAAAGTGCTAACATTTTACCAACCCCACATGGAATTAATCTGGCATACCAAAAGACTTCATTACATATGTGGACCATCCAGAGGTGAACCAATCTTTCCACAGCACTTAGCCCACTGGATCATAGAGACAATCAAGCTAGTGTACCAGCTGGAGAACCTGACGCTACTACACCAACCCAAAGCCCACTCCACCAGGGCTGTATCAACATTCACTGCCTTAACTGCACATACTGCTGTATGAACTGTGCAAAGCAGCCACTTGGTCTACACCATCCACATTCGTACGCCATTGCTGGCTCAATGTGAAAATGAGACAAGAAAGCTCCTTCAGCCGAATGTCCTCTTCTCCATCCTTCAGTGATGACACCTCCCACCTCCTGTTTTGATAAGCTTGCTAATCAGCCATATGTGTGATGCACAGAGACCATGAAGAAGGAAGTAAGGTTGCTTACCTGTAACTGTCATTCTTCAAGTGTTCATCTGTACATTCACACAACCCACCCACTGACCCCGGTATCAGTGGTCTTGTACCTGTTCTTTTCTCTCCCACAGTTGAGTAGCACTAATTCGAGGGTAAATGTCAATCTCTGGTTGGACTGAAAAATGGCAGGAACCCTGCCTATTTATACTAAAGGGGAAGAGGGGCAGGGCTCCTGCCAAAATTTCTAGGCTTAGCTAGGGGAATCTTCCTGAATGGAGGCATTGTGCAGGTGTAGCACACATGTGTGTGAATGCACAGATGACCATTCGAAGATCGACAGTTACAGGTAAGCAACCTTACTATTCAATCCATAGTAGGTAAAAGTACTAGATATACTGGGCTCAAACATTATACTTATGTAAGATTTGCTATCATTGTTCTGTTTTGTTTCTTCTTAAATTGAAGAATATTTTTAAGTTGATTCAACAATACAGGAAGAAATCAGTCTATCTATAGACACAGCTGTGGCCATATTTTTCTCATCTTGGAATCCTCATCACAGGCAGTTCCTGGGTTACAAACAAGTTCTGTTCCTGAGAAAACAAAGTCATCTTTAAGTTGAATATGTATGTACACTGGTGCCTCGTACTTCAAATGACCCTAAGTTCGAACAATCCAGAGTTCAAATGTTAGAGTCTAAATAAAATCACTGTACAGTTCTAACAATGCTTCTAAGCTTGAACTGTGAGTGAAGTGAAAAAAATGCAGTCGCTGCAGAAATGTCATCTGTTGTGTACACTATTCGTCTCTCACTGGGAAAGAATCTGTTCCTTTTCAGGAAGTGCCTTTCTGATCTTTTCAGTACCTTTTCAGAGTGTGCCTTTTTGATCTTCTCAGTGCCTTTTCTCGCTTTATTTTTTTGTTATATATATAACCCTTACATACCAAAATGGGTATTGTTTAGGGTCTGGGAATGGATTGGTTCAGTTTCCATTATTTCAAATGGGGAACATTGCTTTGTGCTTTGAACAATTCAGAGTTCATACAGCCTCCTGAAATGAATTAAGTTTGAAGTCTGAGGCACCACTCTGTAAGTTGGATCAGAAATAGTTGTCCCTCTTCATTCGTGGGGGCTACAGACTCAGGACCCCCGTGAAAATGGAAAAGCTGCAAATGTCTTCCCCTCCCACCCAAACTCACCAGTGCCTCCCCTTTGCCCACAGGAAATGCCAGAGCGCGCTCCCTCTCTGGATGGGTGAGGTAGGAAGGCATGCTTTGCAAGCCTCCTCCTCTCCCCTCTTGCTTCCTCTCTCTCTCTGTGGTGATGCTTTGGAAGCCTTCCTTTCTCCCCTCTTGTTTCCTCTCTCTCTGTGGTGGTGCTTTGAGGGGGGGCTTCCTCCCTCACCTCTCACTTCTTCTCGCTATGGTGATGATGATTTTTGCAGTATTTTTTAAAAAAATTAACAGGCTTTATGGCACTTCGTTCATAAGTATGGGCTGTTCATAACTTGGATGTTCATAATTCAGGGACTGCCTGTATTTATTCATTTATTTATTTCATTTCTATATCATGCATAGCCAAAGCTTTCAGTTCTCAGTTGGAAAGTAGTTCAAGGTTATTATCGCAACTACCAAATGTGAGTTGCATTGAGTACATATTCTGGAATATGAAACTAATCTTCTAAATTAGTCTGCATTTTAGTTAGATGAATTGTAGCCTTTTCTTTTTCCTTCATTTCCCTGTTGGAACAGCAGTCCTAGAAACTTTGCTTGTTCCTTCTTTTCTTATTCATTTGCTTCCTGGGAAACAGTCTTTCTGCCATTTTGAAGCGCTTACTTTGAGCAAGTTTATTTTCAAAGGGTCAGTTGGGGTTCAAGTCATCTGAGGCATTTTAGAGTTGAGTTCAACTCTGGTTCTCTGAAACTACACTCTCTGAACCGGTTTTCAGGTTTGGTTTCAGGTTCGATTCGACCCTCAGAATTAGACTGCAAGATCCTCCAGTTGAAAAGAATCACCACTTGTGAAGGTAGCTGGCACATATTATATATCTATATACTTTTAATTTTAAAGATTATCTTGAGTTGATAGAAATAATACAAGAGGCAGCTTCACTGAATTCATAGTTTTAGAACATTTCTGCCATGATAGTAATTTGTAATCATGTGCTTTAACTGTAATATTTAAAAAAACAACAACAAATTGAAACAGCAAATGGGCTATATCTAACAGAAAGGAAAAACGCCTGTTGAATATGTCTTTAATATGTGTCTTACATCCTAAATGTCACAAACCATGTGTTCTCCCTCCAGCAATCACTAGCCTCAGGCTCCTTCTTTTCAAAACACTCTTGTTTCTAACCCTAAATAATTCGGATGAGTCTGTGAGCATACACAAAGTGGTTTGTTGAATCCAACCTAACAATTACTCCCCAAAGCTCTCCTCCTGAGCTCATTTGTGTCCCAATCCTCTGAGAGGGGTGCTGTGGAAACACACACACCTCTGCTCCATGTGCTTCACATCCAATTGGACTTCTTGTCTCTGCTGATGCCTAGTGATGGGGGCCAACTCTATGGGGAGGAGTTGGTCTCTATTTTGAGGATTCCCCAGTCTCAGCAACCCCTCTCCTGAGCTGTATCACCATACTGTTCCCAGGGGCTATCTCAATGTCCTCTGTGTCTGTCCTTGGGCTAATCTTTTCTGTATTCTTCTGCCTCCACCCAGGACCTTGAACAATTGGCTGCTGTTCAATCTCATTGAATTATTCAGTTTCTTTTTCTGAATCTGAATCAGCAAAAATGGCAGGACCATTTCCTGCAGCTTCCTGCAGGAATACCTACCTGAGCCCACCCTCTCAACACTAAACTCAGTTAGTAAGGCTGAGCTGGGAATGTCAGGCTTACTTCCACAAAGGTATTTCTTGAAGCATCTTCTACCATGTGAGCCACTTGGCATGGGTTGGAAGACATCAAAAACTAAGACACTCAAGGATTCCTGCATTTAGAGGTTCAATTCCCCTTACACCAGATACAACGCACAAAGGGAAGAAAACCACTATGACACAGCACTCAAATAGCTCCTTTAGAAGAAAGCCTGCAGAGATGGCACACACTTCTCTTGGGAATAAGGACTTATCGTCATTTTGATAAGCTTACCAAGGACCAAGTGGCATCAGGATTGCCCCCTCTGACATCATGCATCCCTTACAGGTCTTGGTGGATCATCTGCCCATTGGTTACCCATCCTTGACCCAGTATGTTAATCAAGAGCTTGTTTCCTTGAGTGGGAGATATTGCTCTCTGCTACTGGGGAAGGAGTGTGTTCAGTAATACAGTTTCAGGCAAAACAGTTAAGATTATGACAAACT
This sequence comes from Varanus komodoensis, assembly GCF_004798865.1. Lineage (NCBI taxonomy): Eukaryota > Metazoa > Chordata > Lepidosauria > Squamata > Varanidae > Varanus > Varanus komodoensis. Next base: position 13,303,649 of record NW_025335761.1, read on the forward strand.
GTACACTGGGGGTTTTCATCATGCTTAGCAACACCCCTTTATTCACCTTCTCTTTGTTTAATATCCTGCTTCAATAAGCCTGCTAAAGTACTTGCTGCATCTATTTTTCAAATAAAGAATAAAAATGAAATGTTTTCTGCAAGGAAGACTTCAAGGCTTAAAAAATATGATGTATATTCCTACTTTTTGAAAATGAAGTGTTTTATTCAAATGTGAATATTTCTCCTTCCCCAAAGTCATAAAGCTTTCCAACTGTACACAAAGCAAGGAATAGCTATAACTTGCCAGTTATACCAGCATACATTTTCCTAGTTTTCCTTTTGCAGTTACTGTGTAGACAAGACACTCATTCTGATAGGTATGTAAAGCAAAAATTTGAACACCCTGTTAAAGTAAGTTTTCTAGGGGTTTGTATTCTTTATGCAGTACCCTTTTATTGTAGTTATTTGCAGTCAATTATATTAAATAACAGTTACTAAATTGTTTGTTCCTATCAAGCAGTGTGTAATTAAAGTTGTGCATTTCTCTTCATACTAATGAACTGAATTGTCCCTGTTGGAAAACTTAATTAATTTTGATTAGTAATTATTTTAATATGTTCAAAGCTTATGATGCTTGAAACAATTTATATAATTACCTAGTGTGAAAATAATTAAGAGGTTTATCTGTGAATTAAGAGGATTTTTATTATTAAATGCCATTGTTCTGGTTCCTATCTTTTCTATTTATATGGACTAGCCATTCTTGTGTATTTCAGACTTAATTAAATCACTTCTAGTATTAAGGGAAATAAGATGAATTCTAATAAGGCATTTGACAATAATCCATAGCCTTTAATAAACCAGCAATGTTTTCTTTTTACTTTTCTGTCAGAAAGTGTTGGGATTGTTCCTGTGAGCTTCCTATAATATGCCTTTAGTTCAGCACTGGTATTTGGGGTAGAGTAGAGATATTAGAAGGACAGGAATTAGAGTGCTGTCAGCAATAATGAGATGAGTCTGTTGACCACCTGCATATGATAAAACAGCCAGTGAGGCAAATCATGATTTTATGGGAGTCTACAAGTATTTCTTGAGTGAATATGAGTGACTCAGTGTGCGAATATTCAGGCTAACCAAATTATGATTGTAAATGTGAAAGTATTCATCTTCTAGTGTATTTTAACTCTGTACCTTCCTCACACAGTTGCCTCATTAGTCTTTATTACATGTTCAGTTCAGAACAACCAGCATACTATTCGCAATCTAAATGTTGACCTTGTGGCTTGACAGTCACTCAATATTAATTTTAGAGATTTTAAGAAAACGCAGGGGTCACTGAGCCCACTGTTCAAGTAAATGGTGCAAAGATTTCTATTCTTCCACAGTCAACTAACAATAAACAGAAGTGTACAGATTTGCCATGACTCAAGTGCTTTCTGAGGCAAGCCTGGTGCACATATTTCTGTCTTATGGAGTCTTCTTTCCTTTACCCTTTGTAAGGGGACCCTGGGTCAACAAGCTAAGTCATCTGCTTGAAGTAAGGTAGCTAAGAGCTGCTCTCATCACAGCCTGGTTTACTGTTACTCCTCCATAGGCTCAAAGGGATAAGCACAAGCCCATGTGACTAGGCAAATAGAATGCTTTCAGGTTCAAATTGAAAGTGGATATTTATTAAACCAAAAGAAGCATTCTGCTTAAAACTAAGGGGGATATTACCATCTTACCTTCATCGAACTTTCTCTGAATCTTATGAACACTGATTTCATAGGTTTCTTATCTCACAGGGCCTTCTATGCCTTGGGCGTGAACTACTTCTTGCTGCCTGTTGTAGCATGTTAATATTCAACATATTTTCAGAGGAATAATGGCCTTATCCTATTGTGTGAACGTAACCTGCCATCTTTCCCACTGTGCATACTTTAAGCAAAAACTATGAGTTTTTCCTCTAACCTTCTCACAAAAACTGTTATATATTGGACTTAATGATTTAGACTTGAAAGGTCAGTTAAGCTGTACTGTATCTGGTACTAGATGTCAAATAGTATGCATGTTGATGATAGGGAAAGCACTTGATGAATACTACGTGTGCAAATCACTTCATGTAGATTGATAGTGTATGCATGTGTGTGAATACTCTGAAATATTTCTTTTGATATTCTATGGGTAGGTGTGAATGGGTGGGTAGGAGGAAGAGAGGGAGCAAGGAAATTGAAAAATAGGCATTGCAACACCTTAAGATCATCTGCAGAGGTCCTTCTGCTAGAGCCCTCCTTGAAAGAGGTAAGGAGGGCCATTATGAGAAGGGCCATATCTGCTATAAGCACTCCTATTGTGGAATTTGCTCCCAAGAGAGGTGTACCAGACACTGACACTTTATTCATTCCAGTGCCAGGACAAAATCCTATTTGCCCAGTTTCTTAATTGCTAGATAACATTTTTAACTGTTACATTTAATATGAAGTACTATCACTGTGGGGTTTTTAATTGCTTTGTTGTTTTTAACTTGTAAACCATCTTAAGATTGTTTGGAATAAGTGATGGTACAGAAAAGCCTTAAATAAATAAATATTTTCCTATATTGACTAAATATTATTTTTATGTTACTCATTAGGAAAGTTGTACATGGGAAAAGAATATTTCTGAATGCAGAGGACAGACTGATAATTTGAAGATTTTCCTTTTTTTTTTTTTTTTTTGGTTTGGTTTTGTCTTATCATGATCAATTCAAGCTGTGACAACCCAGATTCAGGCTAGATATCAGGAAAAACTTCCTTACTGTCAGAGCAATATGACAGCGGAACCAGCGGCCTAGAGAAGTGGTGGGCTCTCCCACACTAGAGACATTCAAAAAGAAACTGGACAGCCATCTGAGTGGGATGATGCAAATGGGTGTCGTGCAACAGCAGGGCCATTGGACCCAATGACCTTCTTGGCCCCTTCCAACTCTACTATTCTATAATTCTATAAAATTAAGTTGATCATACCAACATAAGTACAAAGTGCTGCCATGGGTACATCTAAGTAAAGGGGTAGCAGATAGTTGTTGTTGTTGTTGTTGTTGTTGTTGTTGTTATTATTATTATTATTATTATTATTATTATTATTATTATTATTATAACATTTCTATGCCGCCCCTTGCCGAAACCTCGGGGCGGCTTACAACATAGTTATAATGTATGTTTGTTCTTATGATGTAAGCTGACTTCCAAGGCTCACAGCTGTATGGTGTAGGCCACTTTTCCTGCACACTATGCATCCTGATTCCTTTTAATGCAAAGGCAGATATTGGAAGCAGAACTAATTTTCCAAGGGATGATGGTGGTTTGGATGTTCATGCCACAGGTAACAAGGGAAAACAGATAGCAATGCCTCTGTTACTTTTTGCCATCCTTATATATTTCCAGGCCAAGTAAGAAGAGAAGGAAATTAAAATACTTATCTTATGTACCCATGGCACTCTGAATTGAGAATATTTGGGGACATACTTGGATTGAGTCTCTGGCAGAAATAATAGAATTAGTATTAAAGTGAGCCTTATTCTTTATCAAACTTGCAACTGATGCATTTTTCTTGGTGGGGGAAACACAATAAAGTGGTCTACTAGGCATTGGTAATGAAGCAAAGAATTGTGCACATTCCAAAAGCAATTATATTCTAGTTCAGTAGAAGTAACATTTTTAGAGTATACACATGCTTGATTTTGTATTTTAGTATTTTCAGCCATGATCCAGGTATGTGTAACATGTTTGATTTCAGTGGTATATCAAATGGCAAACATACCATTTAAATCAGTGGTTCTCAATGTGGGCCATGTGCCCTTCCCCAGGGAGTCATGCCATATTTCCAGAGGGCCAAAGTAAGTGCCATTTCTAGTGGGGGCAAAATAAGTTTCTGAGGGGGCTATCCAAACTTAACTGCCAAGTATATCATCAGTTCGTTATAACACTCACATCTTATTCTCTGTGCTAGTTTCAGCCACATAAATATTTAAAATAAGTAGTTTACAATAAAAAAATCTTAATGAAAAAGGCAAGTCTGTATTAAATTAATTTTTATATTCATTAGAAGCCAGTTTATACTATTAAACAGTGTAGATGGTAAGGTACTTTTTCCAGCTTTCAAGGATTATGAGGAGGGTCACAGAGGTAAAGGGTCACAGAGGGGGTCATGAGCCAAAACAAACAAATGCTTGAAAACCTCTGATTTTAATAATAGTGTACTGTACTTTGAGAATTGAAATACAGCCCCCCCCCCAAAAAAAAAAAAAAACTTAACCAGGCTTTTGGTCACAAAGCTACAGAATAAGGGGTTGCAAATAATCCCTGAAACTACCAGGGACATAAAGGGCAGTATCCTGGACTGGTGCAACGGGAATCTAGCTCTTCCTAAAGCCACTGGTTCCCACTTGTATAACATACTTAGCAGAGGTGCACCAGCAACAATGTATGCTGCCTTACATTGTTGGTGAGTGCAGGAATGACTGCATGACTCGCCCCCCACCCCCCAAGTGCTTTATATAGAGTTATGTTTGGCCGGCTAAGAACATAGGCCTTTCTCCATGGGCCAAACAGATGGCAAGTGTTCAACATGCTGTATAACTGAAAAATACATGTATAGCTTTCCTTCCCCTAATCAATTTAAGTATCTTCTTCAGGAAGTAAGATTGATTCCCCCTTCCCAAATTTGCTGAAATAATGTAATTTTGTATCTAGTGCAAAAGAGTTGAACAACTGAAGATGGTGATCTCTGGGTTTGCATTAGTCTCTTTGTCATAGTCAAATCAACTTCTTTTGAGGCTTAGTCAGTTGTTGAAGGCACCCTTTCCCTTCTTCAGCAGTAGGGGACATATATAAATGGTTAATTGATTGCTAGAGGTAAATGGCTGGTTGTCCTGTCAAAACTCTGATCAATCCAAACCCAGGCCTGGACCTGCTACACCTCTGACACTGGTGAGGAGGCTTGGGTTTTTGGGAAAGTGGACTGCTGTGGTTTAAGAACTGCTATAGGTTGTCTCCTGCCTTTTCCAGCGATCTTCACTGCCATATCAATACAGAGTGCAATCAACTAGCCTTGCAGCAATTTCCTTGGACATATAAACAGACTCTTCAGGTTTGCCCCTTCAGGGTATCATGAGGGTGAGGGTACCTTTTTAGTTTTCCCTTTCTTGTACCTTGGCTTGTACATGCTAATGTGGACACCCCTACCTGGGACTGTACCTAGGAGGGAGGCTAGTGTATATGTTAATAAGAAGGAAGCATCTTATAATTAAGCTGAACTGCACTTCTGATTATTCTTAGCATGAAGGTTATGTCTGAATTTCCTGCTTCCTCTTCTTCACTGTGACAGGGAGCATCAGATGATGCCTTAAGATCCACTGGGATACTCAAAAACCCTTTAAATCACAACCTTCTGTGCACCTACCTAGGAGTAAGCCCCAGAGAGCATGTGAAACCTTCCCTGAGTAAACATGTATAAGATAATGTTATAAGCATACTGTTAGGATTGTGTTAATGTATTTGTGTATGATAACCATTAAAACTTAATGAAGAAGGCCAAAGTTTCAATTGCATACAATGACTGAAAAGCACTAGTGGGGAAAACTTTTAAGTGTATACCTCCAGCAGTAACAATTTTGTTAATGTTCCTGTTAACAGCAATTCAAGGAGAACTTAACAACCATAGTAAGATGTAATAATTGCAATTAAGTATGAAGAGGAATGAAACACTTTCAATTAGTACTCAATAGTTGTGGTCTGATTGTTCCTTGTTCTGTAACAATTAATGAATAATCAGTTGAGTGGATAATTGCTGGATTGTTTCAACTAGTGCACAGGCTACATATAACATTTTAACAATCATTGCAAAAGCATGTTTATTTTTTCATACACATATACACACTGCTTTTATCCTGCAAGGAACCCAGGGCAGCTTATATAATCCTCCTTCATTTTATCCTCCAACCACCTTTTGATGTTGGTTAGGCTGAGAGTCAGTGACTGGCCTAAAGTCACACTTTGCACTTTATGGCTGACTGGGAACTAGAACCCCACCTCCTGAGTTCCAGCCAAACCCTCTAGCCATTGTACCACTCTGGCTCTTTCTACACAATATAATGCATATTTATCAAACCAGTTAAGATTGTGTGACCCATGCTGTGGGATACCATGCACTTTAATAATGTCTTTTAAAAAAACACATATTTTGTGGCAGCAAATAATTTTCTCTACATTAATGCAACAGCATGCATATTACATCAGGACTGTGTTGGAGGAAAAGGGCAAGTTCCCAACTGCTTTATAAATATAGGCACAAGCCTAAAGAAGTACCTTGGCACCAACTCACAGGTCCTCTCAGTGCAATGTCAGCTTAAAACTGTCCTCTCTGTGCTTCCACCAATGAAGATCAAGGTCAGAGAAGAACCTGAGCTCAAAGTCTTCACTGTCATCATTACAGCTTGAAATGTACTATCATCTTACTTTAACATCATTTCATTAACAGAATCTTAAACCAACCTCAAACTGTGTTTTAAGATCTTGGTTAGTAAACTGACATTAATCCATAGTTCCTTGTATTGAACATACTAACAGTTTGCAGTTTAGGTAAATCTGGATATAAGTGGCAAGAATGAATGGGTCAACAGAGTGGTGAAGATGGAGCAGATGATCCTACTCTCATTCATAGCTGTTAAACTAGATGTGCAAGGTGGGCATCTGAACTGAGCCAACAAGAGCACCTCCTATTTTGGACTGATATGGAAATGTTTGGGCAGTAATCTTTTTAACCGAACTCACACATTATAGAAAAGTTAAAGCACAATATACTTATCTTTCTATAAGTACCTCAAAGGCTGTCACAAAGAGGAAGTTCTAGATCTCTTCTCAATGATACTAGAGTGTAAGACACAGAGTAAGTTATGCTGCAGCAACCCAGATTCAGCTAGACACCAGGAAAAGCTTCCTCATTGACAGAGCAATATGACAGTGGAACCAGCTGCCTAGCGAGGTGGTGGGCTCTCCCACAATAGAGACATTCAAAAAGAAACTGGACGGCCATCTGAGTGGGATGGTGTAAATGGACCTGATGGCCTTCTTGGCCCCTTCCAACACCATTGTCCTATGATTCTATGAAAAAGGAATTTATTTATAAACAATATAATACATTTCATGATTTCTATTCTTATATTTGATTTTGTCTTATTTAATGAACACTTATTAAGTACTAAATTAAGTACTTTGAATTTTATATGTTTTAATATGTATTTCAGTATGCTCATACTAGTGGCATCTTTCAAGGTATATTTGTCAATATTTTGATAACAAAAATTAAAATATTATGCTTTTTTGCCCCCAACTATAACAAATTGGTCTTGCACCAATTTGTTTATACTGGTTTTATGTATCTGCTATGGCCAGCAGTTAACCAATAAGCTACAACTGCAGGAAGATCAAATAGTTTGTTGCTAGAGAATGGTAAAACAAGGAAGCCATAAAAATATAAAAGTTGTTCTTAGTTTCTGTTCTGGACAATGAAGTATGATGGCTGCTATTACTCCCATAGTGCTACTTCTCAGAGGCAAGAAAATGATTCCACGAGTAACTTTTTCAAGGGTGGTTGTTTAAAATCTCTTTGGTTATAAGAAGCATTATCACAAGGCAGTATCCAACTGGCAGGGTTCATTCCAACTGCTTATGTTATGCCAATGAGCGTTACTGTTTGAACGGTGGGGATTTAGCTGTTCTAAAAATAACTCTGGAAATGTAGAGAAATGCTTCTTTCCAGATTGGGAGAGGACAGCAGAGCTCCTTCCTACAAGTGTTTTGCTCATAATAGGATTCTTTTAGAACTACTTAGTCCCTGTTGGCACATAGGCACAACAGGATACTGCCCATAATGTTGAACATTTCATAGAACCATAGAGTAGTAGAGTTGGAAGGGGCCAAAAGGTCATTGGGTCTAACTCCTTGCTCAGTGCACGGTTAAACCATTAACACAGTTAAACCATTCCTCTCAGATGCCAGTCCAGTTGCATCTTGAATGCCTCTAAGTGTGGGAGAGTCCACAACCTCCCTAGGTAATAGGTTCCATTGCCGTACTGCTGTAACAGCAAGTTTTTCCAGATACCAGTCTTCTCGAGGCTGAACATGCACTGTTCTTTCAATCTCACCTCATAGAGCTTTGTTTTGGGTCCCTGGATCACCCTTGTTGCCCTCCTCTGAACCCTTTCCAGCTTGTCTGCATTTTTTTTAAACTGTGGCACCCAGTACTGGACACACTACTCCAAATGTGACCTAACCATTGCTAAATAAAGGGTACTAGTCCTTCCCAAGATTTGGAAGTGATACTTCTATTAATGCAGCCTAAAATTTGCGCTTTTTGTAACCACATCACATCATTGAATCATTCAGCATGTGATCTACAACAATTTCAAGATCCTTTTCACTTGCGGTATTGTTGAGCTTGTACTGATTTGGTTTCTTAGGTGCAGAAATTGGTATTTGTTCCTGTTGAATTGCGTTCTGTTGTTTTCAGCCCAGTGGTCCAGCCTAACAAGATCACCTTGAATCTTCTTTCTGTCTTCCAGGGTATTAGCTATCACACCCAGTTTTGTGTCATTGGCAAATCTGATAATCATTCCCTGCACTTCCTCATCCAAATCATTAACGGAAATGTTGAGGAACACTGGACCCAGGACTGAATCCTGCAGTACTCCACTTGTTTGCAGATCAGGATATCACGGGGCACATTCTCAAAAGCTTTGCTAAAGTCAAGCTAGATTATGTACACAGCACTCCCTTGGTCCATCAGGGGATTTACCCAATCAAAAGACTGGCAGGATTTGTTCTTAAGAAATTCATTTTGGCTTCTAATGATCACTGCATTGTTTTCAAGGTGTTTGGAGACTGAACTGCTTTATAATCTTCTCCAGAATTTTCCCTGGGACTGATGTCAAATTGACTGACCTGTAGTTCCCAGGTTCTTTAATGATTTCTTGAAGAAAGGAGCTATATTAGCCCTTCTCCAGTCATCTGGCACTTGCCCTGTTTTCCATGATTTCTCAAAGATAATAAGCAGTGATTCTGAGTTCTTCTGTCAGCTTCTTTTATGACTCTAGAATGGAGTTCATCGAGCCCTGGAGATTTGAATTCATTCAAACCAGTTGGATGATCTTTATTTGTCTATCAATCAATATTTGCCTATCAATCTTGAGTGCTATCCTGCTCCTTCAGCTTGTACTTCCCCTTCATCAGGAAGCGCATACATCTTCTTTTGGGAGAGAACTAAGCCAAAGTAGGAATTGCACACCTCAGCCTTTTCTTTGTTATCTGTTATCATTTTACCATCCATGTTGAAAAAAATTTTCCCTTTGTCTCCCCCCATTTTTCCCTCTGTCTTTTACTTTGGACTTAGCTGAAGAAGACTTTTTTACTGCTTTTATCCCTGACTAACCTCAGTTCATTCCTAGCCTTCCTGATGCCATCCCTGTAATTCCATGCTACCTGCTTGTATTCTTAGCTTGGTCTTCCTTCCTATACATGTCCTTTTTGTTTTCAGATCATATTTAAGCCCTTTGTGAAGCCATGTGGACTTCTTCTGTTGTCTTCTACCCTTTTTCCTTGTTGGAAATGTTTGTAATTGTGCCTTTAGAATTTCCTTTTTTAAAAAATTCCCACCCTTCTTGCTCTCCTTTTCCCATTAGAGTCACTTCACTTATCATTGTTCTAGGTTTACTAAAATTAGCTTTCTTGAAATTCAGGGTATATGTTTTGCTACATTGGCTTTTGTTTCCTTTTAAGGCAAGAATTCAAGTATGGCATGACTACTTCATCCACTAGGTCTTCCTGTTGGTTAGTATCAAATCAAGGATAGTCTTCCTTCCTCCACTTTCTGTTGGAGGAAATAATCAGCGATACATGTTAGAAATCTCTCGGAGGGGCTGTGTTTGGCAGAATTTGCCTCCCAACATATATTGGGGAAATTGAAGTCCCCCATAACAGTGACATCATGCCTTCTTGAAACATTGAGATTTTGCTTTTGAAAAGCTTCATCCTTGTCTTCTCCTTGACTGGGTGGTCGATAATAGACTCTAATCACTGCATTCCTTTTATTTCTTGATCCACTTAGATTAATCCAGATACTCTTGATGGGGCTAATAAACTCATCCTCCAGTTTTTCTGTGCAGAAATACGTATCTTTAACATACAGTGCAACCCTGCCTCCCTTTCTGTTTCTTCTGTTCTTCTTGAACAGATTATATCCTTTAGTCATTGAATTCTAGTCATGAGAGTCATCCTACCAAGTTTCAGTTATACCTCTTAGGTCATATTCATGCTGCTGAATTAAGAGTTCAGGTTCATGCTATTTGTTTCCCATACTCTGGGTACTAGTATATAGACATCAAAGATCTTGTGCTTTATACTCTGACTTACTTCCTACATTTTTTGGAAGACTATTATTGGACGCTGTCAGAGCTGCTCTCTCTGTTGTGATGCATATGCCTTTGTTCATTGTTATGCCCAGGTATACTTCTCCCTCCCCTGTAGGATTCAGTTTAAAGCCTTCCTGATAAACTTCTTCATGCTGTGGCCAAGCACATTTTTCCAGTCCTTGTAAGGTGCAACCTATCCCTTGCCAGTAACCCATCTTCCAGGAAGTGTAGTCTGTGGTTTCAGAATCCAAACCTCTCATGTTAACACCACCTTTGTAGCCAGGCATTCACTTGAAGCATTTTTCTTTTCCTAGGTATTCCTCTTTCAGACACTGGAATAATTGGAAAGAAGTGTATCTAGATCCCAAAGTTCTTGACTTTCCTCCCTTAAACTTAAAAATCTGACATGATTTCTTCAGAGCTCTGTTTGGCAGTGTAATTTGTTCCCACATGTATAAAAAGGAAGGGATATGGTGAATAAACCTTGGCAGTCTTTCAGTTCTATCACTAATCTGTCCTCCAGGGAGACAGCATACCTGGCCAGTCCACAGGTCCTCCGGCCATACATGTGTCTCCATCCCTTGCAGCTGGAAGCCTCCCACAACCAACACTCTTCTTGCTATTGCAAGCTTTGGTATCATTGCCACTGCTTGGTTGACCTTTAGTCTCTTGTTCAGTGTTGCATGGGATGACTTGCAGCTCTCGCACAGTAGGCTGTCCTCCAGTCTCATCCTCAACTATTGAAAGCGGTTCAAGAGTCCCACTGCTTCCGCTGGTCTGGAGTGTCTTCTTGTTTTTCTGCACCTAACTGTCACTTGTTTCCAGGGAGTTTCCTCCTCCTTTCCACCAAGATTCTCTTCTTTTGCCTCAGCTTCCTGTTGCTCTTCTAGCTTCTGTACTATTTTTAGCTGTTGCAGTTCCACAGCCCGGTCTGAAAACTCTGTCTTATCTTTTATTACCTTGAGGGTGGGCACTTGCTGCTCTAGTACTTTTGCCTTTTCTTCTAACAGGGCTACTAGCTTGCATTTGTTGCCTGTGTAGGCACGTTGCAGAAAAACAAACAATGCATAGATGTAGCAGGTCACCTCCACTGGGTAGTCTTCTCAGTCTATTCTTTTTGCTACCATTTTGATTCTACCTTGCTGGGTTTGCTGTAACAACCAGTGCTATCTCCTGTCTTCACTTAAGATTGACAACACAGTCCTACCAGTAAATGGGAGTGAGTTACAAGGAAGATAATTGGGTGGGGGGTGGGGGAGAGACTAAATGGGAAAAGGAAGTAAAAAGAAAAAAGTTAAAACCAAAAATCTCCCCTGGGATCTCCCCTGCTGAACTCTGCTGTCAAACTGCTGTTCATGCTCCCTATTCGCTTGCTTCCTGGGAGTTTGGCTGCTTGTATCTGATCTGCTCAGCTTAGATGCTTAAAGTACAAGGTTAAAGTCAAAGGCTATCAGTTTGTATGGCCTCACAGATAAGCCTGAATTTGGTGTGACTTGACATTTGCCAGATAAATGCAGGTAGCATTTATTATGTGTAAACAGAAACATACAAAATATCTGTGTTACTCTGGATGGTCAGATTATTTCGGTGATGACCCTATGACGAAGTTAAACTACTTTTCTTCTTGTGGATATTCTGTTTGTTTTGTTTTTTGTTTGTATCTTCTTCATTTTAGTTCTTCTCAGCTGTTAGCATTTTCCCTTTTTCTGGAAAAAAGATTTTTCTTCTTCCCTCATAATTGTCTCCATACCCACTAATTCCTATTTTACTGTTCATTCCCAACTAAGGCGCCTTTCCGAGTGTGTTACTAAGTAACTAAGTGTGTTAGATGCAGCAGGAAGCTTCTACCAGTGGTCAGGCATTTGCTCTACCTGCTTTGCCTGGGTGAAGGGCACATGGTTGATCAACACCCTCACTGCCAGGCTTTCAAGAAAAAGCCCAAGGTGGATTGCTACTGTGTAGCTTTGGAGCAAGGCATTCCTGGCAGTGAATGCCAACAAACTGCCAGAAATAAGTTGCCCTTTTACTTCTAAGGCTCCATTCTCACCTGAGTCTATGCCTTCTGCAGTTCTGGCACTAACCATGGGGCAATCCATGAAGCTGATACCAGGGAGATCCTTGAAGATCTCAGAAGTGAAGAAGTTGGCTAAGCAAAGAAGGAGGCAAAGCTGGGGGAGGCCACAAAAAGGGCCACAAGCAGCGCTTCAAAGAAACACCATCTGGATTCAGCTGGAGACTTCAACACTGAGTGCAACAGAACTGGGACCATGGGTATTGATGCCAAAATGTATTTGAGCTTTGGTATCAGAAGGGGAGATCCAAAATACATCTCTACTTGATCAGCTCCCCTCTGAAGCCTTGGGAGTATGGCAGCTAATTGCTCCTCCTCTGCCACATCTCCAGTCCTCCTCCAGTTTCAGAAGCCATGGGGGATGGGGCCATTCTCCCCTCTTTGATTGGGACAGACACATGGACAGGTCTACAATCACCAGGAACCCTTGTACAATCCTTGGTACCAAAGTCAGTTCTGTCCAGAGCCCTTTGGAAGAGGTGAGCACTCCCTCCACATGGACCACTAACTCCACTGCCACGATCACAGCATCCTGGATGTAATGGGAAGATTCCTCAGCTCTGGCACTCCCAAGTGGCAAGTTACCAGGCTACTTTAGCATGAAACCAGCTTATTTCTGTGGGAAAACATTCTGTAAACATCTGTCAGAGGACCAAAAGGAGCTTGCCTGGGTGTTCAGTTCTGACGTGCTGCATCTCCTGCCTTCAGAGCAACACTGCCAAGCACCAGGCAAATTGTGGCACAAAGGTCATGACTGGCATGATGGCACTTTGGAGGCATACCTGGCTGTGCTTATCTGATCTGCCACAGGAGGGCTGCTCACACATCAAGAATCTGCCTTTGATGGGGAGGGGCTTTTCATTGTGCAGATGGATGAGCAGGTGGATTTAATACAGAAGGCATGGAATATAGCAAAGGGGATGGGGCTGAAACAACACCAGCTGTTAAGACTAAGTAAGTGGTTAGAACCAGCCAAGCTTTGTTCCATTCTCAAACCCCAGTGGATTGAAAGGCTTGACAACAGCTGCCATCACATTCAAGGTATAGCGATGGCTCTAATAAACATTGCTAGGTCCGGAAGCAATTGGATGCTGACAGAAAGCAGTAGTAACTATTTCCCTGGGCCGGCCCCTTTTTAATCTCCCTTTTCATTTGATGGATGTCTACCCATACCTGGATGACTGGCTAATTGTGGCACCCTCCATGAAGGCCCTGATTTGTTCAATCCAGACTGTCTGCACTTCATTAGATAATATGAGCCTGCATAAACATGGGAAAATCTGTTTTTTTTCCTCTTCTCAGTCAATCCTTTCCACTGAGGCACAGCTGAACGCCATCTCAGCAGCAGCATATCTCCCAGAGATAAGAGCATTGGTGCTTATTGAAATGCCTAACCAAAAACTGCAGGATTGTGTCACTGTGCTCTAGATCCAACAGTGCCTCTGGTTCATGGCACCAGACTTTAGATTAGAGATCATGGTATGGCAGCAGTGCTGTTTGCCAGACTTTAGACTAGGGATCTGCAAAGAATCCATTCTTAATGGATTTCCTGGTGTTGGTTTCCCAGAGTCAGAGTTCCTGGTGAGTTCATGTGGTGCTTGCTAGAAATTGAGCCCCATGCACTGTGCGAGCAGCAGTATTCTTTCACACCTGCTGCTGCTGCCAGCAGCAGCAAGTGGGAAAGAAGGTCGGCCACCAGAAATGGAAGTTGGTAAGGATGCCATTGCACAACTGGGGGTCTGTGAGCATGCATGGACTTCGCCTTAGTTTGGCTTGTTTTGCAAGCAGAGGAAGTCTGGATTCTGGAGGGATGGATTCTGAAATTATTTGTCCTCATCTTACTAAAGATGCATCTACTACATCTGTGGATTGTCATACCACCGCATGGCCGATCCTCAGCAAACGCATCTTCAAATGCTGAAAACCATTCAGTCCAGTCATGATTGATGGATACTGTCATGCTCTGTGCCAACAAATGCCAAGTCCCTGTGTTACTTTTAAAAGAAATGGTTAGTTCAGTCCGAAGGTCAAAGCTGTATGGTTTGTGCATCCAACGTTTAAGTCAGACAGCAGTGTCCAAAAGAATGTCCAGGAAGCAAGCCAAAATTTAGAAATCCGATTAGTCTTAAACAAAGCCAAACATGCCGGTAACAATTCTTGTTGTTTGCCACAAAGAGCAGGCTTCGGCTGATCTAATTGATAATCAGCTGTAAATCAGCACAGATGGCTGATTAGGTCAGTGTGTTTTTTGAGGGAGTCTCCACACTCAGTCTGCTTCTTGAACTTCTGCTGGGTCCATTAATTCCTTCTCCTTTCTGTTGGGTAAATAACCTCTGACTCTGGCTGCTGTCCTTGAGGAATTTCAGGGACTTCCCAAGAGCTTCCTGGCTACTCCTCTAATGGAAAGCATTTGGCTGCATCTAACTTGGCTGGGGCCTGCTGTGCTGGCTCTCTTCATCTGAAGAATCCTCCTTCAAGTAGGATGTGATAGACATGCTGCTGCAACTTATCCAAAGGTCTTCCATTTGCCCCTCCCAAGCCAGCCATTATGGTCACAACAGACACCTCCTTGTTCAGCTTGGGAGCCCTTTGGGTCCCATGAAGACCCAAGAAACATGGAATAAAATTGAACCTTCAACCTGATCAGCCATCTGGATATGCCTGCGGTAAAGAAGGCCACATCCCAAATGTTCCTGTTTGTCCATCACGTCCAGATTCCTGCAGATAGCACCACAGCTGTCTTCTACATAAACAAACAGCAAGGTGCTCAGTTGATCCTTTTGACCCATCTAGCCATTTGGATCTGGAACTGGGATGTCAATAGAAACATCACACTCGTGACAATCTGCATTGTCAGGTTCCATCACACATTGGCTGACACAACAAGAGAAATCTCATTACCCATGAATAGCAATTGAGCATTCTGGCACTGAAGAAGATCTTTGGCACAGGGAAACCCCTTCTGTTAGCCTGTTTGCCACGTGGGACAGTACTGTTTGCAAGAGCTTTTGCTCTTGGGCAGGACAGGGCCTCTCTGCAAGAAGCCTTTCTGCTCTCTGATCCAAATCCAAATAACTCTATTAATCCCAAAGACCATTTATCTGTTAGGGTGGCAAGACCAGAGGATTCCCCCTGCCACCTCAGAAACTAACAGCCTGGGTGGCAAGGACAGTTTCCCTGGCTTATGAGCTAGCTGGTCTACAGCTCAAAGTTACTAACAAAGGTGCACTGTGCACAAGCAATAGCACTGACATTGACTGCACTGCACACCAGGATTCCTCTTTTGAACATCTGTAAAGCAATAACCCAGTAAACTCCATTGATATTTGTGAGACATTTGGGAGAGCTGTGTTTTCATCTGTGTTTCAGTGACAACACCAAGCCATCAACCAGTGACACATAAGCTTGCTGGTTCTCCTTATGCATGATGCACAGAGGCCATGAAGAGGAAAGGCAGGGCAGGTTGCTTGCCTGTACCTGTCATTCTTCAAGTGTTCACTTGCGCATTCATACAACACACCTACCAACCTCTCTTTGGTGTCATGTTCTAAACTTTTCTCCTCCTATATAAGATTGGGTTCAAAATTTTCTGTACCTAGATTTGGTTTGACTAAAGTAATGGTCACACAAAATAGTACTTCCTCAGTCCTAAGCCAACAAAGGTGGTCCCAAGTTAACTGAGGGAAAGAGAAATACACAGTAAATAATTGTATTTTTACTTTAATGTTTCTGTTGATGTTACTGCAGTTGTTAGTGAAGACTGACTTCTGATTTGTAGAAATTGTAGCTGGGCATTTTGCAGTCATTGCTTAGGTGCTATGTCTAATTTAAATTGTGTCAGACTGGATATGATAGTGGCTGTCCTATGTGTCAGAATCTGGTCTACCTTCAGGGTGGGGGTAATTAGGGGCAAGCAAGAGATATGCTAAATCTTTCCCACCTGTTGGCATCCTCCTCCCCCAGCTTATTTTTTGTTGCTACCTTGAGAAGCTTCAGAGACCCAAAGTAACATTTAATGAGATAGTACAGTTTCAGGCAGAGAAACAAGTTGATGCGTAGTTTGCCACTTCCCAGCCTTCTCTGCTGCATTTTAAATTATCCCATCCACAGTTTTTCATGGATTTTGGCATGACCTGCCATGTCTAATTTGGTTCAGTGTTAGCACATGATGAAGTAAATGAGGTTTTGTATATTGTAAGAAGAACAATATATATTAAAAAAGCTGTGTATTTCTTGCAAGTCCTTGAGTTGGTGGGAGGTCTATTTTTTGCTTATTCCTGTTAGATATTAGTTAAAAATAATATTCATGATGACCAGAGACCACAAACTAATAGCTGCCATCTTATTTCCTTGATTTCTATTTATGTAGTAAAATGTATCCAGGTTATACCTAAAAGGTCTACTAGAGAAGAGCTCGGTGCCTTAATGCTTAATCTAGTCATAATTAAATTATTACCTAAAATGATTTCATGTTTAGATGTATGGAATACAATGTAGCTACTTCTGCAGTATTTAACTCACACTATATCTTTTACAGGTGAGACAAATGATAAAGATGTTCAAGTAATAGAACTACCCATAGTTGACAGTCTACACCCACGGCCCCCATATTTGCCATTGGCTATCCCAGAAGATCTGGCTGATAGGCTAATTCGTGTCCATGGAGATCCTGCAGTGTGGTGGGTCTCGCAGTTTGTCAAATACCTGATTCGTCCACAACCTTGGTTAGAAAAAGAAATAGAAGAAGCTACGAGGAAACTTGGCTTTAAACATCCAGTTATTGGGTAAGAAATTTTTGATTATGTAATTAAGCATACACATAGCCATGCTTACTTCCACTGAAATCAGTAGGAGTTAGTTCCCAAAAAAACATAAAATATCCCACCTTATTCTGTATCCTCTGTTAAACAGCAGACTACCAAAAACTTCTGGTAAGGTGATGTTCCAAAATATGTCAGGAATGAAGGTCTTTTCATTTTTTCCCAGTATCTGCAACTCAGAGGTGTATTGCCTTTATATGTGGACACTCTGAAAGAAACTATTGTTAATAGCCATAGATAGTCTTATCCGCCTTCAATTTGTTTGCTCCTTTAAAAAAAAAACTAACTGAATCTTTTATAGCTTAGGGAATGCAGCCAATAAAGATGCCTGCCCTCTACAAATTATTTTTATTTTCAAACAATGCCTTTCCATATTTCAGAAAACATTCCCAATTACTAGATAGATTTAGAGAGAAAAACGAAAGGGGAAATCTTCGTTGGCAAAATCTAAGAGACGCTGAAGAAATACTAGCTCTCTTGTTTGATCATCCTTGATCATTAACTGTATTATGACACTTTTCAGTTAAGGCATATCTTGTTAAGGGAGGAAACATCAAAATAATTGGTTATGTTTTAAAAATGTTTTTAAATAGTATTCTTTGGAAGAAATTGTATGGAAAAAGAGTTCTAGGCTCTCTACTATCAGTAATCCCGACCCCCCACCGACTTGATCCGATTTGACAGTGCTGCTAAGGTGATAACTAGTGCAATAGCATTTTCTGATGCGAAAAAGTTTCCCTGGAAAACCTGTTATGCTAACAACCTTTTTTGGTGTTGTGTGAGAGGACAATTAGAAGAACATAATTTGTTGTAGTATTAAATATGATAATGTCTACCTTCCCATTAAAATCTTTTCCTGGTAGTACCATATAGCAGATAAATAATGTTATACAGATAGATAATTTCCCAACTAATTCTGGAGAGAGCAAGGCAGCAATGGTTCATCTTATAACCTATGGCAGACCTATCCAAAATTCACAAATATTATTATTAATCACATTTCTGCTAAGCTTCCAAGATTAGGCAGGATCAGGCACTTTGGGCTATGTTAACTCTCTAGTAAGGTATGTTATTCCTCTCGATGCAGCCGTGGTAGTATTAGGTTGTGTATACCAAGTAACATCTCTTGCAGTAATGAGTTGCACAAGGTAACTGTGCATTTTGTATATGAATAAATATTTTGATTGGTCTGCCCTGAACCTACTGCCAATCAGTTTTATTTGGTGATAACAAGTTGTTTTTCTCACCTTCTACAGTTTTATAAATTGGAATCACAAACCACATTGGTATTTTTTCACAACAAAAATGTTGTAGACCCTGTAATCTTTCCATGATTGTTTTAGTTGTCAATTTTTCTTTATGTGCCCAGTTCTGATATCATTACTTGTTTAAGTTTAGAAAAGGGCCTCAAGAACTGTGTGAGGTTGTCAGGATTTGGGCTCCTCTAGGGCTCTATTTGGTCGTCAGAACCGGAACAACCACCACCATACTTTCAGGATCAGACCATGATCCTGCTGAAGCTCTCAGCCTCCAGAAAAGTGCCAACTGGAGGAAGAGCTATATAAGAGCAAGCTCTTCCCTCTGCTGGCTTCCTCAGTAGTGCAGACCTTATTGTTTTGATTCGGGGAAGGTCAGAGGAAGTGGAAAAAGTTTTAAACTCAGGAAATAGAAACCACTTTCTTGATTAATTGCACTTAGAGAGAAAATAATTTTAGGAGGTAAAAATCTAGGTAGAAAGGCAGAGTAAAGAACAAAGAGACTGAGAGAATAATTCCTAGAATCCTAGGAAAAGGAAAGAGCCAGAGCTGTTAGAACTAGAGAACTGATTGAGAGAACTGAACCAGTGACGAAGATACCAGTTGCTAGGGAACATGAGTGAGAGGTGACTGAAGTCCTACTTGTGGGTTTCCTATAGGCAGCTGGCTGGACACTGCAGGAACAGAGTGCTGGACTAGAATGAGCCTTGGGCTGCCCCAGGGCGATGCTTTATGAGCTATTACTTGGATAAGGGACCTGGATCTACTTAGGTCAGCTGTGGATGCAATTATCCTTGGTATTTTTATTGCTCATATGAATTCCTTTTCTTTGTGTGTAGCTACCCGTTCTAAGGTTAATCTTTTCTTATCAACATTTTTCTTCAGTAAATGTTTACTATTTCGTAAAATTCCATTGTTAACTTTGTAATCTCTTTTCTTTTTGGGTTTTCCATCCCATGTCTGATAGCTAAAAATGAAACATTTGGTGCTGGTAGTAGCAGCCTGTAATTTTTTTTCCAGCTAATGACATTAGAAGAGGCCACAAGAAGGGAATAGCTAAAAGGAATGAGGGCATGCTATTTTGCTGTTTTTCGTTCAGTTCACAGAAGAGGCCATTGCCCAACTGTGACAGCAGCATAAAAACTCTCAGATTTTGAAATAAAAGAAAACTCAAACACTGAGAGCCTAGTTTTTGTCTGTTTAATGGAGCTTATTTAAAAGGCTTTGAAGTGGTCTAAATAAGGCATCACACAGTTTTTTCTAGCGAAGCCATGGCATTATGCCACACCATAGCGAAGGCCCCTTCTTCGTGGTCTCTGAAGAGGATCTTAAGGAAAGTTGTATAAAGCACAGGATAAGAAAAAAACCTAATTTCACACTGCTTGATGGGTCATTTTTGTACCTTATACATCTCACAGGGAGCATGAAGCTCTCATTTTATCCTTGTGACAACCAGTTAGATAGTTTAGAGTGAGAGAGAGTTTAGGGTGAGAGAGAATTAATTTCCCCAAATACCCTCTATAAGTTGCATGACCAAGCAAGGGCTTGAACCTTTATTTTCCCAATCTTGCTCCTTCAGTTGATACCACATTGACTCTTGTATTTTGAGTTTTAAAAATAAACTCTGTAGCAAAGAGAACAAGAAAATAGCACTTCTTTAAAAGTATGAAGGCTTATATTTGTTGATTCTTCTTTGTGATCTTTCTGCATCAACGGTATGTGTTCTGAGCCTGAGTAGAACTTCTAGTACACATGACCAGAAGATATGGCTCCTTACTTTTCTTTTTGATCACTACAGCAGAATCATACAGGTGGAAAGGCTGAGGAAAAGGTTTTAATTGATTTCCTGTAGAGCCTGGTGTCACCTGGCCTGCTATTCTGGAGGGTCCTATAGCTCCCCAGAGCGGATATTCTGTTAACATGGAGGGTTAAATCAGCAAACATAATCATCTCTCCTCACATTCAGTCAGTGGGAAAGTTCCATGGGATCAAAAATCTCCTGCTGATGGCAGGAGGTTTTGCTGATCCTTTGCCCACAGGAGGCTTTTGCTGGATTGAAACTTTTGTTCTTGTGCTTGATGCTAGTTTAACTTATTTTGTGAAGTGTATATGGAGGATTATTGATTCCCAAACATGTACTTGGCATGGCAGAATTGAAAATGGGTGGTGATGATGCGGTCATTAACAGGCTTCCACCCAATCAGCGCACTCACAACTTCCTTGCTGAGAATCAATCCAGCACCACGGGTATGTTGGCTTTCATGACCAGAGTGCAAGATGACTTTTCCATTGCTGATCATTTGATTTCCGTCCATTTCCAATCCCATCATGTGCAATCTACCATCATTCAGGTCTATGCACCAGCAGAGGAGGCCGAAGAAGCAGATAAAGATGACTTTTATTACCAGCTTCAAGAGATGCTTAACAGTATTCCCAATCAGGACATCAAATTGGTTATTGGAGACCTGAAAGCCCAGATTGAAGGACACAGACATGGCATAAAACATGTCATTGGGCCACACGTTTCAGCTGTACAAATGAATGATAATGGTGAATGCCTCACTTTATTCTGAGGTATGAACAGTCTTTGTATTGGGAACATCTATTTTGAGCATAAGTGCATTCACAAGATAACATGGCAGTCTCCTGATGGTTCCACGAGCAAAGAAATTGATTATATATGCACCTACTGGGGTGCAGATGTGAACTCAGACCATTATCTGGTCATGGTGTTGCTCTGACCCAAGCTAAAGAAAATACAACACATCCTTTTGTAGTTGAGAAATCGAAGGATACTGCAGTTGTTGCAGAGTTCCAACTTACACTGATCAACAGATTTCAACAGGTATTGCAAGACAATGTGGATATCGAAGACCAATGGACACATTCTAAACAGGCCATTGTCAACAGTGCCAACATAACAGTAGGGTGATGTTGAGGTTCATGGAGAGAATGATGAATTCAAGACAGTACCTGGAAACTCATTGACAGATGCAGGATTGCAAAACATCAAAAAGAGCAGACAGAGACACTGACTGAAAGAGCAGCAGCAGAGGACAAATACAGAGAACTGGACCACCTGATTAAGCAAAGTTGCCGGGCCAATAAATGAATGTGGCTGGAATGCAAGAGTACTGAAAACAAGGAATGAGCCAAACAATGGAATTCCCTGGAAGCATCATACAAGACTCACAGACCTTGATTTTACTGACAGTGTTTCATTGTTGTCAAAAACTAGGGCCTCCTTGCAGGACATGACTACCAACTTAGACACTGAGGCGAGAAAAGTAGGAGCACCTATTAGTGTGGAGGAGACCAAAGTCATGTTGATTGGGAGCCACCCTCCTAACGCTTTGATTGCAACTGGCTGACAGCCAATAGAACATGTCCAACAGTTTACATATCTTAGTAGTATCTTATCACAAGATGGCAGCATAGATGAAGATGTCAAACACAGAATTGGTAAGGCCTCAGCAGTATTCTTGCGCTTACAACCTATTTGGTCAGCCCCAGCAATCAATAAGAAAACCACGTTACAGCTTTATAAGACAATTGCTGTACCAACAGCGATCTATGCCAGTGAAACATGGGCAATAGCAGAACACACCACACAAAAGCTCAGTGTGTTCCAACACAGTTGCTTATGGAGAATTCTGGGTGTCACTTGGCATGACCATGTCACCAATGAGACAATTTTGTGGCAGAGTGGATCCAGGAAATTGCCGGCTACTGTGACAGAACATTGAATGCATCTAGCTGGTCATATTCTTTGCTTGCCAGAACATCCATACTGGAATAATGCTATATGTTTGGAGCTGCCAGAGAGAAAGTGGAGGTAGTGTCGATCGCATAAAACTTGGCATCAGCTGTTAAAAAATAACTTACAGGCAGTGGATATCAAATGGGAAGATGCTGAAGACACTGCTGCAGATAGGATGTGTTGGCAGAAGCTTGTTGTTGTATGTGCTTTGCGCAAAAGGAACTGATGAAATATCTACTATTTTTGTTCCAGCAGTTACATCTAATACAACTTGCCTCTAGCCCATCTTGTTCAACAAAAGATTGTGTGACTTTGTTTAGACAACATGAAAATCTGTACTCGGGTTGAGTGTGCATTGTGTGCATTGTGTTGAAATGTAGGTTATCATGGCTGAGCTAAATCCAACTGAGCTAATCATTCGTTTCTTGTTAACCACTAACAATCCATAAGGAGAACCCATAGTTTGTAGGGTTCTGAACTGTTGTTCATCATGGTTGTTATTTCAACTAGGTTTAGAGAACATAACAACCCATGTTTCTGCAACAACAGGCAGTTCAGTGACAACCCATACTCAGCCTTTGAGAATGGGTCATTATGTTAACTGAACCAAGTCAGCTATTCACATAGTTAATAACAGGACAGCTAGAGGTCAAGTTTACTTTTGTCCACTTTCGTCCCATTCATATCTAAATCATGGTCTCTGTGCTGTCATTTATAAACATACTGTGCATATAGGTGAGGGGAACTGAAGCTTCTACCTTCCCATTACCTATAATTGCAGGCACTTTTTGGCCAGTGCAGCTCTGCTTCCCGAAGTGAATTAGAAAGAAAAGGGGTTCAGGGGATAGAACATGGCAGATTAAGATGTGGAGTGGTTTGGAACCTCTTTTCTGCACACATTTTGTTGTAGAAATTAAACTCCTACACTGTTGTTTTGATGTAGATATGAACAGGGCAGCCATGTCTCATGTAGTTTGGTCCATATGATACTTGAATACAAAGCTCAAAAGCGTTCATTGTACAGGACTGTTCTCAATATTTATGCAGTATAATTTCTCTTCCACCATTTTACAAAGTAAATTTAAAAAATCTATGTTAACTTCTTGGGTTTCAGTACAGTCCACATGATCAGTCTCTGATAGCTGCATATTTTCAATTAGCCAACCATTTGGAAAGAGGCTATATAATAAGCGTTTCTATTTTTGTATCTATTTTGGCCATTCAACCACCAATTTTGAAAAAAGAATAAATTGCTAAAAAATAATCTTTTTAATAGGTAGTTTTTCAGAAATATCTCAGTGTGTATGGATTTGTTTCAAACAATACTGCAAAACAGAAAAATAGCCAGAAAATAAAAAAGCTCTCCATTTGCAAATGCCTGTGCAAGGAAACATCCTTTAGAGATTGTAAAAGATCTGCAAAGCCATACAAATCTTTGTTTGGGGACACTTTTACAACCTGTCTGCTGCCCTGTTGTAAGTTACATTAGTAGTTACGCAGCTTCATAATGGAGAATGTGACTCTTACAATACCCTACATTAAAGCTATATAGAGCTTTGAACATGACACTTTGAACATTACTTTGAACTGAATGAATTTGTATATGATATTAAAAATCCAGTTACATTTTAGTATATTGGTGCAGGAGACATGAATTAGTATTGTTAAAACTGCTGAAAAGGGATAAACCTACCTTAAACAAAAATAGGAAACATCTCATCTTGATAACCATACACTTAAGATATATGCATTATCTTTTCACACAGATTTAAATTCTACAAGCTGGTAACTAAATTTAAACCTGCTGGGATGCATATAAAGGAAGGTCAGGCTGACCCTGTTCAGCAATAACAGCTTGAATGTATTTGCAAAATCACAATGCTATGATTCTACAGTGAGATGAGTAGCATATATTAGCATTTGGCCTCCAAAAATGCCTAAAAATTATATTTACTGTTCAAGTAGTTTTTTTCACCACATAGAGCAATATACCAATCCATGCCCTGTGGTTTTAGAGGTAGTATTTTCAGGAAAAAGTTGTCTACTGGGGCTTATTTGGCATATAGACCATTCTGATGAAACAAAAAAAGTATAAGAATTTTTTCTTTTATTTTTCAGTGTTCATGTCCGAAGAACAGATAAAGTAGGAACAGAAGCAGCATTTCATCCCATTGAAGAATACATGGTACATGTTGAAGAACGTTTCCAGCTTCTTTCCCGAAGAATGCATATTGACAAGAAACGTGTTTATTTGGCTACAGATGATCCTTCATTATTGCAAGAAGCAAAATCCAAGTAAGATCATCCTTTTCATAGTAGGTACAGAAATGATTTCACATGAAGCATAGGTATTTAAATAATGTGTCTGATTTAATGTATATTTACCGTTGTTCATTATCTGCCTGTGAGTGAGTGAGTTCTTCAGTGTTCATGCCTGCCTTGTGCTGTAAGAATGACATCTCATTATATAATTTCATGGTCTCAGCCATGAACGACCATGCTAAATTCTTTGATGTTGAAATTTAAAACAATGGAATCATACAAGGCATTTTTAACGAAATTTAATTGAATTCATGTTGTTTATGCTTTGCCTTTCTTCCATGATGAAACTGAAGGCAGCATATGTGGAATTTCCAGGTGGTCTTACATCTAGGCATTCACCTGATCCAGAGCTGCTTGTCCTCTAGCATTGTTCCAGAGAACATGATCTGCATGCCCAGATAGATTTTGTGTTTCTTTACTTCCTTTAATAAGAGACCCCATACTACTTTGCAATCTGCTTTTTAAAATCCCTTCAGTTTCAAAAGCAGATTGCCCCGTAGGCTGGGGCTGCTCTTTGAAAAACACAAAGCCCTACTGAGAGCCTAGATTCCAAGGTTCTTTGGATCCTAGACTCAGTGATTTTTATAAATAACTCCCTCCTCCCTCAACAAAAAGCAGCATTGCCACGTAACAAGCTGCTTTTATACTTCATTTGAATTTCAAAAGTGTTTGTCTACACTGTATGTGGGGTTAGTTACTTAAACATGTTAAACTACTTAGTTCTTTCTTCTGGTTTTCGTGTTCATGAAAGATAAACATTGTAGGTACTACAATAATAAATCCAGGGATTATCTTTCTAAATTTGGAAAATATTCTTGAAAATACTGAGAGGCTTTTTCATATGGTGACAGACAGAGCTTAACGGACCTTTGTTAACATCACCAGTTCATAGAAAACATTTTTGGCCTGAAAAAATAGTGTCCTGAATATGTACTTGAAATGATCGTTCTGCAAACCTTCAGTGTTTTCCTGAAGACTCCATTTCTTTCTTTGTGGTCAAGAGACTCCTACTGTCTAAAGCAGTCTCCAGCTGCCACTTTCAAAAGGGATTTTATTATTGCTGCTTCATGACACTTTCTCAAAAGACAGTAAAGAATGTGATGGTGCTTGCCAGATACCCAAGGGCTGTACCGGTGTCTATGAAAGGTTGTAGTTCAAAGGCCGAAACATGATTCTTGATGAAATTGAAAGTAGAAAAGATTATCTTTATCATCAGATTTGTTTATACGATGATGAAGAAAGATAAAATTGTGATGTGTATTGAGGCTCAAGGTGGTAAGAAGTATAATCAGATTGTAAATAAGGATGGGCAATATATCTGTAATAGTTCTCACACTGGAATTTTAGCAAGGAGGCTCTTTCTGATTAAGTAGGCAAAGTGTTGAGCATATTCTTTCAGTGCTCAGTATCTTTTAAATAAGATTTGCTGATTAGTTTAAAGAAACTGGTTGTTTTTACTATGATAACATAGACTATGAATCTCAGTAGAATTGGAACAAACATGAAAAATGGCTCCAAAGAAGAAATATTCAGAAAAAGATATTACAGTGATGGCTATCATATTGCTCTATATTTTACTAGTAGTTAAAGTATAATAAAACATAGTATGTGTTTACAGATGATATCTAGACTTTTATACTAGTTGTCAGATCTCACAGGTTAAACTATGTTATCACTGTGATCCCACCATGAAGAAACAACAGGGACTATCCAATTTGCCCAGAATTCATGTTCAAGAACTTGGGGTGTACATTGGATTTGCTTAATCAGAGCAGACTGCATTTGTGAGATGTCAGTATGCTCCTACTTGTAACTTCTTGCATTGTTATACTGAATATAGACAGTAAAATCCAGTATTGTGTGAATAGACTTCCACTAAGACAAAGTGAATCCTTTCCCCTACAGCTACCCATATCATCACAAAATCTGCTCTGGAGGGGCCCCTTGCTCTCCAGAGCAGGCACTGAGGTATGTAAAGAGTTGCCAAGAGGACAAGAAATTGTCCCCCCCCCCCCCAAAAATACAGGTCTCTGGGGAATAATGCCATGCGGAAAGAGATTTTGCTTGTGAGAACAGCTGGATGGGATATGTGGCAAGAGTGGGAGGGCAAAGGAGGGAATATGAAATCATGCAAGCATCTGACCGGTAGGTCCAGGCAAAAATCTGCAAACCATGGAAACTATGCAGGGTTGTTTGCCATGATGTGTGAACCCATTTAATATGGTTTGATGGGTAGCCCTCAATCCGATAGAACCCATATTAATTGTTATCTCCCATTTAATACTGAAAAATGTGAACCTGTTGCTAACATCTTTGTAAATGGATTATATAATAAAATCTTTGCCATTCTTTGGTTTCTGTTTAAAACAATCAGATTAAATGCCTTCCAGATTTAATGTCCAGTCTGAGCTGTAGGTTTGAAGACATGGCAACCTCCCAACAGGAGGAAAAGAAAGGTGTAACTTAAACATGCAAGTTCTATATTCTCCATTTTTCCAGATATCCAAACTATGAATTTATTAGTGACAATTCCATCTCATGGTCAGCTGGTCTCCATAATCGATATACTGAAAACTCTCTGCGGGGTGTTATTCTGGATATACACTTCCTATCTCAGGCAGACTTCCTTGTCTGTACGTTTTCTTCACAGGTAAGGTGGCATGCATTATTGTAAAGTTAACCACCCAGTGAGCCTCAGCTGTTGGGCAGTATAAATATGCAAGAAACAAACAAACTGCTATATACACCAGTTTTATTATTTATTTTGTATGGCAATGGTACAATTAGCTAGGAAGTCTACCCTGCTAATGCAAGGTAGTTTGGCTGACTGAGATTGCTAGCTCTTCAGTTCACGCTTGCACACTATCCACAGTGCACCACAGGGGGTGAGACAGGTTACACAAACAAAGCAGCTAGGACTAGTCTGCAGGAGTGTTGGCATCCTCTGGTGTCTCTCCACCGCTGCTGCTGGTCTGATGTGGGGCTGGTCCACACACTTTCCGCGCAGGTCACTAGCTTTCCCACCAAAGTGGGTACACATGTCTACATATGCTTTTACACACTTTCTAGCTGCTGGGTGGGCAGGAGCTGGGGCAGGCAGTGGGCACTCACCCCACCTTGTGGATTCAAATTGCCGGTTTTCTGATTGGCAAGTTCAGTGGCTTAGCAGTTTAAACTGCAACACCACCTCACATCTCTCTATACACTAGTAATCAAATACTATAAAAAACCTAGAAGGGTTATAAATATAAAATAAATAGAGAGGTAGCTATGTCTTATTTTAATGATCAATATATTAATATTTTCAAAAATTCTTCCTTTACATTTAGAGATTTGTAAGAAAATATATCCATTAGAACAGATAACAACAATCTGTACTTTCTCATGTCTTATCTCAAAAATAATTTACATCTAGAAAAAGTGTGGAAAGTGGGGGAAAGATTGGAAGCTGCCCTCTTACAGACAGGAGCCTTATACTTTTAAATAAAGAAACTATGAAGTACCATGGTATAGATTAATGGAATTCTGAAAACTATAGGGTAAAAATAGATATATTAATTTTGTCACAACACTTGAACTTGGAGGTCATCCAGTGGAATGGATTGGCTGTAGGTTTAGAACAAACTAAAGGAAATAATTCTTCATTAAACTTTGTATTAACTGGTAGAGTGCTTGCCAGAAGATAGGGTAATGACTGCATATTTAGATGGCCTTAAAAAGCTATTAGAGCTGGACAAATTCATACAGAATAGTCTTGATGTCTGTAAATAATTTATGTTTTCAGAGGTATTCTGCCTCTGAACTCCAAATACAAGGAGCAGACATTAGGAGATAATGTGTGCTTCCTGTGAATTCCCAGTAGCATCTCAATGATCTCAACCAGAGACCAATAACTAGGCTAGGTGGGCATTGGTGTTATCCAGGAATCATTTTCTTTGCTCTTATGAGGAATTTCTCATGGCATTTGGGCATCCCAGTTCTTAACTTGTCCACATGCAGGATTTTTAATCTCAGCTAAACTGGCAATTTTCTTTCCTGATGGAGACTGGACTACAAACCATTCAGTTCTCCTTTGTGATTTCCATGCATTGCACATATGAGATCTTTGCCTACACAGGGACTCATGCAGGAAGCTCTATAGCTGAGAAAGCTTTGGAAGGTTCTCTTCCTCCCACCATCTAGTGGGCATGTCAGTAGTGGGTTCCCGGGAATTCGTTCAGTCTGTCTTTGATCTCCATTGTGGTGGAAGATTATCTTTGACACAATTGCTGAAGTTTTTTTCTCTCAGTTTTTTCTTTGATATGCCTTTTTCCTTTTCTAACTCAGTCTGTACATCATTTCTTTTGTTTTCCCTTTATACAATCAGATTGTGTTTGTCACAAGGGTCCATATGTATTTTTTTGGCTCCAGTCTGTTGGCTTTTATCAAAAAGCATATAAAGGACTTGCCCTTTGACAGATCTGGTCTTTTCCGTTCAAAAACTGATGACATAGTGGACTTGAACCTGAAGGCAAAAATGACAGCTAAGAAATAGGATTTGCTCACCACCACCCCTGCCCAGCCCTACCACCATAGGTGTGAAGAAAGGCAAGTTGCTTGCTTGTAGCTGCTGTTCTTTGAATGGTCATCTGCATATTCACACATCCTTCCCTCTGTCCCCATCTCTCTTTTTCATCTGCTTGAGCATTGAGATCAAAGTAGATTGATAGCAAGCATTGATACACCAAGGAAGATTGTATTGTTTTTCCCTCTTAGTATTGGTGTCCTTCATTGGCACCATACCTTTTTCCTCTCTCAGTCTTGAGGTTGCAGTTAGTCTCTGCATATTGAAGGAATGAGCAGAAGCCCTCCACTGGCATGCCTGCTAAGCAATGGGGGAAGGATTCCTCAGCTATAGGTTTCCAAGTCAGCCTCATGCAGGTCCAGAACCCATATGTGTGAATGCACAGATGATTACTCCAAAAACTACAGTTAAAGGTAGGCAGCCTGTCTATCTTCAAGTAGAACATTCCATGCCACCATCCCAAGTATCAGAGGCTTCATTGTCATGAATGCAGTAGATTTAAAAGTTCCAAAGCAGTATTAAGGCATTCCTCATCTGTTGCAGCACCTGACACAATATGGATTAGCTCGCTGCATTAATGGTTTTTAAATTACCTTTTGCTGCAGAGAATTTGTCCCAATGGTTAATCATGATGGAAAGATTATAGGATTATAAAAGATTACAAGTGTTTCCAGAAATGCGGTTCAAGTTTATGTTAAACTGTTTTTAGAATTTTTAGAATCAAGAAACAAAAGTACAATATAAAGCATTACATTACTTTTAAAGACAAGACAGTTTGACAAATGGCTTCTTAACTTCATTCAGGGTAGAATGTAATTAATGCCTACTTTTTCTTCTAACATTTCACAGTTAGCATTTTAATTAGGGACCTATGTAGCTGGGCATAAACCCTGAGATTCTTGCTATAATATTTCTTTCCTCATAGTTGGTAATATATAGTAATAATCCTGTTTCTTTAGAACTCAATATGATATTTAGGGATCGTTTTCAATAGTTTGAATTTGTATATTATTCATAATTTTATGTTTTTAATTAGTTTGATGGTGCATATGTGTCAAACTCTCGGATATAATTTAAGGTTAAAATCTTACACATGTTTAGTCAGAAAAGAAGTCCTACACTTCCCAGCATTCCCCAACTAACATAACTGTTGGGAGGGTTGCTGGGAGGTATAGAACTTTTTTTCCTATCTGAGTATGAATATGATTGTGTTCTAAATAAATTAAGAAATAAGTACTTTTTGAACTATCTCCATTTTTCTTTGATGGTAGCAACTCATGCATGTAAACAGATTTCCACGTGTGGACAGACATACAAGTGAGCTTATATGGCAGTGATGACGAACCTTTTAGAGACTGAGTGCCCAAACTGCAACCCAAAACCCATTTATTTATCACAAAGTGCCAACGCTGCAATAAAACCTGAATATTGAAGTTTTAGTTTAGAAAAAAGAACTCGTACATTAACATCTTTTGTCTTAAAAGAAAAACACAATAACAAGCTTTCAATGATGCAAACAGCTTTTTATTGAAAAGTAAAAGTTTGTATTTGGTGGGCTTTTGCACAATTAATGTGATCTTTGCTCTTGTATGCATGCTGATAATTTGTCAAACCTTGGCTCATACTTCGTTAGTTTGAGAGCAACACATGCAGCACTCAGGTCATCTGTTAGTCTGTTTCTTGTATCAGATTTCAATTTTTCATAAGAAAACTCAAAGCTAAAATCTTGTGTTAATGAAAACGAATGTATTAAAACTCACAGCCAGTCCAAGCAAATACATATATCCTTGGCAGCGCACTGACCAGCCATGTGAAAGTTCGGACGATTCGCAGCTAATGAGTCGTAACTTGTGACAGCATTGTCTGGCACCGCTACTCTTTTCTGAGCATGCACATGGCTCCTATGTGCACTGTTATCTGATGCTTGGCTCCTGGGGTGACTTGGCACGCATGCCGACAGAGAGGGCTGTGTGCGCCCGCTGCAGCACGCGTGCCATAGGTTCACCACCACTGTTACATAGAAAAAGGAATAATAGGACATCATTTGCCAATGTGCAACAGTTGCATCTGTTCAGAATAAAGCAGGAGTACAAGACTTAAGGCTCACTGGTTGCCCATTCTCACACTCCCCAACTCAAACTCTGATTAATGCAGTGTTTCATATATAATACTGTTTCTCTATGGAACAAGGAGATTTCAAAAATGAAAATATCTAAAACTAGTGAAGATAAAATGAATACTTATAATTAATTCCTGATATTTAGCACTGATTCATTTTTCCAATTCCAATGTTAACATAGTATGAGAACAGATAATCTAATATGGAGAGTTATTGCTTGTTGAAAATGACAGTCGCTTTCAGGTAGTGAGGAAATGTCTATCAGTGTTAGAGCTAGGCATATTAAATTATATTAAAAATAAAACCATTACATGCTTAGTTTTGCTGATCACTTCATTGCCCATAGATTTTGTTTCCAAGTGATGATTAATTAGATTTGCTGATGAGTGATTCAGAAGACTTATGCTTTTCTAAATTTGATGGATTTGAAAACTTTAAAATCAGCAAATAAAAATGAAGTATTTTATAGAAGTTTGTGAAGGTTAAGAAGTTGAAGGTCAGCAATGTGAGTATACGAAGAAATAGGTGTATACTTCCATGTAAAAAGAGTATAGCTAAGCATTCCAGAAATCTGCATAGCTATGAGTCTTAAGGATGTTTTCACATGTTACTCTTATTTTTGTAGCTCACAAATGGTAGGCTCATAGAGCAGTATAATAGCTTAGTAGGAGACTAATATATTGCAGCCACAGACATTTTCATAATCAGCGAAGCATTTCAAACTCTTCCTAACAATAAATACATTACTATGTAATTTATGGTGGGGTTGGAGGCTACAGGAATTACCCCCAAATTAACTGAGAACCTCACCTGTATTAACCTAATCTGATGAAAATCTTTTCATCTGCTTCCTAATTTTAGAATTACAAGATTGCATTGATCATAACGCGGATAGATTGCCTTTTTTCTTTTTTTGGATATGAGCATTCAGCCTTGGTAGTAATGTTCTTGTTGCTTGCCATAGACACAGAACTGTAACATAACTGAAGCAGCAAAAATAATGCTTTTTTTTTTACTAATCTATATTTGCATAAAATGTGGTATAATGATACATCTAAGCGCAACAGACTATTAGTGTTCGGTTAGGCATAGATGAATAGGGAATATGTAAATCTGGACATCTGACAAATGACCCTGCATTTTTGGTTTATTAAAAACGAAATGTGTTTGATCACTCTAGATTGGAATTTATTTTGTTTACCAACTATCCAACTACCTTTTTTATTAAAACATTTATCACCATTTTTGACCTCATTCAAAAATGTAAATATAAATGGTGATTGGCCTAATTATTCTTTCAGCATTTCCTAGCAATTGCACACTATCCATTTTTCATTTCTCCATTTTCTACCTTCTACTCTGTTTTGGTCCTGAATTGAAGTGTTCTTATTCATATTCCATTTAATCGATTTAGTGGCAACTCTGAAAACCAAGAGGGTTTTATACATTGCTCTGAAGGTCATGAAATTATTAGTCATTCTAATCTCCAGCTATCCAAAGCCTTGAGCTGATGCCAAGACATTTGCATCTCCAGCCTTAAGAAGACTTGTACCTAAGCCTGACAGCTTTCGAGCTGCTGAAGAACACTGCTGCCTGGCAAAATCATGGGCAGAGGAAGCAGGTTCTCTGGGTGCACTGGGCAAATTCTAAAGCGGGCCTACAGTTTAATACTAAGAATTTGAATTTGATCTAGTGAAGAACCAAGTAGTGCATATCCTTTGGTCTTTTGTTAGGTTCTAATACTCCTCTTGGAAGCTGAGTTGCTTTTATTTAATTGAAATGTTTTAAAGGTTTGTAAAGCATTCAGTAAGCCAGGCTTGTGACCTATGAAGTGTAGACTACTATGTCTTAACCACCAACAGAATATTAGACCAGTGTGTCTTAGAAAGACATCATTTTGTACCCATAGTAGTTACTCAGACATTTATGGCATAAAAATTAAATGGTGTGAAAAGTAACTTTGAAAAAAGATTGTAGTATCACCTCATCATCTATAGGAATGTTGCCATTCTTAAATGAAGGAGAGACTATGTGTAAAAACAACCTTCTTAAGAGAAGAATACTGTAACCATGATTACAATTTTATACATTTATGTGTCACTCTTCAGTTCCAAAAAGCTAACAAACTGTGAGAATTGAATTCAACCATGCAAATTCAACAAGCAAAAAGATAGTGTGACATGTTTCCTTTTAATCTTTCTTTACCTTGCCTGTTCACAGCAATGTAATTGTCTTTTACAGTGTATTGCAGCAGTCAATTTATCAATACAGTAAAATCATGCTAGTCTCTCATCATCATCATCATCATCATCATTTTCATTTCTGTGCCTCATAACCAAAGCTGTCTAATTATATATGGCCCTTTGAACTTGCTCCCACATAAGTGTGTTTAGGATAGCAACTTTAAATGATCTAAATCTATCACATGTAGTAGCTGAGCTGGGATGCAAGTCTCAATAAAACATGAGGTTTCATTGAAACGCAAACAGCCCAAGACTTCAGTGTTTGTATCTTTGCTGGGCCATGTATTATTTTATTGCAAATGACCATTTCTTTCCCTGTTGATAAACATGTTGCTCTGAGTCTTGACATTAACCCTGAGCTGGGTTTTGTCAAAGCAGACCTTGGTGATATAGGTAAATCAGGCAGATCTGGAAAAAAATAGCTGTAGCTCTAGCCATTGGGCCAGGCCTGCTCAGACTAACTGTATATGAGCTTCTGTCAATATTAGAGATGGGCACAGAAACCGAGGCCAGAAGTTGCTGGGTTTATTCTGCTTCAAAGAGTTAAACTGGGTCCGGTCACATCCCAGAGCCCTCTCCCCATTATCCATGCAATATCCTTTTCTGCCCTCCTCCTCTTGAGACTGTGGCCTCTGTGGCTCTAATAGCAGAGAAAAGGGAAGACCTCTCTTCCATTTCCACCTGGTGCAAGTGCTGCTATCACATTTGATCAGGCTCCAGGAGTACTAGGAAATGTGCTGATAAACATGGTGTTCTGCATGCTCCTGGCATGTGACAGATGTTTATAAAAACATCTTTATCGGCACTGCTTCACTACTGTGACAGCACATGTACAGCTTCATAGGAGGATAGGGAAAAGAAAGAGACTTCTTTCCTACCTCCTGCTACTACTGAAGCCATAGTAGCAAGGTAAGTGGGCAGTGGGTAGTAAGGAATACATTGGTGAACTAAACTGATATTAATCAGTTAGATTAGAAGGAGTTATCTCAGTCAATTTAAAATCCGAGTCAGAAGAACACAAGAAATTATACTGTGCTTTGTATTTGCGATAAATGTTCCAAGTGAAAAAAATCACAAAGCTCAGCAATATCTCTTAATAAAAATTAATAAGATTTTGTATATAACATGCAAGACAGACAGAGGCATGCTTCCCCATTTCAGTTTGAAATGCTCATGATTTCCCAGAAAAACTAGAGAAAAATTGGCTTTAATTTGAACCATTTGAAAACCATTAGTTACATTTAAGGAATGGACAAAGTGTTACATTGCCATCTGTAGCAGAGGTGGGAGAAATGAATACTCTAGAGATACTTAACCTGCGGCACATGATCTGGTCTCAGCATTGGTGCAAGGTAACATCTCTTTCTTTGGAGAAAACTTCTGCATAGCATAGCTTTGCCAGGAAAATGGCTTTCCAAGAATGTGCAGTGGGACATTAGATAGCCATAATTATCTTAGACCACTTGGATGTCCTTGAATCTTAAGGGATGTTTGTTTATTCCTATCCTCCTAGCATCAGCAAGTCGCAATTACATGGTGGTTTGAGGGGTCACATAACTCTTAATTGGCTGGACTGGATTCATCCAGTGTTCAATGGTTATGACTTGCACATGTCTAACAGAATCTTGGGACATCAAATTGCAGGATTCACAGTGGATAGAAGAATTCTGATCTACTGGAGACACACTCAAAAGCAGCAAATTAAGATGGGGTATATTACTCCAATCCTAAGACAGCAATGTTTTGAGAAGCAAATTGTGTGGTTTAGATAATGTGTTTGCCACATTCTCCAATTACAAGAAAACTGAAATTTCTTAAAAACATAGGATTTTCCCCATTTAACTGAAATAAATAAGGGTTCCCATTTCTATAAAAAGTCAGATCAATCCTTCAGTAAGTTACTGAAGTAGTGCATTTACAGAATAGCTGGAATAAGTATGAGAAAATACACTTGCTTCAGGAATTCTTAAATCTATGATAAAAATGTACTTAATAATACTGTTTTGCTAATTGGTTCTTCATTTTTGGCTACTTTTTCTAGGTTTGTCGAGTTGCCTATGAAATCATGCAGACATTACATCCAGATGCATCGGCCTTTTTTCACTCTCTAGATGATATCTATTACTTTGGGGGACAAAATGCACACAACCAGATTGCCATTTATGCTCACTATCCTCGAACTTCTGATGAAATTCCTATGGAACCTGGAGATATAATTGGTGTTGCTGGAAACCACTGGGACGGCTATTCAAAAGGCATCAATAGAAAATTAGGAAAAACAGGCTTATATCCCTCCTACAAAGTAAAAGAGAAAATTGAGACAGTCAAGTACCCCACATATCCAGAGGCTGACAAATAAAAGACAAATAGGAAAACTCAGACCAGCTCTCACTTTGAAGCTATTTCAAAAACCATATTTACTGTTGGCGTTTGTGGGAAGTGAATTTGCATTTTAACATACAGTTAAAATGAAAGCCTTTTATCATTCAGACTGGATACTCAGCTTGGAACAATTGGATGGGCCATTGTTTGGACTTACTTTGTTATATGCACTCGCACACATGCACACTGGTACACATTCAACAGAAAATCTGTTGTTTTATACGGTTTGTCTCTTTGAAGATATGCCCCTCTCATGAGTCATATAGAGCTATGAGCTCAGTTTTTTGCCATTAATAGACTATATTAAGACTTTTAACACTGCTGCATTGTGTAACTTGAGTGACATGAGCATATTTTGTATGTGCAGAATTTAAAACATGGTGCCTCTCTTTGAAAGATCAGTGACCTTTTAGAAGAGCCATGCCTAGTTCAATTGATAGGCAAGAGTTGTGCTTGCCTTTAACTGATGTTGATATGACCACTGAACATGCTCCAACCAACAGATTAAAAAATTCAGACTAGTCCTTTCTTTACAGGAGTTTTGTTAGCAATTTCATTGATTAGTTCATCTCATGAATAAAGAGTACATCCAACAATAAAATAATTGTCTGGTAGGAACTTTTGTAAAACAATGCCATGAACTGGATCTTTAGTACTGTTTCTGGACATTGTCTTTGATAACAACAACAAAAATAATAAATTAAAAAATAGTTGGAGTTCTAAAAGTAAATTGAATTTGAAGAATCATCAGATGTGTTTATCTTTCCAAATCATTTATTGGTTTACTTGGGAAAGCTCTCCTGGATTAAAATTTGACAGTGCATAGGGTTTCTTTATTTCCTGATGTTCTTGAGCATCAGGAATATGACCAGCTGATTCCTTGTGAGGTCAAGGAGCAGGCTAGAGCAAGGTGGTCCACTTTTCGTACCTTGAAGGCCACATGAGGACTTTACGAACCCATGGGCCACACAGTGAAATACAATTGCATATCATAAATTAAAGTGCAATATATTTAATTAACCATTAAACGAGGGGAAAAAACTGATATAAAGTCCCCGAGTTGGCTTGAAAATGCTTTGTGAACCTGGCAGCTCCTTCTCTGCCTACAGCCCAAGCACAATGACACTTCCTCTGGGGTGGCCCATCCCTTTCTTGCCTGTTTTTCCCACCTAGAAACCCTCCCATGTGATCCCCTGTCTCCTCCTATCTTCTTGGAATTGGCACACTGAGCATCTTGTACTTGATCTGACAAACTCTCCACAGCATCCCCTGCCCATTCCTGTTGATGAGTGCAAAGGCAAACAGCCGCAAGAAGAGAGAGAGAGAGAGATGGGATGGCAGCCTTGGGAGAGCTGCCATAATCATACCTGTACCATCGCTGAGATACTGACTGGGGGCAGGCAGGGGGGAAGGGCTTCGAGCAGCAAAAACAAGGCTTGGGGGGCTGCATGTTGGACCACTCTGCACTAGTTACCCATGTGTCCTCCACTGATGATAGGTGAGGTGTGGGAGGATTCAGGGAACAGCAGTGGTATTGAGCACCTGTCATAGGCCATGCTCAGAGCCTCCAGAGGCCACATATGGCCTGCTGGCCTGGGGTTGACCATCCCTGCTTTTTGGCCGCAATGCAAAAACAGCCATGGCAGAGTCTATTGTTGGTACAGGCCTTTATACTGAATTTGCTTTTACAGCTTATTAAACTTAACTCTAGTGTGGCATTGCTTAGATTCTTTTATGTCATTCACTTGAGAATAATGTGATCGCACAGAAACATTGTGCCATAGATTAAAGCTTTAAACTGAGTTTGTAGAAATTTGGCCTATCTTAATAAGGATCTGTGGTTCACAACCCCTGATTTTTTATTCTCTCTCATACAGATTGTGTCACATGGAACTGCTTAATAACACTTCTTTGTAGAGAGCTGATGGGGTTAGAGCAGTTAAAGAAGTGTATAACAGAAGCATGCAATGTATTAATATAGGATGGTGGGATTTATGAGACACTTTCTTGAAATATATAAACTCTGTTCTTAAACTATATAAATATAATGGAATTATATATAGTTAACAGTTGCACTGTGAGTATCTAGCTTGAAAAGAAAAGACATATACATAACAAAGCTGGTCTTAGGAAATTGACAGTTCTGGTACTAGTTCAGTTTTATGAGTATCACCTCTTCATCCAAATGTCTGAAAGGGTCCTGGATGTGCCCTTTTATGTTCCGACTCCTGGACTGAGCCGCACAAGCTGCCATTTATACACCCCTTGTTCTGGTACAGTTGACTGCTGCTCATTTGCTCTGCGTAGCCTCTAACATGTAATTACCACTGACAAAATGGAAGGCTAGGTGTTTGCTTAAATACTGGGCTGATCCTTGGGACAGCTGTTCCATGTGATTAAAATCTGGGTCGGACTTGACATTTCTATGCAAATGTCAGGGCTGGGAGGTAAGCAAATTCACAAAGCCAACTCGCATTGCAGTGTTCTATAAAGACATGGTGTGCACATCCATTCTAATACGAATATTTTCATTCTGAAGTACACACTATCTTGTCATGTATTACGGTAATATCCAAAACAGTTACTGTCCTAGATATGTATGTGATACCCTGAATGGCATGAATTATGGATGGTACAGCGTAAAGCATTTCTTTTTTTTATAAATCTTCCCATATTTTGGATGGTGGTTTAGAAGCATAAGTTGAATGTCTAAACGATTATTTGCTAATATTTTCCCTCTGGAGTTAGTCATTTTCTTTCAAGTCATGTTTTTATAATGTTTGAAATTATCCTGATTTTAATTGCTAAAGGTTAAGACATTTCCACATAGTTATCATTTGAAGCACTTCTGATGGGACTCCGTTAAGGTATTACAGAGATTATCTCTGAGATAATCCAGACTTCATATTTTAAAAGCAAACAGCTATGAAAAGAAGTTATTACTTTAAAGGCAGTATGTTAATTCAGGTACGCTTGCTGTAGAGTTTTATAATTTTCCTATACAGGATAACCTTGAAGGTATATCATATATACATGTGAGGTTCCATTAACATGCCAAGTAGGCACACATTCCAGTAAGGAACAATCAGTCCAGTCTCCCTATGGCATGAGCATGGTGGGAGAAATGGAACCTCTCTGGATATGCCCACTAATCCTGGACGTTGTGCAGGAACACTGACCCTCTGAAAACCAAGGTTTTGCACTTGGTAATCAGGAGGATGTGTATCGCTTCGCAATAGGAAACAATTTTAAAATTGCTGGTTCACACTTGCTTATGTATTGTTGCTATCTTTTAAAGTTTTAATTCACAAATTTGTGCAGTTACATTGCATTCCCCTTGTGTCATGCATCCGTTTTAATTCTTAGTATAGCTCATTGAATTAGCATGCCTTGGAGCAGACATTCAAATGTACCCTACATTCCACTTAAAATGGACAAATACAGTTTATTATCCAGACTAACAAGAAGAAAAATATTCAGCCTGTTTTGGCTAACCCTAATATAACATGGGAGCTTAAGTTTGCTATTGTATCTCTTCAGCTAAACTATTAAAAAATCATACCCTCAAGTTTCATACACCTATATTTATATAAGACATGCAAAACCTTTGCTGTTAAAAGATTTTCTCAAATGAGAACATAACACAAAAGTATTTTGAGAGCCTGGATTTATTCAGTTGTATATTGCATAAGTAGCAGCCAAGCTTTTAAAAATGTTACTCACTGATCTGTACTCAGGTCATCCTCATAGATGTGAGTCTCCTTTGTTTCTGCTCGTGTTAATAACTGTTAATGTCTACAGAAATTCAATATTACCACAAGATACGCAAGAGGATCTACATAATTCCTGCCCACAGTAGGATAGTTGCTCCTGGTCATGAAGCTCATTAAATGAAACTCACTGAACAGAACTATTTCAAGAATAGCACAAGCATTTTATCACTTTTGGACTACCATAAACAGCCACAGAAATCAAAGATGAGCTGATCAGATTTTGAACTTACAATCCTGTTGGAACCACTTTGGTTGGTTAATATTGAAAACACAGTAATAAACTATCTGGGCCTCATTAAAAACAGGTAAATTATCTTTGTTTTTTGTAAGGAGCTGTCATGAACTGGTCACTTTCCTCTTTCCTCTTTCCCCCTCTTTTGGCAGACTCGAATGAAACTCAGAAGCATGCTTTTATATTAAATCTTAACGGGTTACAGAAGAATAGAAAATCAGAGTAGCCTTCTCTTGGAGATATGGAAGGAGCATCTGCCCATGAGAGCTGAATCCAAACAGACGCTTCTCATTACTTCCCTTTCAGCACAGCTTCTGCTTCCACCTTCAGGGTGGCTCATGCTGGTTGCAGACTAGACAGCAAAAATGCCAGACACTTTTAAATTGGTCTTCTCACTTTACCTGTGGCTTGACTGGCTCAAGAAACAGCTGCTGCTGCCCCACTCCAGTTCTGAAAAGTTTCTGAAAGGTCTCCTCCCTTTCCTTGGCAGGTTGGTTTGCATGCCCTGCTGGAGAATCTTCACTAGATAACCCTGAAACTGCCAAATCCTCCACTCCCCCTGCTCCTCCGCTACTTCTTTTTTTGACAAATCTATTTGAGCAGACCGTAATGTATGAGAGAGGACTCCCATCTGTACAGATGCCAGTTCTCTCATGAATATTTGGTGTAGGGTGTGGCTAATACTGTGAGTAGGGGAGTCCTCAGTTATAAACCTAAGACCTCAGTTATAAACCAACTGGCATTACATACTGTTTCTTGTCTTCACAGCACCTGCATCTGCAGTACTGGAATAATAGTAATATTAGTTGTATTAGGGTTACACAGGAAATGTGTGTTTGATTTTAGTCAGGATTTACCCAATCCGCTCTTTCCGGATCAAACCTGGGCAATCTGTGTTCAAAGTCCATACATTTCCAAACTTGCAATGTGATACACAAACATGCTGAATGGCATGCCTACTCATACATTTGAAAAATGCATTAAAAAAACTTGTACTTCTAAAAAATGAACACAAACACACTCTGATCAATAGAGAAGAATGCATGCAGTTCAGAGATGCACACAATTGGTGCATAGCTTTGGAAAAACTGGTTTTTATGCAGCACATTGCAAAACTTGAAATCTAATATGGACTTGAGCCGGAACAAACTTAGCCTGCTGTGTCACACATTCCTAGGGTGGATTTCCTCTGATTCACTTCAGAATGGACTGGGAATTTTGAGCAAAAGTGGAAAATACAGAAAGCTTTAGTTTTTAAGTTAATAATTGCCAACACTAGGAGCCCCAAGCCCTCTTTTGTCATGCTTCTGGTGGTCAGTGAAGGAGATCGCTTTATTTTCCCATTTCTCTGGTGGCAGAGGGAGGGCGGTCTCATCCTGTGCTCCTCTTCTGCAGTGGCAGTGAGAGGAAGTGTGCCCCTCTTTTGCACCTGGAATGCTGTGAATTAAAATACCAGGAGCCCTGGAACATTCACTTTTCCAAAGACCTGAACATTGCAAACATGCTGTCATTGTGTTCCATGAATTAAAGAGATGATTGGAGAGTCAGGTGCAGTCCTCTTGGCTTAATGCTCCTACACCCAAGCAGTGGCCAGGTAAGTGGGTGGATGACTGACGGAGTGATGTCATTCAGATTACAGACTACCTACCTCCTTGGCCTGGATTTTGGTCTGGGTGAAAAATATTCTTCAGATTTTTAGCATAATTCAGTTTGAACTGCGGGAATGCCAGCTATTGTGGGTCCTGGGAAACAACATTTCCCACAGAAGATGGGTGATGATCTAGAGTGAGTTTGTGGGTCTTGATCTTATTCTGCTCAGGTGGAGTACTGGTTTGCAGAAGTGAGTCTACAGCCAGATGTGGGAATCAGCTCTTAGGCACAGAAATGGTGGGTGCATCTGCATGTTTCCCTAAAGCATACTATGTGCCCCATATATTTACCATGCTGACTCTTGGGAGCTAATCTTGCTAAAATTACTCTCATTTCATTTCTTATTGATAATTTAGTCATGGATTGCTGGATTGCAGTTTTATTTGTCTCGTCTCGTTTTGTGTTTAGTGATTATATGTTGCCATTGTTGTAGATAGCCAAAAGCTGTATGATCCTGGATGTGCTTGACAAACCTGAAAACACTGCATAAAGGGCAATGTAGAGCTTTGGACTCTTGGTCATGTTGCACTGGTGCTGGATTTTTCTGCACAGCCAAGCTGCCGAATTTGCTCCAAGGGCATCCTACCCTTGCTTTTTGCTGGGACAAAAGGCCATCCTTCTGAGCCAATCCTTGCATCGCTGAAAAACTGGATGACAAGAATCAAGTTTTCCTTGCCCTCCAAGGTTCTTCAGGTAGCTCCCTGGCCCCCATTGTCTGCTGTTGTATTTGAGCAGGTGTTTTCTTGGATAAAAATTACTCTAACCCAAGGTGGAGGGGTTTGAGACCTGGGCACATGGTAGAATTTAACGAACTTAGATATAATGGTTGCCTACATCCAAGGTACTGTTTGCACATATGTGGAAGAGCTTGATGACTTCCTTTACGCAAATACAATATAAAGAGATATTTTCTTTTTAAAATGCACAGATTAATTCTTTGATGAAGCCATGCATGTTTAGACACAGTATATTTGCACCCTGTATAGACTTTATGAAGAATTGCATGATGACAAATGACACCTAATTAAGGAATGGTTAAAAAATGCAAGGTTTTTTTGACCCATGCCGGATGCATGGACCCAATAACAGTTTTGAAAGATCTACTGTTTAAAAATACTGTACAGCTTAAGTGGGTTTATATGGATTTTTATATGGATTTATATGGATTTTCATTTTTATTTTAATCTAGAGGTGAGTGGATGTTTTAGAGACATGGCAACAACTTTTTGTAATTCTGCAAAAATAGGCTTCCTGTACCTCTCTGAATGCTCAAAATGATACCACTTTCTTTCCAAATATCCTGACAAATCAGCTGACAGGTGATACGCTCTAGCATATTAAACCAGCAAGATACATGGCATAATAATTTAACAGAATGTGGCTATTAGGACATCTTTAGTAAACTCTAGGCATGAATTTCATTACTTTCCTAATTTGCAAGGAAAGTCTGCCGCTGCCAGTGGAATTTCAATTGGTCTTTTCTATGCAGTGTGAAATTGAGTTTTTCCAGCATTTCCATCAAATCTATCAAAGTCTACAGATACTTAGGCTATATTCACACATACCAACAAACCATGACAAGAATGAATACCGGAAGCATGGTGAGACGTGGCATGTTTGGTTTCCATGAATCACCACATGTGTGCATCTGGTTACAAGGTTTTTCCAGTTTCCCTATTTCGGCCAGTGAACTTGGTGGCAAGAGCGGTCCTGGCTGCTCCAGCCACCACTTTCTGGGCCCAGTTTGCTTAGCAATGGCTGAATGGCTTTCGCTTCCTTTAAATAATTTTTAAAAGCAGGTGGGTTGCCAAGGGAATTTATTCTGGGCCTGACTGGTGAACAAGAGCAATTTCAAGTTGAAAAGTATATTATGAAATGGGGAACCAGTTAGCCCAACCTTTGCCTCTTTCGTATAACTTCCTGTGACTAAGAAGCAGCATTTCAGAAGGGCTCTGTTTCACCTCCCACCCCTCTCAACTTGTGCCTTTCTGATGTGTGGGACTACAACTCCCAGCATCCCCCAGGTGGCCATGCAAAGTAAAGGAATGCCAGGAACAGCAGTCCAACCCATCAGGAGAGCTCCAGGGGGCAGAAGGCTGTGTACATGACAGGCTCAAGGTCAAACCAATATGGGGCAGCTTCAGATGACAAAGGCGTCCATTGATTTGTGCAGGATATATAAAGTAAACATTAGAATTATTCATTTGCTTTATATTCAGCCGCATCAAACACAATATTCAAAGGAGAATAAAACCTGCTGCTTCTCAAGGAATCAGGGTCATCAGGAGCAAGTTGACCTTGGTAGCATTGTTGTGGTTATATGGCAAACTGAATCCTCTTCATATTGCAGGTCATGGCCTCCATGGCTGCATTGCATTCTCCTTCAAAGTGTCCTTACATTTAATGCCCCCACCATGGGCTATGTTTCAAATCTACCTGTCCTATAGAGGGGTTTAGCTAGTTCCGGTGATGTAGGGAAATGGTTCTGTCCTCTTGGATAGAGATAGATAACTAAAGTATGCTTTCCAGCCCACCACAGTTTTCGCCATTGCTTGCGCATAAAATCATTTTTCATGATGGTTATGTAATGCATGAAAGTTTCAAATAATTCGGTGGTCTTTTCCTCATTGGTTTCCCACTTTTGTCATGGCTGTATTGTGCAGTCTTTTGACGTCTCAGTACTGTCAACTCATAATTTGACATAATAATAGGCAAAGGGATATGAAAGGACAGCCTGACATGCAAATTCTTCTTGGTTTCTTAGGTTGAAACAGACAAAAACAACCTCTACCTGCACAGAGACATCTCTGCCTTACTGATCATTTTGCATAATACTGACTGTGAAAATGCCAAGCTTATAATACTGACTTTTGGAATTTGGTACAGTGGGAGATGCCAACCTCTTTTGAAAGCTGTGTGTATAGTGATTGTCCATTATATAGATGGTTGAGCTGCAAGAATACTCATAAAAAGTTCAGAATGTTCCCATGGTAATCTTCATATACAAGTGATAGTAAACTACACATTTCACCGCCCCAGAATGGATCCTTCTTTCTTCTTTCCTTTCTTGCAGTTTCTGTGTGCCTCCAAAAACTCTCCTAATTCTGCAGAGAAAATGTGAGGGACATACTAAAAGGGGAGTCTACTTCACTGGTAAATACTATACCATCAGGGGGCAGACACAAATTATTCCATCCATGAGTTGACATTCTTTTAAATGTTTCCAT
This sequence comes from Varanus komodoensis, assembly GCF_004798865.1. Lineage (NCBI taxonomy): Eukaryota > Metazoa > Chordata > Lepidosauria > Squamata > Varanidae > Varanus > Varanus komodoensis. The sequence continues at coordinate 13,348,475 of NW_025335761.1, forward strand.
ATTCGGTGTTTTGACATGCATAGATATTTAAGCATTTGACTGTCAACTTACAAAAATAACTGGAATGTTAATTCCAAAGTTAATTGGAATCTGGAAATACATGCAAAGTATAATGATAATTGGGATTGAAATGATATTTGGTACTTGATTGCTTTGTGGTATTTTCTACATGCCAGATGACTAGCAGCCAAGCAAACATACCACAGAACAATCAAGAGATTTCCAAAAACTTGGAATTCAACATTTGAATGACATTTGCAACTTCAGAAGATGCATAATTTTCGTTTCACTTCCAGGATGGGGAGCATACTTGTGCTCTCAGATAAAGAGGAAGTGTGACCCACCATGGACTACTATGGTTATAAGAGAAGGGCCACAGAAGAAGAGTCCCTGATGGGTGGTGTTCATAGACAAAGATTTTCATCCTTCTCTTATGTCATTCTCCTGATGAAATCCTGTTCCAAAGCAGCAGTGTGCCCCCAAATAGAGGCATAACAAAATGGAGGCACAAGGGAAAGGTTTATACTTCTGTGTCTGGTTGCTACAATGTTGATGCCGATTAGAAGACCCTGGTTGCTTCTTGTCAAAACGTAGAGAGGAGAGATCTAGCCACATATTTTGAGTGCCTTATCTATATTTGTCCAAGGGCGGGCAGAACGTCAGTGTGAAATGGTTCAATAAAGAGAGACATTCTTCTCCAATAAAGAATTGCTGTCCTGCATAGCCAACAGGAGGCAGTTAACAGAAGAGATAAGAAGGGAATTGCAACCGAACCGAAACAAACACTTCAGCCCACCCTGCCAGTCCTTAAAAGATATTGGCTGGTGTCCAAAGAGCCACTTAGACACACAAAATGGTTGAGTTCCTAGCAGAAGAATCTTAGATTCTCCCCCTTTAGAGAGTGGACCCACCTGCCAGATTGCTGCCTGTCTTGCAAAACTCCCCTGGACACCCTCTTGTGCTTGCAGAACCAGGCATTGTCCCGAGGGCACCAGCTTCTCACTGCATGGCACAAAGCCCTGCCAAGTCAGTCTGAGCCAGGGAGCCACGGCAAAAGGCGGACAGGGCCTCACAGGGTCAAGTGGGGCAGAGCCGAGGCAGTGCTGTAAAGCACAAGGGTCAGGAATATCTTGGGCAAAGATGTGGTATTTGAAGGGAGGGTGCTGAAGCTGTTTGATGGGGAAGGCTCCATCCCTGCCGTTTCCACTTGAAGAGGAGCTTGGGTAGCCGGTGAGGAGAAAGGCTTGTGCTTGGGTCCTGGAGAGTTGCTGCTAGTCCAAATGGGCGATATTGGGCTGGCTGCTCTGATAAGGCAGCCCAAGGCAGCTTCTTGTACTCATATACAAGAGGTAAGTCTTCCATGCATATGGAGAGACACTAATCTTATATACTTAATGATTTCTATAATAATTCACTACTGTGAAAGAGCCGTCTAGCAGAATCCCCTGACCTCTGAATGCTTTCCAGACTTATCTTTTCTGACAGAGAAAATCTGACTCCGTTTCTTCTTGATTTCTGTGATAGAATAATTTCAACATAGCATATCTTCAGATGGAGAAATGAGCCATCAGAGAAAGACTAAATTTAATTCCCTTTATATTTATTATACTTAAGAATGCAACACAGTCAATTACATTTTCAAGCATGCTTTTGTATGCGTGCACATGCATGCACACATGTGTGTGTACCCACACAGAGTGTACACTGAAATCATTATGGGGGTTTTGAACTCTCCAAAATGTTTATGAACATGTTTCAATTATGGAGGATTTCTCTACAATGTACAAAACATCAGATTGTGTCCTGATAGCTTGAAAAAATCAGAGACAGACAGATGAATTCTGCCCCACAGTTTTCAATATATGTTAAGCCATATATCTTAATAAGGTCACAAGAAAGTGTGGTTAAGGATGTCACACATTTGCATCTCTGTCCATTTAAAAAAATGTGAGTGGATTGCTAACTTAATGCCATCTCAGGAAAGTAAACTTTTCACACCACAATGATGTAATTCTAATTAGCCAAGTGTAAATTACGATGAAGGGTAGTTATATAAATCAGTCTGCCTTCAGGGCAGAATTCATCCTGTTTGTATTCATTAATTGTTGGGCAAGTTAGCTTTTTGTTGGCAAGCCTTAGTTCTGATTGAGTGGTTAAGGCAAACAAGGGCACTGGGTTTCAAACCTGCTATGCAGTAACGGTGCCTGAGATGGAGCCAATGTCAGCACCACCTCTCTTGCATTGTTTTTAAGTCTATTCGCTTATAATTTTCCTTTGTTCTGTGAAGATGGAGGCTACGTTTGGAGGTTGCAGAGAAACCCAAAGGGGATGGCAGCTGGTATTGTCCCTACTCATCAACAGTCGGAGCACCTTGACCCTGCACGTCCTGGCTCCACTGCAACACTGCTTTTAATGCACCATGGGAGGCATAGTGATCCTCATCTCCTGTTAGGATTAATAACAGGGCATACAAGTGAGAAACTGCCCTTGTTTCTGGTTTTTTTTAACAACAAATCTTGATGGACCCAAAAAGATTCGATTTTTCCATTTTTTAAAAAAAAAATCTGTAAAACTGTGCTTTCCTTGGCTTGTTTTAAATACTCTTACTAAATGCAGTCACTGACCCTGAATGAGCCAATGAATTCTCTGTGTGTGCAAACTTGCAAACTTTCTTTTTTAGCTTCCATTGTACCTTCTCAAGCAGTTGAAGAGGCAAGCTGTATTAACATAGAAAAGTGGAGTGGGAACGAATGCAAATATACTCTGGGGGCTTAGCATGCCAGGTTTATATTATCATATCCTACTCACACTCCCTTTAGTAGCTATTTACATTTCTTTTTAAAGGGCACATTAATTGTTTCCATGCTACAGGGCAACATTTCACCAGTAGTTGTGGCACCAAACTGGAATCCAAATCAGAAGGAGTGGGAGCCTTTTACCTTGAACTGTGTTTCAGCAAAGGAGACTCCTGTTGCACCTTACAGACAAGTCATGCCAGAGGCAAAATAAAACCTTTTCAAACTCTCAGTGATTTAAATGGGAAGGAATTTGGGATGTATATAATTCTTCCACTGAGAACAATGGGGTTTAAAACTTTGTGCAATATGCGCATAATTAAGTGTGCTCAGGCCCTCTGATTTTGATTGGCTTATAACCACAATCCTGGGCATATTTACCCAGAGGTAAGGCCTAAATTCAAGGGGACCTATTTTTTAGGAAATCAGCATAGACTTTCATCCTTAAACATGCTTTGCTTGAACTGTGGCCTCTCATTTGTACTGGATTTTATCATAGTTTGTTTTGACAAGAGGCTGACTTCATCTGCTGAATCTATACCCTTTTTCTGAAGAACAAGAAGGCTCAAAAGAGTTCACCCAGCCTTACATTACTTGACCTAAATGCAGACACCATGCTAATTCCATGGCCAGTTCCATGTATTTTCTTTCAGGAAATGAATGTTTTAAATGATTGAGAGATGCCTTGGCAATTTGTGAACAATTGAAAATGAGCATTTGAGAGTAGAACTGCCAAATTTGGCAACTACATCAACAAGACTGCAGACCCTCTTCCATGACTGTAAATGCAAATTGCAATTCCAGTGATTTGCATATCCCTAATTATCCCTAAAACAGAAGAATATATATCTATATCAACTTATAATGATGATGTTTTGGTGATAAAAGACAGCTGTTCGTGCAATAATACACTTCTAAGCAAAATACTATCCAAAGGGCAATTTTGAGTATAAACTTGAAATTTACAAAGCACTTAAGTAGCAGATTGCATTTAGCAGAGGTTAGCAATTGGTGACTCACATTTAAATAGACTAAAAGTTAATCCATCTCAATAGCCATGATATGCAGAACACACAGGAATAATTCCATCCACATTATAAACTCTCATCTATCCCAAAGCTTTAAAGGAAAATCTCAAGATAATTCCTCCTCTCCCTACACTTGATGCTGGCTATGTTTGCAACCTCACTGCAAGTAGAATAAAGCTCTCCCACACGGCTTTTTGCACTTCCTCCATCCTTCTTCAATTCAGACTTTTCTTCCTTGTCACTGAAATAGAGACACTTTATGGCCTGACATAAAGCTCTGTGCAAAACTGTATTAACACTTCTGAGGACCAATCCACAATTTGCCATTAATAAATGGGCAGGATGCTGTGACAACCCCCAATAGTATTTGACTGGCTCTTTAATTGGTGTCTGGGCTCAATTCAGAAGGCAGGTTGTCCCTGTTAGAACTTGCAACAATTTGCAGATAGAATATTTAATTTCCTGAATGATCCTGTAACCCTGTTGAGGTTTTTGAGGGACCATCCTTTATGTCCCACTGCCTATAAGCTATATGCAGCTGGGAAGTTACCAATAAAGTGAGATCATATACAGAAAAGAATGTTGGGAATACATTACAGAAGGAAGATGGAGATCTAATGGAACAAGTTGTTAGAGAAGAGAAGAGGTTATTAACAATTTAAAAGTAGAGAAAACTCCAGGCATAGATTTACTTATTTATTTATTTGAAACTTTTAAGATGGTTTAGGACCAGAGTTTTATAAGGTATCTAGAAAGTTGCTGGTACCAAAATTAAAATCTCTTTTTAATAGCATATTGGAGGGTAGGAGAGCCTGGCATCTTGGAAATATCCTCCAATATTTTTATACCAAAACCTAACATGGATTTGACAGATCCTGGAGCATAAATCCTAGATCTTTAATAAATCAAGATGCAAAATTTGTACAGCAATATTTGCAATAAGACTGAATAATTTTATTGATAAATACATTGAGGTGGAGCAAGCTGGTTTTATAGTAGGTAGAAGGATTTCGGATTTGACTAGAAGAGTATTGTTATAGAATTTATATCAAAGGAAAGGTTAAAAGTGGGTGTAATAACTTTAGTTATTTTTAAAGCTTTTGATTGGGTGGAATGGGCAGCAATAAAGATGTTGATAGAGACATTAGGATTTGGTTCCTGATTTAAATGTGTAATAAATCAATTATATGCAGAAAACTGTGCAATTGTAATAGTTAATGATGGTTTAATTGAACGAATATCCTAGGGTGGAGGCACTAGGCAGGGATGCTCTCCTTCACTGATATTGTTTGCTTTAATTATAGAATTGTTAGCTAATGGTATAATAAGTGATGGTAGTATAAAAGGTATTGGACTGAAAAAGAAAATTAAGATTAATCTATTTGCTGACAATACAGTGTTAAAAATTGAGGACCCATTTAAAGTTATGGATCAGATTAAAACTCTTTTGGTGGAATTTGGCAAGATGACAGGGTTACAGGTTAATTGGGATAAATCTGAAATAATGCTGTTTAATTGAAAAAAGAAGTAAAGGAGGAATTAAGAATAAATTTTAAATTAAAATATGCAATGTGATTAAAACTTAGGTATACATATTTCAAAAAATACACAATTTCTAAAAAAAGAATAACTTTGATATATTAAAATATGAAATAAAGCAAACATTGCAGCAATTAAGGAAAATAGCATTATGTTTTGGTAAGATAGAAGTTTGTAAAATGAAAATTTTACCTAAGATTATTTTTTATTTGGGAGGTTGCCAATTAAAATATTAGGGAAAGAGAAGACTGGCAAAATATGACTAATGAATTTTGTAATGGTGATAAGAAAGCAAGGATGAGTAAGAAAACTTGGTATAAACCTCAAAAAGAGGGAGGATTAGGTATTCTGAATATTAAATTATATTATGCAGTGAATCAATTAACATTTATACCAAATATCATATTGTAGCCTGAGGAGATGAAATGGGCAGCGATAGACCAACAGCGAGTTGAGGGATCTCTTTTAAGTCTTTTTCTTAAACTAGATGATGGAGATTGTAAAAAAGATAGAAAATCCCTTTTTTAAAAAAATCATGTGAGTTTGGGAGAAGTACAGGGAAAAATTTATGCAGAAAACCTCACCAATAACTTTAGTCAAAGAAATTAGAGGATTCCCAGAAAATTTGAGAGACAGTATGAGAAAGGTATTAAAGAAAAACAAATATTTAGGATTAAAGATTTGATGGAGAAAATGGATAATAAGGAAGGATAATGGCACTATTTGGGAAAGAAAGAATTAACCTGGTTTAATGTTACACAACTGGAGCAATGAACTAGAGAATGGTTGAAGGAAAATGGCAAATGTAGCGGCTTTGCCAAATCTGAGGAGATTGTGATGTCTGGGGAGACTCAAGGAAGTGTGCAAACAAGGGGGATTATATGTGAGATATATAAGATTTTATTAGACAGGGAGGATATATATGATCTCTTTAAAATTTCATGGGAAATGGATTTAGGGAAGGATATAGACAAGGATGGAGAAAAATATGGGATAAGAGAATATTAAAAAGTATGCCAATTAGAATTAAGGGAAATTTTTATAAATTAGTATGAAAATGGTACCTGATACCGGAAAAAATATTTTATATGGATAATAAATATTCTAACTTTATTTATGGGCAGAAAATGGGTACCTTTTTGCATATGTGGTAGAATTGTGAAAGTATTATGAAATTGTGCGTAATGGTTTTTATGGAGATTAGTAAGATATTGAACTTAGAGAAGCAGATCCTGAAATAGCATTACTGTTAATATTTTATGAAAAGAAATGGAATATTAAAGAATCAATAATAAATTTGGTAACAGCAGCAAAACTGATAATGGCAAAGAATTGGAAGGAGAAACAGGATCTTCAGTTAATTAAATGGTGTAAAGAAGTTTGGAATATAGCTGTTAAGGTGTGGGTTTAGGGTGAAAAAAAGATTGATAAAGAAGAATGATTTTAATGATATATGGGGCTTCTTTATTGAATATGTACTAATGAAAGAGAAGGGTATTGGTCATTTGGCAGATACAATGCAATTTTGGATGGAAGGAGGTATTCCTGAAAGAGCAGAAAGTTAGAACTATAAAGCAAAGAAGAAAGAAATGAAGGGGGAAAAAATCATACAGCCATGGCCCCAGTGGAAAGGTGCACTAAGTGTTTTCTTTTATATATTGGGGAGGGGGTGTATCTTGTGTTCTTTTTTCTTCTATTTTATGGTATATTATCTGATTGTAGCTTGTTGTAATAGTTTATTATCAATATTAATAAATTTAAAAAAAAAAGCTATGCTGGTGGGAATGCGAATTAGCGCCTTCTTGGCTGAAGCACTGCGAGTTTGGAGCTCCTTTCATGGGTGGCCTTCTCTGACTGATGCTTCGTGAAGGGACTGCTCAGTTTCCCCCCAGTGCAAGTCTGGGATTGATTTCTTCTCCTGAGTTTGTGTCATTTAAGATCTGGCCATGGCTGTTTAATATTTGGTTTTAATAACTGATGTTATTAAATTTTGTTTGTTGTATACTGCCTTGAAGGCTCCATTTTTGGAGTGGAAAGGTGACCTTCACATTTTAATATAAAGTGGGTACATTACTTTCTTAGCTATATGAGGCTCTAATAGTGCAAGCAGCACTAGTGCAAAAAGCAGCTGCCCTTCTGATGGTCAGGTGAGCAAATGTTGCTGTTGGATGTGCTCAGGTCACCCTGGGCAGTGGAAAGGACAGCTAGTTCTCTTTTCGGTAACAGAGAAGTTCCTCTGTCTAATGTGTATTGCGGTGGAACCCCCTCCTTCCCTTAGAGCGCCACTCTCAAGGTATTACAGACCTGGTTCTGAGCTCCAACGATCCAACCAGAGGGCAAATGAGAGATACTCCATGGATTTTGGAAGATCCCAAACAGAGCAGTCAGACAAGGGAACCAGCTGCCCGGGGAGGTAGAAGGTGTCCATCACAGCAGGTGTGCAAGCAAGGAGGAGGCACCCAACAGTCAGGGATGTCTTCAGCTGGATCCCTGCACTGAGCTGGAGGGGGGACTTAATGGCATCAGTGGCCCCTTCACACACCACGTGTCTGTGGGTCAGATGCCACTGGGTTGCAGGAGGGATGTTGGGAAGACTGTCAGCCTGGTGAGCAGTTGAACGTGCATCTAAAGCCATGCCTGCCGTGCAAGGGACAACTGGAGCAGCGGGACAAGGTTGTTGGACAGACCACAGCCCATTCAGATGGCAGGCTGTATCACCTCCCAGCCTGAAGTCGCACCAAGCAAGGGGTATCTGGAGGCGGCGGCCTCTTCACCGTGGGCTCTCCGTGGATGGAGAAGCCGGTCACCCTCACAGTTCCCTGTTCCATGCACATGCAATGGGCAGCATAGCAGGAGCACCTGAGGAAAGACTGACCTGTAAATACCCTATGATCTGACCTGATCTACTCTTGCCAGACTCATGGGCAATTATCCTTCAGACTCTTCACTTTTCCGAATGTTGCAATCTACTGCTTGGCTCAAAAACCACATGCCAAAAGGCATATATTTTGGATGAAATATGTTTCTAGGAATATATGTTTTATACGAAAATATGTTCACAAATTGAACATATTGAAACACAGAGATTTTTGTGTGGATTTCTTTTTAAAATCTGAATATAACCGAGGAAAGGATACCGAAGTGTTTTATGAATTTAACACTTGCAAAACTGAATCAGATCAGATCTAGCAAGGCGGGTAAATGCTTTCTTGGGCAACGTTTACAGCTAAGCAGACTTCCTACAATACTTGCCATGAACTTCTTGTGGCAGGAAATTCCTAAGCTCAGAAGAGCTCATAACAGCACCAAACGTTCTCTGAAGCATCCTGCATTTACTTTGCAGAGCTCAGAACACCCGCTTCCCCCAAATGCTGTTTTTCATTTTCAGCCTTTCCTCAAATGGCCAAGCCAAAGGAATGTCTCTGCTACAGGCATGTTCAAGGAGAAGGCTGGGAGGGGACATCTTGTATTTATTTGTTTGTTACATTTATATCTGCCTTTCCTCTAAGGAACCCAAGGCAGTGCATATGAGGTTGTCCGTCTCCATGTTATAGCAGAACAACCTGAACTTCTATCAAACTTGGGACTCTTTTTATTATTGGCTAGAGAAATGGGACTTTGCATAGATTCAAATATGGTTTTAAGTTATCATAAATGGAAAAAGAAGGGTGTGAGGGCTGATCCAGTGGGCCTGATGTTTTTGATGATGGATGTTTCAAATAAAACTTATTAAAAAAAAAAAAAAAAAGAACAACCTGTGACATAGGATAGGCTGGGGGCCAATGACTGGCCCAGTCAGCTTTATGGTCTAGAATCTCAGTCTTCCCAGTCTGAATCCAGCACTTTAATGGCCACACTGCACTGGTTCGCCATCCAGCAATCTAATTGTTACATCGCACTGGCTTTCCTTGCCTATCCTCATAATCTACTATTATTGTAATTTCGTTTGGGAGTCCTTTAGCTTTCAAGAGTGTGTCAGTGGAAATGCTCTCATATGCACAGATAAATCATAAATAAGAGCAAAACTTTAAAAAAAAATTCACTGAATGTTTTAAAATAAAACCTAAATAGTGAGGGGATGAAAAAATCAAGTAAAATGTTACATTCCTTGCATAAAATGTACTATAAGAGTTAATATTATCCATATAACACACATGTGCTACAATACCCTGTATATTTAATCTGGAACAGGCTGTTAAAGATGATTGTGCCTAAACTTCAACAAAGGCAGCCCAAATATTCTTATATTTGTCCATTCATAAATTTCCATCACAAACTGTATCCAAGTTGTTACCTCTTTCGAAAAGGAGGCAGCCACTGGGCATATGGAAGCTGCACTGCACCTTCAACCATTAGCCAACTTAATTAATCCCATATCAAAAAGGCATTGTGATGTCCACTATATCTGAAGCACAATTTTTGCGTAACTGCAGAAATTAGACATAGTCTAAGATACATTACCCCTTCTGAAACTGAAAATGAAGAACACCTTTGGCTAAAATGGGCTGTTCCGATTCATTATTCTGCTCTTTCCTAAGGCGCTGTAAATCATGTTTATTCACCAATAATACATATTTATATACATAGATTGTACACCAGTGTAGCTGTCTGGCTTCAATCAATACTTCCAATAATGCAGGCAGCTTTCAAGCTGTGAAAGCAGCAGGGTTGAACCTGGATTCCAGCAAATGTTTGAGCTGCATATATTGCCAGTCAGCCATAGCTGTCCATTTATCATTAGTGTGCCAAGTGGAAAAGGGGCTACTAGCTTATCCGGAGTAAAATCAGCCACTCAAATGTGTTCTTGCTCATCTTTAAGTCCAGATTTCGTCATAAAGTTAATTTTACATATAAAATTCGTTGACCTGCGGTGGAAGTGAATGCACATGCCTCACCTCTCCTGCAGCTGTAAGCATGGGAGGCATCCAACTGTTTTGGTATGCTGGGAACCCGATACAATCCACGAAGAGGAGTAGAACTTCTTGAAAAATGAAGTGTGGGGTGTCATTCTATCTTAACCAGATGCTTGTACTTGAAAGCTTATCATTAGAATCTCTTTCGGGGGCCTATTAATTTACAGTATTGACTTGAGCTTTCTGTCTCTGTCACAGCCTATATCTCTAACATCTCTAAAGCCCCCAGGGATGGCTTTTGGGATATTTCTCCTCCAGGCACATTGTGCTGACGTGTTCCCAAAGCCATGAAAGTTCAGTGGAGTGTGCAGAGAGCACGGCTGCCATAAACACAACACTTTCCTGTACTTGATGCATAGTAGTTACTATTTTCTGATATACTCAGCCACTGGGTTTACCCCAAAATCAACAGGAAATTGTCAAAGATGCAGTTGGCAAAAGAGCAATAGCCTTATGTCATTTCCATTAGAGAACATTTGAGAATTCCACTTCTAATGACTGCACATTGCAAAGTGCTTAGGCTAGATTGTCTTTGACCTTGCCTAATGCACCAGAAATAGCTCGTGTGTATCCAACTTCCTCCAGAACATTTGTCATTTCTTTTCCTTTTTATACTTGAGTGTTTTTAATCTTGCCCATACCTTTTGAACTTTCCCGCAGCTAAAGCTCACAAAAGATGGTACCATATGTCTGTAAGGAGTGGCCTAGAAGCCTTTAAGTAATAGTTCTTCCCTTCCCTTCCTTTGAGTTTTCTTAATCTACTGATTTATAGTTCTGACTGGAACACATTAATTGGGTAGCACAATTCTCCTTTTCTTTCATTACTTCTTCTTCCCAGGGGAAGTAACCTTGCATTGCTGCCTGACACTCCAGTATTAAAGTGGAGAGAGCTGCTGAGCGATGCATGCCATTTCACTCTCCTATATGTGTTCGGCTAAGCTGTTGCAGACCATCTGTTGACTGAACACTTCCTCCATGTCCGCCATTTAAACATTGCTCAAACCTGCTCCATGGGAAAAGGGGTGTGTGGAGGACAGAATCCACACTGGCTGCTTTTATTGATAGAGGTGCACAGTATAGATTGTGTACAGGAATGGCTTCCCCATGGTTCAAAAGATGCTTGCAGGAAATGTGGAATCGGAACAGAGTATTCGGAGCATCTAAGAACAGTCTCACCTTCTTGACAGACATTCCTTATGCAATTAAGGCTAGCCCAAAGTCCTCTTTCTGTTTCTCCCAAATATCATCACCCCCAAAAAATAAGGCCCAATTTTCTACTAATTTAATGTGGGGGAAGAAATCTCACCAATTTTTTCAGGAGTGGGGACTTTTCTTCTTATCCAACTTGAACTCACAAGGAGACCAAGATTTTTTCCATCCTTGCGTTAAAGCTTGTTTTAAAGCCCTGTACTGCTCAGAGACTTAAGATTTCCTCTGCTGTTTCTTCCACTGGGTACACTTCCCGGGACCCTGAGTGATGTAGTGGAACTAGGCAGGGCTTCCTAGGATGTCCAGGAAGTGCGGCCAATAAAACTGTGAGGAGAAAGGCTCACACCACTGTGAGTGGCACAGGACTTTGGGGCAGGGGAGGTTTACCAGCGGGGAGTTGGGCATCCCCTGGCTCCATCATAACACTGAGTGGTCTTCATGACATTTCAAGTCATGTCTCTTCTCAAGTCTCAAGAGCCAATTTTAACAGAAAAAGGGAGGTGGGGTGGGGGGTGGGAAGTTGTAACTCCCCTCCCTCCAATGTTCCCATCTGCGCTTCTCTCAGTGATGCATTGAAGCAAAGCTCAGGGAACCATGGTTGAGTTTGGATGTCAGGAAGCACTTCTTGACAGTTAGAACCCGAAGGGTATGGAATGGGCTTCCACGGGAGGTGGTTGAGTCCCCATTGGTGTGGGTGTTCAAGGATAGGCTGGACATGCACATGGTATGTTGTGAGCGGAGCCAGCTGAAGCTCGGGGTCAGACTAGATGGCCCAGGAGACCCCTTCTGACTTGCTCTGCTTCTCTAAGTCCTTTACTTCAACCATGACTTGTTTAAACAAATAGATTAAATCCCTATCCTGCCCCGGCCCCCTTGAAATGCCTTCCCACAGTCTCCCTCCTTCCAAAAAGAGAGCTGAAGCCTTGCCTTCCCCCTATCACCACCCTATCCTTGAAGTCCATCCCCCTGAAATCCTTCCTTCCCACTGCCACTGCCGTGTTCGCGCCTGACTTCCAGGAGATCTGCCACATGGTAAGTTTTGGAGCGACTCAGTTGTAGAAAATGTCAAAATCTCGAGTCATGCTCCCAGGCTGAGCCCAAGTTGAGTTGCTGACGTGACTTGAGTCGGACTCGGGAGCGAGTCAATTGACTCGAGTCCCCTACACTGCCTGCAGAAGAACCATTCCGCTCTGCAACATGTTGGTTTGGGGTTTATTTGTTGTCTGAATACCCGCAGTAATTATATCAGAATGACCAGCCTCTACCATCTGAGATTTGGTGAAGCAGGAACGGGAGATATGAAGCCCCACAGGCGATGTCAGGGCCCTTCCCCCAGGCATTTTCATCTGGCCCCCGAGGGCTCTGGCAAACATGAATAAACGCGCAGTAAAAATGCTTACATCTGCAGCTCCGGGGCTGCTTCTTGCTTTGTGAGTGGTCCTAGATTTTAATGTTATTTCTAGAATCTGTGCCTAGTATAGATCTAGCCAATGTCTGTGTTAAGCCTTGGCATGAGTCCCTATTTCCTGCTTCCTTATTCCCATGTTTCCCAAAGACAAGCCAGCTGTGAAAAGCCGGCAGGCTCGTCCGAGTTGCTTTTCATTAACTTCTCTCCTTGCAATGTGCTAATGAAGCTGCTGTTCTCCAGAGAAGTGCTGAGATAACAGTTGCTGTTTTAACAGGATTGCTCAGCACCCAAAGTCAGCTATCAGAGGGAGTTAAAATGTTGCTTCACGCACTCCAGACTTACGGAGCGTGGAAGGCGAGGCACTGATAGCCTGGCGCGGCACGCATTTCCTGCCGTGCTGGCGGTGTTGCCTGGGCTGCGGGAGAGCGTCCCCGCTGCAAACCTTCCCCTGCGCCGCCTTCCAAATGCACAGAGAGTTTTATTTCAGGAGTCCTGCTAGCAGACACAGCTATAATCTGTATTCATTAAACAGGACTGCTTTTTTTAGTCCAGAGTGAAACAGCTGCACTTGTTTCAGCCCTGGGGCCTGATTCAGAGACGTTCTGGTGGACTCGTTCGTCGAGTTAAAGCACAGCCTGGGCAAGTCTCGGCAGAAAAATGCCTAAACACTTTTTTCTGCCTGAACGTGTATAGGATTGTGCCCTTAGGCTGTAAACACTCTATCATATTTTACCTGGAGGTAAATCCCACTGAAGTCAGTAGGGTTTACTCATGAACAGCTATGCATGCCTATGCTTGCATGGTTAAATGCTTGGCTCTGCACTAAGGGCAGTAGTTTTAAGGGGCAGCCAAAGAGACCGGGAGCAAGGAGGCGATGAGAGGCGCTGTGCAGCACCAGAGCTCCAGCACCAGCTTGGGAAGCCCGCCAGCAGAGTGCGAGTGCAGGAGCTTCCTCTGGCTCCTGCCTCAGGTATTGGAGGGGGAGGACAGCCCTGGGTGCCTGGTGGCCCCTCCCCTAGGAGTCCCCTTTCGGAGCCCTCCAAGCAGATTTCCTAGTTTAACTTCACGCGGCGTAAAGAAGCCCTTCCTTTTACGTGTCCCGCATGTCTCTCCACTCAAGTCCTTGCACGACCAGGATTCCGGTATCAGGAGAGCAGCTGCTTCTCTCCATCCTTTTTCTCATTGTGGTTTCTTTTGTGTTGCTGAAGACTCTAAGTAGCAAACGCAGCTCTTTAGGAGAGTGTTGGTGGACGCTGGGAAGCTACTTCTTCACGTGCCCAGAGTGCCTTACCCTACTGCCAAAGGCTGCTTTTCCAGCCTTGGTACCGGAGCTTATTGTTTCATTATGCAGATTATTGGCTGAGGACGGGAAGAGAAAGTCCTTGCCCTTGGTTGTGTGGCTGAAGCACCTTGCAAGGAGCTTCCCTCCTGCTTCACAGCAGCCCCACACAGTGCAGGGCTACTGTGCTGCCTATTTGCATTTCCTGAAGGCTTTCCAGCACGCTTCCTCCAAGCTTGCATTTTATTACTGATGCATAAATTATCCCTCCAGCTTGATTAGGCTGCCTAAAAATTGATGATATGGAACCTGACAAGTACTGCTGGGAATATCCTTGACAGTTTGAGACCTCCTTCAAGGCTCTGAGGCGAAGGCCGAGGATGACCAGGAGGCTCCCCATTAATGGGCATTTAAAATCCTTTGGCTAAGATGTGACCCCCCCCACATCCTTTTCTGGGAGTATATGATCCCCCCCCCCCCCCCCCGGCCAACACAATTGAACTTACTTCTGAAGACACATGCATAAAGCTGTTCTGTAAATACATTATATATATTATATAAGAGAGCCAGTGTGGTGTAGTGGTTAAGAGGATGGGCCTGGGACTTAGACGACCTGGGTTGTAGTCCCCGCTGAGCCATGGAGCCAACTGGGTGACTTCGGGCCAGTCACAGACTCTCAGCCCAACCTACCTCACAGGGTTGTTGTGTGGGGATAAGTTGGAGGAGGAGAGATGACGTAAGCTGCCTTGAGCCCTTTGTAGGAAAAAGGCAGGATATAAATTGAAAAATGAATAAATAAATAAATATATTCTGTAAATATATGCTACTGGTAGACTGATGTTATTCTTAGCCAACATAGTACCCTCCAGTTGTTTCAGATTCTACTTGCTACCATTCCTGATCATTGGCCCTGTAGACTGGGGCTGATAGGAGCTGAACTCCAAAATCTCTGGAGGGCACCAAATAAGGAGGTCTATTGCAGTAGATGGGAGTGAGAAAGATGGCTACTTTGGGTGTTTGTCCTTAAGGACTGCTGGCTGGATCTCAGAGGAATCAGAGCACGAGGCAGAATGGTGGAATGGGGTGCTAGGACTGTGGGCCAAGCTGAGGCTCTGAGAGGAGAGGAGCAGAGACGCTTATCTCAAAGCCAGACTCCCCGGGTGGCCAGGCAGCCTCTGGGAATAACCAGGATGTGCAGGTGGAGGGAGGGGACTTGGATGGGGGGGGGCGGGTTTCCCAGGCTCTGGTGAAGCGGGCATGGCCCTTGACCTCATGATGCATCATCTGCAGGGGACAGCAGCCCAATAGGAGGGCCAGCATGTGGAGGAGAGGTGTGCTTGCTTTCAGAAGGCCCCTCCCAAAGGGAGGGAGCCCAGGCATGCTCATGAGGAGAGTTCCTGGAGGGGAATACTAGATAGCAGAGCCAGTGTGGTATAGTGGTTAAGAGCCTGGGCCTGGGACTCAGACGATCTGCGTTCTAGTCCCCGCTCAGCCATGGCACCAACTGGGTGATTTCGGGCCAGTCACAGACTCTCAGTCCAACCTACCTCACAGGGTTGTTGTTGTGGGGATAAGATGGAGGAGGAGATGTACGCTGCCTTGAGCCCTTTGAGGAAAAAGGCAGGATATAAACCGATAAATAAATAAGGGTCTGTGCATGCTCAGAGTGTCATTCTGGGTGTTTTGTGCTTTTTTGGCCACTAAATAAGGCTTTGCAAGAAGAAAGCTCTGTGCTGTTTGGATGTGCAAGGAGGTACCCCGGCTCACTACAGGAGGGGATTTGTCTATTCTACTCATTGGCCTAAGTTTTTGTGCAGATATGAGATCCCTGTATGGAGGAGATCCCTGCCCTGAACAGTGTGTCCCCACACCCTGGAATCCATGCACAAGGATGTGAATGCCCAAGTCACAACAGGGCAGGAGCGGGTCTCCTCCTCCATCCTTGTGTAGAAGCCGATTGGACCAGTAGCTGGACTGTGTCCCCACCTGGGTGTTTCAGGCTTGTTCAGGGTCCCAGGACAGGCTGCATGGCTCCGTCCTCCAACAGAAGGGTGCAGGCGGGGCTGGTGCCACCCCTCCGAAGTTAAGGCAGTGGCCTCCCTTGGCCTGGAGAGTCCGTGCATAAAGGCTTCGTGTGCGGACAGTGGGGAAAGGTGCGCAACACTGGGGTGCGACCATCACTTTGCCTCCTTTTTATATGTGGATCTCCTTTGTATAAGTGAACCGATATAGATTCTAGGGCACCCAGAGCAGATTAGGAAAGTGGGAAGAAATGTGGATGAGTGTTTTGTGTTTCTTTTGAAGCCTTTAGGCTAGAGCCAGATGCTTAGGCAGCCCAATCCTATGCATATTGCCTCACTTGTAAATCCTACTGTGGCCACTGGGGCTTTACCCACAACTGAATTGTGTGTGTGAATGCAGCATTCGTCTCCTTGCTGCTGTTTCTGTTTGTCCACTTGCGGGGACCTTCAGTAATCTAGCCATGTTTCCAAAAAGCCTTGCAGTACAGCTTGGGCACCTCTGAAGCCATGAAAAGCCGAGCTAGATCAGACCCAAGGCTCAATGACTCTAGGCTGCTGCTGGGAAGCCCACAAGCTGGTTACAAATGCAATGGCACCTTCTCACTCAAGGTGGCCAGCTACTGATGTACATGATGTACAGGTTCTAGGATTGGTAGCTACTGGATGGGTTCACACAACTTGAAAAGCAACCATGATTTTTTCGCTGCCTTTGATCTGCCATGTCACCTGAACTCTGCCATCACGCTTGGTTTTGAGGAACTATGAACAGAACGTGGCTCATGATTGCAACTGTCAAAGGAGGAGCCTCATTCTTCCCTGCGGTACCTCCTGGGATACTGCCTGGAGGAACGAAAGGGAAGAAAATGGTGGACTGGAAGATAATCGCCCCCCTGAGCCTGATCATCGTTCAGGCACATTCGTCCTAAAAACGGCACACGGTGGAAACGGTGTGGTATTGCTTGTCATGATGTATGAACCTGACCATTGATGGACTCCATCCCTGTGAATTTGACCAGTCTCTTTTTAAAGTCATCCAAACTGGTGACCAGCACTACATCCTGTAGAAGTGAACTCCACTGTTCAACACTTCATTCTGTGAAGAACTACTTCCCTTGATCTGTCGTTGCTTGGATTCCATTCCGTACCCTGGGATGGCTACGAAGCCTGAGGACTGTAAGTTCTCTTCACTATAAGAGGCAGTAGGCCTGCATGTCCAAGTCGCTCACTGTCTTCAGTGGGAAGGCTCTCTTGCATTTATGGCCTCCTCCTCCAGCCCAGTCTCCTTTCAAAGCCCTCCAGATGGGTGGCCATCACTACTTCCATTGGACGTGGATTCCATCACTTAAGCGTATGCTGTGTGTTGAAGCACTTCCTTATACCTGTCCTGGCTCTCCC